>NW_012236507.1:6252-397985 GCF_000787575.1 Acytostelium subglobosum LB1 | reverse complement strand
TACATGTACCACACTTACTCATTCATTCATAACACAACACAAACACAACAATAATAACCTAAACAACAACATCATCATCGTGTATTCAATTTGATGTAAATTTGTGAGTTGCCCTCACCCCTTCATTCACTTCCCTTACTTCCTACGACGACGTTGCAGTTGCTTGCAACTTGATTGATTGATCGTTTGGTTCTCTTCATTCATTCATTCTATCGTCCAACCACCATCACCTATGGGTAGAGAGTGGAGTGGCTCGCCATCATCCATCCCCCCCACATCACCATCATCTCATCCCATCCCACCAGGCGAAGAAAGAAGCAGGAAGTTGTTGTTGAGGAACACAACAATCAGTTCCTGCTTTTAGTGGTGGTTCATTCATTTAACAATCCGTCCCTACTTCTTCATCGCTCGTTCATTCCTCTCTCTCATTCATTCATTCATTCATCCAATCATTCAATTATATCATTCGTATCTACATCCCAACAACCTAAACAGTCTTAATTAATTCAATCAATCAATCACAAGTCGATCAAATTATTGACATTCATTCAATCAATCATTTAATTAATTAGTTTGGCGAAAAAATAATTTCCAACAAGTCAAAGAGAGATAACAAATAATTTCCAGAAGAAGCAACAACATCAAAGGCAGCATCAGCAGCGGGATTAATAACAACATTCAAGAAGTCCCCCTCCCAAATCAAAGAGTCTGGTTCGACTCTCTCGCGCGCTCCCTACATCACACGCACACGCAAACTCAAACGCAAACACAAATGATGAACCACAGCAGCCACAGCCCAATTTCAAGTCCAAGCTTGCTCTCGCCACATATGAGCAGTAGCATGTCGGCACGCAGCTCATCGCCATTACAACAACAGCATCATATGCCACCACCCTCGCCCACGCTCAACGTGGACGACCTGGAGGAGAAGCGCTTTATGACCGCGCTCTTTGGCTTCATGAGCAATAGGGGCACGCCCATCGAGAAGATCCCCATCTTTGATCACAAGGAGCTGAATCTCTTCAAACTGTACACATGCGTCATCACCCGTGGCGGCCTGGAGGCCGTCATCGAGAACAAACTCTGGCGACAGATCACCACGGATCTAGCCGTGGACCCCGAGAGGACCGACGCCGGCTTCCGTCTGCGCATCCACTATCTCAAGTACCTCTACCCCTATGAGAGGAAGAACTTCCTAAAGATGGACGACGACGAGCACTTTGACTACGAGGCCTTTGAGAAACATTTGTCCAAGTCGCCATCCGACAAGAAGGGTGCAGTGGCCAGAAAGAAGAAATCACTCTCGCCAGCACATCATTCTACGTCGTCGCCCAGCAGTGCCAAGTCCACTCCATCTCCATCCTCCTCTCCCACATCACTCCTCTCCAGTCCATCCTCCAATGGTCCACACATTTATCACAGCAACAATAATAATAACAACAACAACAACACATTCAACAGTCTACATCAACAACTCCAACAACAATCATCATCATCATCAAATTACTCACAATTACAGAACACCTTGGACTCCATCATGAACCTTTCCAACAACATCCACACCATCAACAACTCAAACAACAACTCAATCAACCAACACAACAATGTAAACATCGTCGCCAACAGTAACTCGCCATTCAAACCAACCTCATCATCTTCTCACAACACCAATCAGTCATCCATCTCTCTTAACAGTAGCGGCTCGGGCATCAGCACGGGTGCACCAACTGTCGTTGTTAAGCTACAGCTATTGGAGTACAAGTCCTTGAAGCGCTACAACGCCATCCACAGGCTCAAGGTGTCACATCAGCCCAGCCGCAAGGAACTGGTCAAGGCGGTGATCCAGCATTTCGGTCAGCAAAAGATAGACGAAGAGTCAACCATCAGCTCATTCCTGAGAAGGATCAAAGCCGATACCAACACCAGGATCAGGCCGACCGAGAAGGTCTAATTGCACATCCTGTGTTTGTGGACCCGTTCACTGGCGCTCTCTCACTCTCGGCTTCCACTTCAACACCTTGTACATTCTGTAAACCTTAATTATTATTATTATATATTTTTTATATTTTCCATTCAATGTTAGTTCCAGCCTACTTCCAGTTTACTAATTTACATTGACAATGGATTGTAATTGTATTTATTCATCGTACGAATAAACAAACATGTTTATATTGTGTAGTTACAAACATGGAGACTGTTCATTTAATATTCAATAACAGGAAAGATCTGATATGGATAGATTTGGTAAATTTATACATACATAGGTAATTGACAAAGTATACTTTGTTAAGTTCCAAAGTAATTTCCACATAATATGGTGACGCTTAAGTAATCCTATCAGACCCAAAGTACATTGCCAAAGTATATTTCTAAAGTACCAAAGCAATAGCCAAAGTACATATTAATATAAATACATTTATTAATGTGTAGAGACAGCTCTCTTGAACTTTGATTTAAAATTAGGGGATAGAGTAAATAAACCTTTTAGAGGAGAAATAGATGAGGAGCTCCTCTTGGTACTGGATGTTGTAGGTACTTCCTTAGCTTGTAAACTGACCATCTCTCCAATCAATTTGTAAAAGACATTGTCAACATTAACTTTGTGTTTGGATGATGTTTCCAGAAATGGACACTTCAATCTCCGGGCCAACTCCTCACCCTCCCGATAGTCAACCTTTCTTTGTGATTCCAAGTCAATCTTATTGCCAACCAGTACGATTGGAGTCTTGTCGGTGCCCCTAATTCTACGCATTGAGTCTACTATTGATGGTATCAACTCAAATGTATATCTCTCTGTGATTGAGTACATAATGACAAAGGCCTCTCCTCGTAACATATATGATTTGGAGAGACAATAATAGTTCTCACCAGAGGGATCTGTGATATTGAGATTGTAACTATGTCCATTAACTACACATTTCTTGCTATAACAGTCCTCTGTTGTTGGGTCATATTCTTCAATAAATATATCCTTTACAAATTGATTAGACAGTGCTGATTTTCTGGGTATGTGATTACTAGTTAGAATGGGATCGACATAAATATCTTTAGGTTATACATACCCAACTCCTCCACTTGCCAATAGTATTATTTGATATACATGTTCCTCCATCTAGATAAATTTCGATCTATCTATGAATCAATATTAAGTAATTATAATGTTTAATGGTTGTCAGGGGAAGAACTTATACATGTCTTTATCCAACTATCCCCAACCTATCAATCAATCAATCACATGATCACTTCAATCTAACACACTTACGTACACATAATCAAGCAAGAGTGGATGAGGGTGAATGGTGCGCAGTTGTGTTGACTTCACCTTGAACACTTGAAAGAACACACAACCCCATGCCTAACACCAACCATCATGTGTTGGTGTAATTACCAACAGTACTTACTGGCTGATGTGTGTAGAGTAGAAGTTATGTCATGATTGTTTACTTGAATGACACTTCATGTTTTAAAGTATTAATCCTCTTATCCAGAGTGGATTGATGGACGTCAAAGTAACTAACTAACAAATTCGGAATAATCCTATAGCTGCCCAAGAGTTTCTTCTTCCTTTTGGAATAAAATGATAAATCAAAGCGATATTTACTAACTACATAATCGAACAACTCCAAGTTGATGTGGTTGTGGCCTTGTTGTCATCAACATCAACCTTATTGTCATCGCTAACATCCTGATCTTGATCTTCCAGAACATCATCAGGCAGATTGGAGAGTAGACACCAGTTCTGTAGCGAGTTGTCGTCTTCAAAGTCCGGTGCAGGCGCAACCACTGGTGGTGGAGGGTAGTCTGATCGGTCGTCGCCATACTTGGCAATAATATCCTCAAGTTTCTGTACAATGGCACTAAAGTCCGGTCTGTCCTCGGGGGTATATGAACAACACTCTTTTGCCAACTTCCAAAACTCCTCTGGACAATCGGATGGCAGTATCTCGTTGAGTTGCTCCTCATCAATATCAAAACTATTCTGTGGTAAACGCTCTTGTAATCTACACTGTGTTATCAACTCTATCAACACCATACCATAACTGAATGTAGTTTGATCTAAATGTTAGAAATCATTCATTCGTTGACTTTGGAGGGCACAACTTCCACTACATACCTATAAATATCTGCGCTAAAGTTGTAGGACATTCCAAGTATCACCTCTGGGGACATCCATTCATCAGTTCCACATATTGTTGTGGTCATTGTATGTGGAGCTATAATCTTGGCGAATCCAAAGTCGCATACTATTTGATTGTTTGGGAATTAGTACAATGAATGTATTTCTTTGTGATGGATAGACGACCTACTTTTAACAGACCAATCATCACCAATCAATAGATTGTTTGATTTCAGGTCTCTGTGCATTATGTTCTTTGAGTGCAGGTATACCATGCCCTCTGCAATATCTTTGGCTAGGTTGAGTTTGAGTGACCATGGTATTTTAATAGCTGTTGAATCATACAATAATGTTCCCAAGTCTCCACCACTAATCAACTCTGTAACCAAGAATAACAATTGTTCTCTTCCTCCAACACCAATAAACTGTACAATATTTCTATGTTCATGATCCAGTAAATCTCTGTAATAATATTGTTGTTGTTTGTTAGTGTTTGATCATACAATCATTTATTCCCTTAATAACAATTATTATACATACTGTAATATATCAACTTCTCTATCTATGAATACTAATAGTTCTGGATCGATCATATCCTTCTTTATCACCTTTACACAAACTGATCGTCCATTATAACATCCTTTATAAACCTTTGAGAATGATCCTTTGGAGAACTCCAACTCCTCCATCTGGAGTTTGGATTCATCAATCAAATATCTATCCATTATTGATTGTTTCTATATATATATATATATTTATTAATAATTGAATTATTTTCTACGATTAAATATGTATCTATCTATCTGTCTATTTATCTCTTTGTATACTCAAACAATTGAGTAGAAGTGGAGGAATGAGAGATAGAATCCTGGGTTAGTTAGTTAGTGTGTCACATTGTTGTTGTTGTTGCTCTTTGTGTCAAGATGTTTGTTTGAGAGGTTGTAGAAGTGTGTGTGAGCGGTAGTATGTGATACGAATCGTAATAGAGAGTGTGTGTCTGTGTGTACAACTAATAGAGGTAGCATGTGTGTGTGAGTGTGTGTATGGATGTAGAAGGGGTTAACAGTTCAATCCGTTCGTTTGTTCTTTGTCCTTGCATGTATCCATGGTGTGGTGGGGGTGATGGAGAAGATCACAACATTCCCAGTTAGGCCTATTTTCGATGAATGAGATCTGAAACCTCTACTACTTCCTTTTATTACGAGAAGTTGACTTTGTGTTATTATCTCTCATGAGCATCGAGTCCATCAACATCTCATCGTCTAATTGTGAATTCTTCTTCTTCTTCATTGATGATGTTGTCGATGATGTTGTTGATGTTGTTGTCGATGTTGTTGTTGACTCGGATGTTGACGATGATGTGGACGAGACATCATTGTTCATGCGCTGGGCCTCAAGGTCCAGTTGATCGATAAATTGTTGGATATGCTGAGGATAGGGGATGGTGAACTCCATCTTCTTCTTGCTGATGGGATGCTCAAAGGTGAGGTAGACAGAGGCCAACAAGAGGTATGGTAGGTTGTACTGCTTGGACTTGCCAGAGTAGATTGGGTCTCCAACAATTGGCACCATCTCAGCCATCGTATGTATACGAATCTGATGTGTCCTGCCCGTGTGCAAAGTAATGTCTAACAATGAATACACTCCACTTCCAATCTTCTTCTTCTTGTATGTAACATGTTCCTCCTCCTCTTCCTCTGCCTTTGCTTGTTCTTGAACTACTTCATCCTCCGAGTCTGCGTCAGAGTCCTCATGCTCGTCCGAGTCCTCGCCTTCACTGTCCTCTTTGTCCTCCTCCGAGTCCTCTTCATCGCTATCAATGGATAGAGCGTTGAACCGACTCTTTGGCGCATTCTTTGATGCCTTGCTCTTGTTCTTTGATGATGATGACATGTTGCTGATAATGCTGTCGTACTCGTCCACTTTGTTGCTGCCACTCGCACTGACCTTCTTCGTGCCAACCTCGAGCTCGATGTTCTTCCACTCCTTGATCACCTTGTACTCGGTGAGCGACGCCTTGCCCTTCTCCTGATCGATCACCATCTTGTTCTTGTCCTGTGGATGTCTGGCGATTTTCCAGGCGATGAGTCCGCGTGCCTTCTTGGGGCGACCCGCCACGACACAGCAGTACCTCTTCTGTATCCTTGATGGAGTGGCCGAGAGTTTGCCCATGCCCTTGTCATCGCCGCCGGTAATCGAGTCCTCAGTGTGCTCCTGCAGCATCTCCTTGAGCAGGTTGTGCGTCTTGTCGTCCTTAGCAATGATCAAGATGCCGGCAGTGTCCTTGTCGAGACGGTGCACGATGCCTGGGCGGTCGGCACCTCCGACCCACGACAAGCCATCCCTGCCGTAACGGTGCAGCAAACCATTGACCAGCGTATTCGTTTGATTATCGTCATTGATTGAGTTTAGACCTGCGGGGGTAGGATGAACAATCAGTCCGGCGGGCTTGTTGATCACGGCCAGCCACTCATCCTCAAACAGCACGTCCAACTTCATCTCTGTGGCCACAAGCTCATCGCCCAGATGTTGATGTTGGCTATTTTGTAGTTGACTCTGTTGTTGACTATTCTGACTCTGTTGCTGCCTCTGCGCCTGGGTCATGGCTTGGGCTTGGCGCGGTTGTTGTTTCATCTGTTGTTTGGACACGCGTTGCTCCTCGCTCTCTTGCACTTTGAAGTTGTCGATCGAGAACAGCTTGAGTTGGATCACGTCCTTGGCCTGCACCTTGGCCGTCTTTTCTTTGATCACACGACCATTCAGCGAGACCAACTGCTGCGCCATGAGCTTCTGCACCGACGACCTCGTCAGCATCACCAACTTTCCATTCTCCTGCACCTTTGCCCATATGCCCGACAAGTACTTCTCCAACTTCTCAGCGCCCATCTGCTGAGCTGGAACGATCTCCTCAATCGTATATATAGGTACTTTCTTTGAACTCATCGTTTAATATTATATGATGTAAATTAATGAGTGAGCGAACAAAACAACAATGGTTGATGTTATTCGTCTTTTGGTCTTTCGTTCGTTTTCCACACAAACCAAAGTATGTGTGAGTCAAGGCCTCGTGTGGTGTGGACCCTGGCCCTAATTCCATTCGTCAATAGATGGATGAACTTGTCTCCAAGCCAGCGTACATCCACCAACAATCATTGAACTTGATGCACCTGTTAAGGTTGGTATAGGTGCCATCTCACTCTGTGTCTTTGTACTTATATTCTAATACTACTACTTCTGCCTCTACCACTACTACTACTACTGTACTCTCTACTAAAGAGGAGACGACCATCTATAATGTTAATACATTGTTGTTGTTGCTGTTGTTGAGATCTAAGATGATGATGTTGACTTGGTATTATCTTCAAATGAGATGTTAGGGATGCTGCACTTTGTCAATGCCAATGACAATATATCTCGAGCACATCTGTTCAATAAGATTGTATACAATCCAATACAAGTATAAATAATCACAAGAGTGATGTTCTGACAAAGGTATCGCGCAATACTCGTCCAGCGAGAGTTTCGAAACTCTCGAGAATTGTGCTGCGTCTTCCACTTGATCAAGTTGAGATTTATTCAAACATTCAATGATACATGTAATATATACAATGGAGATACTTCAGTATACATTACTAAGACATATAGTGTCATTCTTGGAGCATGATTCTGATCGACTGAGGTTGACACTGGTGTGTCGTCATTTGTTTGATTGTAGACATAGTTATCTCAGATTCCACACAGCTACGCGATCGAGATACCAAGCATATCATGATGAGATCATCAATCTAAAGTCCTACCGCGATATAATACTCGATCAACTTAACAACACCAGGATCAACCATGCTGCAATCTTATCATCATTTCCACAAACAATAAGTTCTAATGATGTCTGTATGTATGTATGTTTGATCAAGTCGAATGATTGAGCCTGTTCACTAACACAATCAATCAATCGATCACAATCAAACAGTGTATGAGGGTAAGCCTTACACTATAGAGAGATGGACAGAGATAATGTTGAGTGCAAACAATGTTACAGCCATCATTTTTGAGGAAGAGACCGGTGGACATGAGTTTGGCCCAGCATTTTGGGATGGGATCAAGGACTTCATGGCAGTGATGTATGATCGATCTGTGGAATTGGAGTTTGGAATGGAACAATGGCTCTCATTCTCATTGTATAATGTACCATTGACAACATTGATCATAAACTCAAGCCCGAGCGATGAGCTGCCAGACCCCATCTTCTACCCTCTCACATTGACCAAACTAGTGATCAATGGAGAGTTTGGCCCATTGGAGGGCCTGCCAGACAGTCTTACATCACTCACCATTTGGTCAAATGAATGGAACCTACCGATCGTGCCAGGGACACTGCCAAAAGGACTTAAGCGGTTAAAATTTGGCGATGGATTTAATCAACCGATAGCAGACGGCACCTTCCCCGAGACATTGGAGCGTGTAAACTTTGGATTTAGTTTCAACCAGCCACTCACGCCCGCCAACCTACCCGTATCCATTACCAGGGTGCGCCTGAACGAACTATACGATCATCAACTTGGTTCATGCGCTCAACATTGGCGCACACTACGCTACGATGCAATCTTGGAGCTCATGCCGGGACTGGTGTGCCAGGCACTGACCAACCTGTCCACGAAGTTTGCCGATGCAGCACAAATCATTACAGCCAACTTCCCCACCCTCCAAACGCTCCACATTGTTACAAGCCTCAGGATTGGTGTCAACAAATATATTCCACTCGACCTCTCCACACTGCCAGCATCATTGCACGAGCTGACCATTTCCACAAATGGATACTATTCGGCATTCCCCCAAGGTTTGGACACATTGGAAGTCAATGGCAATGACCCCAACTTTAGACTGGCACCAGGAATTCTGCCTCCACGACTGCGATCACTCACTTTGAATTATTATCATCATCAGTTTGAGGTCGATCATTTCCCATCGACGTTGACCTCGCTCACATTGGGCGATGTCAAGAAGTGGCCATACCCCAATCAACTGCCTACAACACTGCGATCGCTTATATTGAGGATTAATAATCACAACCTAATGAGACATACTCCATTGTACTTGGCGACCCTCACACTCACACGCATACATCTGAATTATACCTCATTCAGCTTGGATCTATACCGTATCGCCGACACACTCTTCCTCAGATGTCAAGGCACACTGTTTGATCGTCTTCCAACATGTGGATTCATCAGCTCCCAAAAGATAAAGTCTATAGTCCCCTAACAATGCTCATTTATTCATTCATTGATTCATTCATTCATTCGTTCATTCAATCAGATCATACAAAGTGTCATGTCGTCTTCCATCTCACTCATTCAGTGTAGTCGTTGGTGAGACTATGTTGGTTGAAGGGTAGCTGCTGTGTACGCTGGATAGATGCTTCGGCTCCTGGAAAGTTCATTCTGAATGCCGCCTCATAACAGACATGTTGAGTGTCACTGGTTAGTATTCCTTTCTTGACTAGTCTTTCCAAAGTTGCTTCGAATGATTTCTGGTCAATATAATCATCATTTTCTAGAGATGTCAATGATGTCTCATTCTTTGAGATAGAGTTGTTGTTCATAGCTATATTGGATTGATTATCAATTCAAATATGATATTTAAGTATAAATATATATTTATATATCAATACAGTCAATTAACTTGAATGATTGAGTCCAAAAAGAATGTTGAAAATAAAGAAAGTTGTAAAGATATAGATTAGCACATAATTTATATATATACATGTACGACTACTAAGAATAGGCCTTGGGCCTTGGACAAGAGGTTCATCTAGACAGCGGACTTGAGCTTCTCCAAGGTGGCAAGATTTGGCTTGGTCATAGGTGTACTCATATCACTCAATATCTTTTGGATCAGAGGTATCTGGGACTTGCACTGCGTGAGTGTTAGTATCATTCGCTCATTGATTCAATCAAACAATCAAGGAATACATTACTTGTTTGGAATAGAATGACATGAGTGACATCATCAGAGCATCAAACTTCATGTTCTTTGAACATGCCTTGCTATGTTGTGAGATGGTCTCCAATAGATTGCCACAAAGTGTGTCGTCCAGTTGTAGTTTGAGATTTAGTACGGTCTGCATCACTTGGATAATGTTGTCATTCAATGGTGATGGATGTTCGGTGCGCAGCGTGATTACAAACTTTTGGATGAAGCTCATCTTGACCTCGGTGGGCGTATCCTGATCCTTGAGCAGCTTGTTGACTAGATCAGTCTGAGCTGCGTTGAGTTGTTGTGTGTTGTGTTTGTCTGCAAACAGTGGCATCAGTACGGCATTGATGAATGATGTATGATGGCGGATGAAGCATGTCTTTAGACATGTGTAGAGGTCACGCGATAAGTTTGATTGGGCGGTGAGGACGCGTGGAAGGAGCGATAACCTGAAGTAGACCGAGACGATGATGTAGCTGAGGTCCAACGACACCAGCTCATTGATAAAGTATGTGAGTGCCTGCTCCTCGAGCTCGTTGATCTCCATGAGTCGGATGGCAGACTCCACATCAGTGATGCCAAGTAGCGAGTTGATGTTCTTCTTGATGCCGGTCGTGTGTATGGGATTGGCCACCAGCGAGTCCTTGATCATTATTAATGCATCGATCTCTTCATTCAACAGTCTCTTTGTAGTGATCATTCCAGATGTCGATGTTTCGTGTGGGTCTTGTGAAGATGCAGAGGCAGAGAATGAAGTCTGTCTTTCAACTCCAGGATATGGTTGTTGCTGTTGTTGTTGCAAGGGATTGTCAAACGATGTGTCATTGTCATCATCCAGATCAAGTACATTATAATGAATGAATGAGTAGTCCTTGTTGGAGGAGTCCCTCCTCAAGTTGTCATTGACCTCAGCGAGTGGCACTAGACTTTGGAACAAGTGATCCCAGTTCTGAAGTGCTGGATTATCATCTTGATCCTGCTCGTCCATTTCCAAGTCGACAACATTACGTGAGGGTACACTGTCGAGGTCAACCATGATTGAATCTTTGGGCTTGGGGAGTTCGGTACGGTTCACTGGTGACACGATGGCCACGTGGTCACGGAATGTCATTGATTTGAGCAACTCTTGATTGAAAGGTATACAATGTCTATTGAGTTGTGTTGCCATCTTTGATAACTTGTCACCACCATTGGAACGTTCAAAGTGCACTCTTTGTTGACCATCTGAGGCACACAAGACATCAACACGTCCAAGTATTGATTGCAATACAACATAACCTGCATTGTCGTTGGCGATTGACTGTAAATGTGGATGTTGTCTTAGCCTAACAATAGACTCGACTGTCTTTGGCAATAGTTGTCTATGTCCCAACACCATTGATGCTAACCAATCCAACCAGTTGATGAGTATCGAGTGTTTGAGTGAGACAACTCTAGGACCCTCCAAAGACGTTGCCGGTGACATCAACATGTAGTCAATCACATATTGTATAAGAGTGTCCAAGTCTAGTGAGCCTGAGCTTGAGCTTGAACTTGAACTTGTTGAGCAACAAGCAATCATACATGATTCGATCCTTGTTACAACAGGGTGACTGTGACTTTGACTGTGAATGTTACTGTGATCATCTGGCGTCTCTGTGGATGCCTTTATGTGATCCTTACACGCATTGAGTACAAGTTGTATCAGGGCATGGAACTGAGCCGGGGCATCACCATCCATCATACAATATGATCGCCCAAGTCAAGTCAAGTCAATGCTCTATCTATCTCTTTGTGTGGATGAGTGTGTGAATGTGCGAAAGTAACTGTTTGAATTCAAAAAGGAAGTGCACTTGTGAAGTGTTGACTCTGAGTGCCTTCTCCTTCAAAAGGCAGTGAACCCTAGGGTTACCCCCAAGTAACTCACCACACCAATCTGCTTCCATTCATCCATCCATCGATCCAACAAGGCCTCATTACTACTACTTCTATAACTAGTGAGTGTCAGCTGACACAAATTGATTGTGTGTACCTTTGGTTGGAAGTTGGATATATGTGTTTTAGATGTGAGATTGGTGTGAGTGAATATATACTTAAATAAGATTGATACCTGACCTGGATACCCTTGTTACTTATTATGCTAGGTTGACATTGCCAATCAACATTGGACTTTGATTCATTGACCCACACTATTAAGCATGTTCAAGTTCCCAATAGTTCACTCACTCTTTTATACTGCCATCAACTCATCAAAGTATTAAGTGTATATATCTTTTGTATGTCAATCACTTGGATACGTGAGTGATGTTAATTCCAAGCCTCTGGCCTCAACAACAATTGCAATAATATCAAAGTTCAATTTCAAGATCAATCACATAAATTTTATTTATTATTATTATAATAAAATCAAACAAGATATGTTACAAAGGGATACAAATACACCATCACCTTATAAATTCCATTATAGTAATATAAATTATTACTTTAATCAATCACAATTATTTCAATATCATATTGCATCATTACCAAATGAAGTATTAAGTAATATAATATCATTATTACAATTAAAAGATATATTATCATTACAATCAACATGTAAATTTATACAAATAATAGTTAATCAGAATAATATCTGGAGACATTTATTCATGTCTCACTTCAACTTGTCATTATCAACGCGATCCAAGAAGATGTCAAAGTCCTGGAATTGTAATTCAACAAAGAGTTGGAGAACACAATTTCGCAAACAATTTGAAGTCGAGCGCAATTGGAAACAGGGCAGATACCAGGTGTCGACGGAAGATGGACACAACTGTGGCGTGTTCACATTAGCATTCAAAGAGCATATACTGTTGACGGGATCATTCGAGAAGAATGTCAGGATTTGGGATCGCAAGAACATGATCAAAGTGGGCAGCATCGCCGGACATCAAGGTTGGGTCTGGAAGGTGCTGCTCGAGCAGTCGAGTGCATCCCACGAGCTAATCAGTATGAGTGCCAGCCAAGATGCATGCATACATGTCACCAACCTGAGCCAGACCAATGCCAAACTTGCCAACAATCATCACTATGTCGTCGGCGAGAACAGTCCTTCCAGTTACTCTGCGACGATCAAGAGCAAACCGATACAGCCATCAACAAGATTGATTGGGCACAAGGGAACGGTGTGGACGATTGACGCCGACAAGGATCTGAGGACCGTGTATAGTGGCAGCAGCGACTACTTTGTCAAAAGATGGGACATCGAGACCCAAAAGTCTTGCAACATTGGCAAGCATCATGATGTTGTGCTGTGTCTCACGAGAGGCAGCAGCGGTAACCACTTTGTCGTGTCAGGCTCAGCAGACCGAACCGTCAAGCTATGGGACATTAGATCGTCTCATCATAATGGCGCAAGGATGTCATTGTCTGGCAACACTGGCTGTATCAACAGCGTGGCATTCAAGGGCAACCTTATCGTGGCGGGCGGTGACGACAAGGTAGTGCGAGTGTACGATGTTCGCAATGGACAATGTATCAATGTTGTTCAAGGACATAACGAAGCGATACGCGTGCTAAGGATCAAGGGTAATAGAATGGTTACCGGCTCCAGTGACAAGACTATCAAGGTATGGAACATGGACAATTTGGAGCATCCGGTCAACACTCTGCGCGGCCATACTGGATCGGTTGTCAGTCTACAGTTTGACCATAAGAAGATCATCAGCGGATCGTTGGATTCAACCATCAAGAAGTGGAGCTTCGACCTGTTGAGTTGTCCCAAGGGAGGTGTTGGCGCGTCACCCAACAAAGTGCCAATCTCCCGCCAAACCAGACCATCACGAGACAGGACATGGAACAACAAGCAGGCACCATTCCAATCACCAACGCCTTTTAGATTGAATGAATGAAATGATTGATTGAATGACTACATTGAACTCAGAATGCATTAATGAATGAGACAGAGATGGGATACAGGGTAACATAAATATACTATATTATTGGAGGTGATGGAAGACGACTACTTCTGTCCTGTCAGACAGATGGAGCTGGTCTTTCGGTTCAACTGTAGGTGAGACTTCATCAAGTGTCCTGCCGACAGGGCGGACATTAGACTCAGCTCGCCAGCCATGACGGCAGCACACACTGTTTTGGCCAGTTGGTCGGCGTTGTGGCCTGGCTTGCCGGGCTTGGATCCCTTGACGCCAATGATGTTCAGACAGGCAGACTGTGCCGGCAGGAAGGTGCCGCCACCCACGGTGCCCACCTCGATCGAGGGCATCGTGACGGTGATGTACAGATCCTGGCCATCGTTGCAGGACTCCATCAAGGTGATACAGTTGGACGACTCGACGTTCTGCGCGCAGTCCTGGCCTGTGGCCAAAAAGACCGCTGTGACAATGTTGGAGGCATGTGCGTTGAAGCCTCCGATCGAGCCGGTCATGGCCGAGCCCACCAAGTTCTTTGATATGTTGAGGTCGACCAATGCGCTCACGCTCGTCTTTAGCACCCTCTTTATAATGTCGCCACTGATCACTGCCTCTGCGACCACCGTTCTTCCTCTACCATCGATCCAATTCATTGATGATGGTTTCTTGTCTGTACACATGTTTCCTGAGAGACTATGTTTGATTGGTCAAGTTAGTATGAGTATGAGTGTGATGTAGGTGCATGACGGGCCGCCATCGGCCAGCTAGACATACCTTATAATCTCCATCAGGTTAAAGCGAATCTTGAGCATGTTGAGAGCAGCCTCGACACCTTTGGTCACCATGTTCATGCCCATGGCGTCACCAGTGTCACACTTGAAGCGCAGATGCACTGATCGACCGGCAACGGTAATCTTGAGGCCAGTGAGTCGGGCAAAGCGACTGGTGCTGTCAAACTCCTTCTTGACGATCTCGTAGTTCTGTGGTTCCTTGAGCCACATGGTGAAGTCGGTCATGTGGTCAATCGATGGGAAGCGCACGACTGGTGCACGCGTCATACCACGCGAGAGGATGACGGCGCGAGCGCCGCCCGACTCTGAAATGGCACGACAGCCACGGTGTGTGCTGGCCACGAGGCAGCCCTCGGTGGTGGCCATTGGGATGGTCACCTCCTCGTTGTTGAGCAGCAGTGGGCCGGCAGTGCCGACGGGGATGGGCACGTAGCCAATGACGTTCTCGCAGCAGGCGCCCAGCACCTTGGCAAAGTCGTACGACAGATGTGGGATCTCCTCGATCGTTTTGTCCAGCTTCTTCTCGAGCGCCATACGTCGGATCTCGACGGCACGGCTGCAGTCGCCCAGCTCGACCTCAAGCTTGTATAATGGAATGTCGCCACACTCTGTCTTGGCTAATATCTCCTCGTTCGAGAGACTGGACAACAGTGGCTTGCCGTCCATTGATGAGATTGAATGCGAGGGCACGGGTGTGGCGGGGGCTGGAGCCGGCGCGACAATAGGTGAAGCCAACAGATTCCTATTGGGCGTGCCAGCCTGCTCTGATTGTTCTGATTGGGACTCTGCGATGGTGTTGGCAGGTGCGGGGGCGATGGTGGCAGCCTGATGCTTTTGCTCAACAGGCTGTGAGACAATGGCCTCCTGAAGAGAGGCCTCCTTGCGCTGAATCAACTCCTCCAAGTTCAACTCGCGCTCACACATTGAAGCTTGATGTTGCTGCTGCTGTTGCAGCTTTTGCTCCAGTTGCAACTTTTGGTTCTGGCATAACTTCAACGAAGCAATGTCCAATGGCTCTGGCAGGGGCTTCTCGAAGCTGACGGCTTCCTCACCAGTCACTATTATATTGTTACTCAGTATAGGTACCAAGAAGTTTGATCGTCTAATGTTGAATCCCTACAATGATGAATGAGTTAGGACGTGTGTGTGTGCGCGAGGCCTTGAGGCTTTGGCCCTTGGCCTTGGCCCTAATGTATGTACTTACCCATTTGAAGAAAGGGAATAGCTCGCGAACGGACATGACCTTGACCTTCTTTAATCCAAGCAGGAAGACAATGAGCTTGGGTATTACAAGTAATATATAAAAGACCAGGAATATATCCTTGACTTCAATCTTTGGAAGGACCAACATGTTAGATATAATGTTATAATGTTATAATGGATATAATGATGATAATAATATAAAAGGTAATAATACAACAACAACAACAACAGATGGATGGATGGATGATTAAATGATGGAAGAATGGAAGGATGGATGGTTGGATGGATGATGGCGTGGAAGTTGAAGTGAAGTGTGAATGAAAGTGGTTGGACAAGGCTGGTTTCCAACAAGCCTGAATCAGGTGATGAGCTGTGGTGCTGGGACCTTGGGTTGGATGATGATGTGTCGACTGACTGATTGATTGATTGATTGATTGACTGACACTGACTGGCTCGTCGTAGACGGGTTGGTCGGCAACCTGGCAGAGATAATAAATTAATTATTAACTCTTTTAGGTTAGGTGGCGGCTGGACTGGCAGGGGTGATGTGAGCTGAGCTGAGCTGAGCTGAGATGAAGTGAGGTGAGGTTGTCTGTGATATAATATTATATATTATATTATATATTATATTGTTATTGTTGATTGATTGATTGATTGATTGATTGATTGATTGTGAAGCTGATCGTGCGGGGGTGATGATGGTATTGTGCGGGTGCGGGGGGTGGATAAGAGAGGCGCAACGCAGCAGCAGTAGCAACAGTAGTAGTAGTAGCAATAGTAGTAGTAGTAGTAGCAGTTGGAAGATCTAGACTCTTGCGGGAGAGTGCGACAAGAGAAGGAGAGGACAACAACAACAACAACAACTGAATCCAGAATTTTGAGATGGTATTTAAATGTTCCAGGATGATGATCATCGATGGCTTGCCTGCCTGCCTGCCTGCTTGGCATGTAGGACAGAACAAGAAGGAAGGAAGGAATGATGGATGGATGTACATTGGCGACAGGCACGTGATGGTGGTGATTGATATAATGATGGTGAATGTTGGGCGGCTGCACGTGTGGGGTGGGAATGGTAGACGATCAGCCTACGCCGCGCTCTATCAGCCAATCTGGTTATAACGAACATACACACTCACACGTCACATTATGGAGAAATAGACATACATCTGCAGCTGACTTGCTGTGATGTTGGCTGGACTGATCACGCCCATATGTGATTATTTGACATTTGAATTGATTGATTGATTGATTAATTGATTGATTGATTGTTTGATTGATTGATTGATTGATTGATAGAGGGAGTGGGAAGAGTGGTAGTGGGATAGTGCGGATGGGGGCAGATCGGTCAACCCTGGATTGGATGACCGGGTGACTGGCGGAGGTGGCCGGTGTCTGCCAGACATAACACATATATATATAAATATAAATATATATAACATTGAGATAAAATAACAGATAGTGCAGGCCAATCACATGATAAAAGAGATAAACCAATATAACTGCGAGATATCACCATCACAGAGTGTGAGTGTGTGTGTATAATTAGTGTGTGTGTGTGTGTGTGAGTGATCAGTCGAGTGTGATGGGGTGTGTGAAGGGTTGTTGATGCCAAGGGGTTGAGTGGATGGTTGTATCGATCACACTGTGATGTAATACGAAAGTTGGAGATCAAGTCGATAAGGTTTGACGAGTCGTCTCCGTGTGGGACGGTTCTTCATGTAAAGCACATCTGCTGATTGGATGGATGAAGTTGATGTTCGCGAGGTTGGTTTGGTTTGGTTGGTTTGGTTGGTTGGCTGATTGTAGACCTTCAACAATAGCAACAGACATATGTCACACACACTGATGTTGGTTGGTTATTAGACGGCCAATCAAACATTCATTCAAAAGGCTTACAACCCACGCAACAGTTGCATTCCAATAGTCTTTTGCCGAAGCAAAAGGTTGCATTGCATTGCATTATAGATGGTATTGTATTACACCTCTGTACAAGGAGTAGAGCCAACCAACCAACCAACCACAGGTATGAATGTATGTCACATTGATGGGGAAGAGAGTGTGTTGCCATTGACAATGGAGATATCCCACACAACATGATCTGGCGGCTGATCCACATGTGAATCAACCATTCGTTCCATCGCCAACCATAATATATGTATATATTATGTGTATGATAGTGTATGTGTGTAACATTAATTTGATTGATTTGATTGATTGATTGATTGACGTTGACGACGATTATGTTGATGATGGGTCATCATCATCATCCCATCCCACTTGAAGAAGGTAGTGGTGATTGGGTGATGACAGGACATGATCTCAATATTCCGGTTTGTGATCGAATGTCTAAGATATCTGTCGGGTAGGCAGTCATTATAATGGTAGTGGACCACCACTATTACTACTCGCACTACACAAACTGCTGTGTTGCTATTGCTATTGCTATTGCTACTACTGACTACTGCTGCTTTGGCTATTGCTGACGAACAATAGATAGATGTGGATATATATATATAAATATTGTTGTTTATACTTACATAGTTGTATTTGTAACTGTGAATGTAATAAATATATTATATATATTATTATTATAATAATAATAATAAACAATAATATTTTATATACGTGTAAGAATATTTATATATTAATTGATGATGATGAGAATAATGATGATGAGATGCTCTCGCCTTTTGTTTCAGAGTCTGACCCAAACTAAGCTCATGTAAATGTAAGTGTGCGAGGGTGTGTGGATGGGTGACTGGTCGTCTGTTATGTTTGAGAAATGATGAGTGATTGGTAAATGGGGGTGGGCAGGCAAGGCAGAGAAGTGAGTTCTGTTAAGGTGTGAGGCAGTCGTCAACACAAACCAAACGAAAGTAGTGAAGCGCGCTGAACACTTGTTGTGGGGGGTGTGGTTTTGTGCTGGGATCTGTTCTTTCTAAGGTACCAAATTAATTAAAATCAATTGTTTATATTTATTAAGATCTTCACCTTTGGTGTGTTCATTCTTGATTAACTGGTTATGTGAGTGTGTGTGTGTATGTGTGATTATAGGTTGATTGATTGAACTGTGACCACTCTACTAACTAGACACACAGTGTCAAAGTTGTAGTCGTCTGTGGATGTGTGCCGATGTAAAGGATACATTAGCAGATTGTTGGCATTAGCGTCATCATTGACTCCACCCTTGACTTGTGGACCACCGTTGTAGTGTCTTTCTTAAACGCGTTTCCTTTAGACCATCAACACCTCAACACCCTATCCGATCATTCATTCTTTCATTCTTTAATTCATACCATCCAATCAAACAATCGTTCCCATTACTCTGGGATTTGTTGTCATTGACAATGATATACTTGAACAACATTGTCATTGTCATTGTCCTTGGTCCACGTCTTGTACAAGTACAGATACTATTGGTCGTAGTGTGTCACTCACCCCGCCCTTTGGAGCACTAGTCCCAAAAATGAAACTGAGGTTGAAGCCAAAGAGGCACATGAGTTTGTGTGTGAGTTGGACCTTTGAATGAAAGAATGAAAGACAGATAGATATATCACATTGACATATATATACACATTCAAACAAACACACACATATACATCGAGAGTGATATTGAGACCCGAGTAATATACAGACCTACAGACATAAAGATAGACGACGACAACGGCAACGACAACGACAAAGTAGAAAAACAAAGATGTCTACAACTACAAGCAATGATATGTTGATTAGAGTGTTGTTGGTGGGCGATCCAGATGTTGGAAAGACAACATTGATGTGGAGGACATGTGTACGTTATTATAAGTCGACGACAAGCAATGAACATAACAGTGTTACTAATATCATGATACTACTATTCCACAGGACAATATACTACTCACAGCTGAACAAGCCAACATTACATTGAACAACACAATGGTAAGTTAATGCTCATTCATTCGATGAACTAGTCATTCAGTCAGAGCTAACATACTCCTTTCTCACTTCATAAGAAATCAAAGACGATACAACTTGGAAAGAAGCAGATAGTAGTTAGATTTGTAAGTTCATAGACAATGAATGAATGAATGATTGATTGATCGATCGAACGAATGGGACTCACTTACTAACTTACATACCATATATGATATGATACAGCACGACACTGTAGGACAGGAGCGATTTAGAACGCTGTCAAAGAGCCTATATACAAACACAGACGCGATTATACTCACGTACGACCCATCGACAAGGTCATCTTTTGAGAGACTGCCATCGTGGTGGCAGGAGATAGAGCGATATGCAAAGGCTGCCAATCCTAAACTATTTATTGCACTGGCCACCACAAAGTCGGATCTGGCCGCATCGACACAAGTCGTCACAGTTGCCGAGGGCCAGGAGTTTGCCAACCAGAAGGGTATCACCCTGATGCACACCAGCGCAGCCACCGGGGCAGGCGTAGACGAGCTGCTTCAACTAGTGGCCAAGAATGCAGGAGAAAAGTATGTGACACGATGGGCCGCGATTGATTGAATGAATGAGCGAATGCGACGACTCACACAACCATCATCATCCATCCTTCCACCACCTTTAGGTTGTTCGCCGAGGAGAACTGGACCAAGTTAAGAATCAAATCACCAAATAGATCATCACCGACATTGTCTGGAAGCAATGGAGTCGCTGCCACTGGTGGTAGCAGTAGTGGGGGCAGCAGTAGCGGCAGTGGAAACAACAATGCTGGTGGCAACAGTCCTGCTGGCGAGAAGAAATCATTCTGTACAATATTGTAGTTTCCACAATCATCGCTCCTATCATTAAAGCCTTGCTTGCTCGTTTGCATAGCCATTCAAGAGTAACCCAAAAGGAATGGAAGGAAGTAATGGAGAATGGAAGAAGGAGAATGATTAAGTTCCAAACTATGATATATAGTTGGCGAGTGATATAAGTCGTTTATTCCGGAGTCGATGGGATTTGATTGATAGGATTGATTAATGGATATTTGTTGGTGATATACAAGGCCATACCATGGATAAATGTCGATTGTTGATTCCATTAGTTGCCACTATTATTATTATTATTATTGTTGTTGTTACCATTATTGTTGCCACTGTTGTTGCTGCTGCTTTTGCTTGGTGATGATAATAACTTCTTATCTGTTATCCTTAGCCATGGCGTCGAACATACTGTGGAGGACAGACAGTTGATGGCCGACGTGATCGAACCCATACAGCAATTGAGTAAATCAAAGAGAATACGGAGAATCTCGGAGAATGCGCAGGGTTTGGCGAGGTACTCCTTGAGAGGCGTCAGCTCCTTCATGACCAGTTGGTACTTGGCCGATATCCACAGCTGCTTCTGCGATGCGCACACTGGTCGATTGTAGGCGACGATGCGGCGGTAGCAAGGCGTGATGTAGGGGCAGATCTTGTTCTGGGTGAGGCACATCTTCTGGATCGTGTGGTTCTTGACCAGCGCGATGATAAAGGCGATGGCACCCACGTTCTCTATCAGGTTGTCCAGCAGCAGCAGCTCCTGGAGCGACGTGTTGGTCTCGAGGTAGCGAGCCAGCTCGATGCCGCCCTGCGAGTCGATGTGGTTGTTGTTGAGCGAGAGCACTTGCAGTGTTGTGTTGTAGATGAGGCCGTCCTTGATGATGGGGATTATGTCGTTCGAGGTGAGGTCGTTGTAGCCCAACGAGAGTGTGGTGACCGTGCGGTTGTTCTTGATGAAGCTGGCCAGCTCGTCCTTGAGAGAGTCTTGGTTGAGGTCGCAGCTCCACAGGATGAGGTGGCGGATGCTCGTGTTGTTCTGCAACGTCTGGAATAGGTTGATGCCACCGTCGTTGGCAAGCGAACACTCGCTGATGTTTAGCGACGTCAGCGTGGTGCACTGCACCAGGGACTCGGCAAACGACGCTGCAGTCTCCTCGCCCAGCTGATTGGCGCTGATGTCCAGTGAGCGGAGCGTCCTGTTGTCCTTGAAGATGTTGCCCAGCATGGCACCAACGCTGTCGTCAAAGGCATTCTCGCTCAGGGAGATCTCGGTGAGTGAGCGGTTCTTGTTGCGCAGGATCTCGGCAAAGGCGCACACCGACTCGTCGTCCAGCTCGTTGCCAATCAGGAAGAGGCTCTTGAGCGAGCTGTTGGTACGCAGGATCTCGGCGAGGTAGATGCCGTTGGAGCCGATCGAATTGAATGACAGGTCCAGGTAGCTGAGCGTGCGGTTCACCTTTAGGGCCTCCTTTAGCGAGTTTATGCAGTCCAGTGTCATGGGTGTCGACGACATGTCCAGGATGGCCAGCGACTGGTTGTACTTGAGCGCATCGCAGAACAGCTTGAACGAGTGTGGTGTGAAGTTGTTGGGGATCTTGATGTCGGTGATGTTCTTAGACTCCTTGATGAACTCGGCCAGCACGACAATGTCGCAGAAGGACAACTGGTTCTTGTCAAAGCACAGACTGCGCACCGACGTGCACTGCGTGTACAGCAGGCGGTAGTCTTTGGGCACGAGCTGGTTGGAGCCGCAAAAGAACTTGATCGTGGAGAAGAGGCACGTGGCGCCCTCCTCAACGATGCCCTGCGTCATGTACTTGAAGAGTGTGTAGAACTGGCGCTGCGAGACGACCTTTACCACGTGGCACGACGAGATAGGAACGATCTGCTTGGCCCACAGCTTGCACACCAGTGACAGAGTGATGATGTTGTCCATATAGGACGACATGAATGATTTGCACATCTTGTGTATCTCTTCCCGGGACATCTTCTTGAAGTTGGGACGCACGCAGCCGTCCGAGTCGGTCTGGGTCGGCTGTGCGCCGTTGGCCGAGTCAGCCTGCGAGGCGTTTGCCGACACTTGGCTACCAAAGGCCTTGGTGTCCTCCATTCGTGCGTAGCTGTCCTGTGTGACAACGTCCGAGTCGCTGCCATAGTTATTAAAGAATGAGTCCTTGCCCATTGTGCTGTTACATGTCTTTAGTCTCAAGTTCTTGAATATCTCCACCAAGACGAACTTGGGAAGATCATTGAGGTTATCGATTGTCATTTGTATTTGTATTATCTCTGTTATATATCTGTATGTTTGATTGATTGAAAGATGAATGAATGAATGAATGGTTGATTCACTTTATGTGTCAATGATGTGCTGAGGTGTTGTGTGTAGCCAAGTTACCGGTAACATACCTCGACTTGTTTGAATGATTGATTGATGTCAATGTACAATAAATGATGTGATCTCTATATCATTGACCTTCTTGGTGTTGTATATGTTGTTGTTGTTGATATTATTATTATTGTTTGCTTGTTGTTTGAATGATCGATTGATTGTTTGATTGATTGGTTGATTGCTATTATAGCTTCCTTCTTCTTCTTCTATCCATTCAATATCTTTACTATATATATATAATCTTAAGTATATTGAATAACTGTAGTTGTTGTTGTTGTAGTTGTTGATGTTGAATAAACGTTGAAAGTGTCTTTGAGTTATGTCTGTGAGTGTTCTGGATCAACGTTGCGCTATTCTGTTGGATCTTATTCTTTCAAGTTAAGTTCAAGAAAGGGTTCTTCTATCTTCTGTAAAGTGTGATTGACTGATGCTGGTATTGCTTTCTTGATAATGCGCGATGCTATTGCTAATTAGTTAGTTAGATAGCTTATTGTGCTAGTTTGTTGATGTTGATAATATTCGATATATTGTGTCGGAGAAGGTATAGAGTGATAATAACGATTATAGTTGAATGGGATGTGATGGATTGGATGGAAGTGGAAGGTGCAGCAGTAGAAGGGAAGGTTGTTATGTTTGTTGCGACAAAACTAAGTTGGACACGGACGTGTTGTTGTTGTTGCACGCACGGACTTGACTTTCTTTTCTTTCTTCTTCTTATTATGATTCTTCAACACTCTCTAACTCTCTCTCTTCATTCATTAATTCTCACGCACACACCTTCATACACACACATATACACACACTCTAACATGCTCTCATTCTCTGGCACGATGAACAATTTCATCCATCCATTCACAAACTCAACACACGAAAGAACACACACCAGAACAGAACCATTCTTCAACATGGATAAAAATTCACATGGAAGCGGAACGGCATTCCAATTCAGTGCAAAAAAGTTTTTGGGCTCTAATTAATTCGGTTTTGTTCAACTTTTATGGACATTTTGGACCAGCATCGGCGGGCCGTGTCCAGCCTCGATCAAACACCAGTTGTCATCATCACTTGCGAAGTGTGTGTTGATTATTATTCGCCTGGTCAATGTGATGGTATTCTTCTGAAGCCTTTTTTTTTTTTTGTCGTTGAAGATGACTCACATTGTTGTGAGGTGTCAATCAAACATGTTGCTCGAGCTATCTATGCTCTAGATCGATCAAAGGTTTTACTGCCTCCTGAATCCTTACACCATCTAGACATGTCCAATTAACAATCATCTTCCTGAGGGGAATTGTCATAATATTATTATATTATATTATATTAGTTAATGTAATGCCAGGTAGGTATGTGTGATCACTCAACTTCAAACTATACAGTTGCTCATATTAATAAGATTGGGTGCTCACTACTCATCTCACACTTCAATCATCTTATTAACCCACTCAATCATTCATTCAAGATTTTAGGCAGTCAATGATTTACCTAGGGGAGGGAGGTATGATCCATAGACCAGTCAGTCACAGTTTATTTTGATTTCAAAGTGAGTGAGAGAGTGATGAACACACAACATCTACGCCAAGTACAATTTGTGATCATACAAATATTTTCTTTCTTTCATTCGTTCATTACCTCCTACTCTATCTCTCCAATGTGTAGTGAGCTTCCCCCAATCAACTCACACTCAATCAAACCAATCATTCCCACCCACTCACTATGAGACTTTTTCAAGCATTTTGATGACCATGATGCACCCAATTGGGTACCTGTTGGATGAATTTTTTTACAAGGGAGATTTAGTGTTTAATCTCAACAATACCTTCTGTATCAATGCAAACTCGTGTTCATTAGAAGACAGAAAGAAAAATTAATATTGACCACCCTCAATGTGGTGATCATACATATTTTAAACGAATTGCCCCCACCAAATTAGCACCCTCCCTACAATTCCTACACCCATTAATTAACTAATATGAATATTCGCAATGTTGTATTGTGTACAGACTACTGATTGAAGGATGGATGGATCGTAGGGAAGGAGGACGGATGATAGGAGAGGTATAGAGGAGGATCGCATATGGAAGTTATAAATTTTCATTCCGGAAGCTTACAATTAAATCATCTTTATAATATAATAATAATAATAATAATAATAATAATAGTAGTACTTATATTAGATTATTTATATAATTGTTAAACAAAAGGATATTAAATTTTATCTAACAACTACAACCACAACACCAAAGAATAACTGTTTTCAAATGGTATTCAATCGCCTAGTTAAAAACTATGGCAACACCTACTTTGTGGGAATCATGTTACTCCTCATGCTCTTTTCAATTGCTGGTATGTAATAATTCATCCATCCTCAATCAATTTCTAATATATTTTGAAACAACAATTAACTTTTGTTTTTTTTTTTTTTTTCTCCCTAATCACAGGAGCTGAAGAATGTAGCATGAGATGCTCATTTGGTTCGATCTGTTGCCAACCCTCACCCAACCTACCGCCTAAGTGTATTGACAAGTGTGTCTTTAAGAGGTGTCCCGTTGGATACCTGTGCTCCAAAGATACATATGGCTCGCCATATTGTGCTTCGCAATCCACTGTCACTTCCAGTAGCAGTGCCTCAACTACAGTGACCACCCAATCGACCGTGGCCAGCACGACCTACACATCGTCCGCCGTGACCCAATCGACCGTGGCCTCAACCTCTGTCTCGACCCAGTCAACAGTGGCCAGTACAGTAGCCAGTACCGTTGCTAGCACCGTCGCAGGTGCCACCTCCACAACGGTTACCACAACGGCCACTACCACATCCCCGGTCAGCACGATCACTGCCACAACCACTGTGAGCACGACCAGCCAGCCACCAGTGACCTCGGGAACAGTAACCACCGGAGCAATAACCTCCACCACTGTTAGCACCACTGCCACCACAACTGTGACGCCCACCAGCACCATCACTGCCACAACTACAGTTACCACAACGACAAAGCCAACAAGCTCTGGTACCGGACCAATTACCATCTCCACCTCGGCCACCACCACTGCCACAACCACTGTTACCCCAACCAGCACCATCACGGCCACAACTACAGTTACCACCACTGCCCAACCAACTACATCATCTACTGGACCAGTAACCATCACTACCACGGCCACCACGACTGCGACAACCACTGTCACTCCAACCAGTACCATCACGGCTACGACAACAGTTACCACCACTGCCCAACCAACAACATCTACTGGAGCACCATCCACGACCAGTACACCACCCCCAGGTACCTCTACTACTGCTCAACCAACAACATCTTCTACGGGAACCTCTCCTCCATTAACCACTACCGGAGTTACTCCTCCACCTACCACAACTTCTACTCCAACACCTACTCCACGTGGAGACCCTGAGATCAAGAACCCTCCAGGCACATACTCCCTCCATGGTTATGCCTTCTCAGACACAAACAAGGTAAGCATCAGTACCAACTCAACATTCAATCATTCAATCTAATATTAACGCATTCCCAAACTCACCCATAAATAGAATGGAGTTGACAATTCTGGAGAACCATACTTGGATGGCATGAAGATTGAGTTGATGGACGAGAGTGGCAAAATTATTGGCACCGGCTACACAGATGCCTCCAAGGCCAGCAACGGATACAAGTTCACTGGTCTGCCCGCTGGAAAGTACTGCCTGCAGATGACCGCACCCCCAGGTTACAACAACGGTCCAATGGGTACCCACAGCAAGTTCGACACCGCCACTGGCAAGCACTGCTTCGACCTCAACAACCAGACCACCGACAACAACAACAACATGTTGGTGCCAGGAGGATTCACCAAGCCAAGCACCGGCAAGTACACCCTCCACGGCTACTCATGGCTCGACAACAACAAGGATGGCAAGGACGACAAGGGTGAGCCATGGTTGGGCGGTATGAACATGGTCCTTACCGACAAGTCCGGAAAAGAGATCGGCACCTACACAACCGACGCCTCGCTCCGCACCAATGGTTACAGGTTTGAGAACTTAGACGAGGGTGACTACTGCCTCAAGGCCTCCGACCCATCTGGCAACTATGCCATCTCACCCAAGGGTACCACCAGCAAGTTTGATGCCAACGGCAACTACTGCTTCCATTTGGGCGACGCCACTACCAATGACAAAAAAGAGATGCTTGTGCCAGCCGGATTCACCCCACTCAAGCCACCACCAAAGTACACACTTCTCGGATACGCCTGGATTGATTCCAACAGCAATGGCGAGGACAACAGGGGCGAGCCATACCTGGGCGGCATTGATGGCACTCTGTACCGCATGAACAAGGATGATAACGAGCTCACCGAGCTCCAGACATTCACCACCGACGCCTCTGAGGGTGCCAACGGCTTCAGAATCCCAGATCTTGACAACGGTGCCTACTGTGTAAAGATGAAGGACCCAACTTCTACCTACGCCCATGGTCCCATTGGCACCACCAACAAGTTCAACTCCAACGGAATGCACTGTTTCTCTCTCGACGACACCACCACCAACGCCAACAACGAAAAGCGTGTTGAGGCTGGATTCACTCCACTCAAGCCACCACCCAAGTACAATATTGAAGGATACACCTGGATTGACTCCAACAGCAATGGTGAGGACAACAAGGGTGAGCCATGGCTTGGAGGTATCAAGGCTACACTACTCAAGCTGGACAAGGACTCTGGCGAGTACAAGGAGATTGACTCCCAGGTCACAGACTCGACAAAGGGCAACAGTGCCGTCCGTTTCGAAGACTTGGAGCAAGGCGGTTACTGTGTCAAGTTGACCGATGAGAGCGGAAACTACGCCCATGGACCCAAGGGCGTGACCAACAAGTTCAACTCATCCGGTGTCTACTGTTTCTCACTCGATGAAAAGACCACCAACGGTGGCTTGAAGACCCACTACTTCAGAGGTGGATTCACCCCACTCAAGCCACCACCCTTGTACAATGTTGCTGGATACTCCTGGATTGACTCTAACAGCAATGGTGAGGACAACAAGGGCGAGCCATACCTTGGCGGCATTGATGTTACCCTACTCAAGTTGGACAAGGACTCTGGCGAATACAAGAAGGTTGACACTCAGACCACTGATGGAACCAAGGGCAGCAATGACATACTCTTTACTGATCTCGAGCAAGGAGCATACTGTGTCACGGCCAATGATGAGAGTGGAAACTATGCACATGGACCCAAGGGCGTCACCAACAAGTTCAACTCGACCGGTGTCTACTGTTTCTCTCTCGACGCCACTACTACCAATGGTGACAAGAAGACCCACTATGTCAGACCTGGCTTCACTCCACTCAAGCCACCACCCAAGTACAACATTGAAGGATACACCTGGATTGACTCCAATAGCAATGGTGAGGACAACAAGGGCGAGCCATGGCTCGGAGGTATCAAGGCTACGCTTCTCAAGTTTGACAAGGACTCTGGTGAATACAAGGAGATTGATTCCCAAGTGACTGACGCCTCCAAGGGCAACAGTGCCGTCCGTTTCGAAGACTTGGAGCAAGGAGGCTACTGTGTCAAGTTGACTGATGAGAACGGAGACTACGCCCATGGACCAAAGGGCGTGACCAACAAGTTCAACTCATCAGGTGTCTACTGTTTCTCACTTGATGCCAAGACTACCAACGGTGACTTGAAGACCCACTACTTCAGAGGCGGCTTCACACCACTCAAGCCACCACCCAAGTACAACATCGATGGATACGCATGGATTGACTCCAACAGCAATGGTGAGGACAACAAGGGTGAGCCATGGCTCGGAGGTGTCAAGGCGACGCTTTTCAAGTTGGACAAGGACTCTGGAGAATACAAGGAGATTGACTCCCAGATCACCGACTCGTCCAAGGGCAACAGTGCCATCCATTTCGGCGACCTGGACCAAGGTGGCTACTGTGTAAAGGCTGAAGATGAGAATGGAAACTATGCTAATGGACCAAAGGGCATTACCAACAAGTTCAACTCGACCGGCTTCTACTGTTTCTCACTCGATGGATCAAATACCAATGGTGACAAGAAGACCCACTACGTCAGGGCTGGTTTCACCCCTATTACCCCTCCACCCAAGTACAACATCGACGGATACACGTGGATAGACTCCAACAGCAATGGTGAGGACAACAAGGGTGAGCCATACCTTGGCGGCGTCACTGCCACACTTCTCAAGTTGGACAAGGACACTGGTGAATACAAGGAGATTGACTCCCAGGTCACCGACTCTTCCAAGGGCAGCAAGGCCCTCCACTTTGGTGATCTCGAGCAAGGTGCCTACTGCGTCAAGTTGGAGGAGGACAGTGGCAACTACGCCCATGGACCAAAGGGTGTCACCAACAAGTTCAACTCGACCGGTGTCAACTGCTTCAGTCTCGATGCCACCACCACCAACGGTAACTTGAAGACCCACTATGTCAGAGGAGGTTTCACCGCCATCAAGCCTCCACCCAAGTATAATGTTGATGGATACACATGGGTTGACACCAACAGCAATGGTGAAGACAACAGAGGTGAACCATACCTTGGCGGTATCAAGGCCACTCTTCTCAAGTATGACAAGGACTCTGACGCCTACACCGAGGTTGACAGCCAGTACACCGACTCGTCCAAGGGCAGCAAGGCCATCCACTTTGGTGATCTCGACCAAGGTGCCTACTGTGTTAAGTTGGAGGACGAGAATGGAAACTATGTCCAAGGACCAAAGGGTGTCACCAACAAGTTCAACTCGTCAGGCGTCTACTGTTTCAGTCTTGACTCCAAGACCACCAATGGCAATGCTATGACTCACTATGTCAGAGGAGGATTCACCGAGGTCAAACCACCACCAAAGTACACGTTGAGTGGTTACTCTTGGATTGACTCTAACAAGAATGGTGAGGACAACAAGGGTGAACCGTACCTCAGCGGAATGGACATGACTCTTCTCAAATTGGACAAGGACTCTGGTGAATTCAAGGAGGTTGACACTCAGACCACCAGTCCATACTACAAGTTCACAGACCTCGAGCAAGGTGGTTATTGTCTAAAGGCAAAGGACGCCAGTGGTGGCTATGATATCACCACCAAGGGAATCACAAGCAAGTTCAACTCCACCGGATACTACTGCTTCTCCTTGGATCCAAAGACCACCAATGGGGACAAGAAGACCCACTATGCCAATGCCGGATTCACAGAAGTCACCCCACCAAAGAAATATAAGCTTCGTGGATACGCCTGGAGTGACACCAACAAGGACGGAACTGATCAGTCAGGAGAGCCATACTTGAATGGAATGAAGGGCAAACTCACAAAGCTTGACAAGGACACTGGAAGTTACGTTGATGTGACTGAATTCACTGTTGGCTCTTCCAACACCGTCAACGATATCAAGGTTGATGACCTTGACCAAGGATCATATTGTGTCACAATGGAGAAGCCAGCTGGATACACATTCGCTCCTATCGGAACCACCAACAAGTTCAACAGCTCCGGTATCTACTGTTTCCCATTGGATGAGAAGACCACTCCATCCGGAACAAGGAATATCATCCCTGGATATGTCCCCGAAGCCGCCCCCAAGATCAGTGGATTCGTCTGGATTGATACGAACAAGAATGGTGCCGATGACTCTGGAGAGCCATTCCTTGGTGGAATCGATGTCACACTCAGCAAGAAGAATGCAGATGGATCTTTGACTGAGATCAAGAAGATTCAAACCCCATCAAGTGGAGCATTTGACTTTGGAAAGCAACCAGCAGGTGACTACTGTTTGAACATCTTTGATGATCCATCCAATTCAAAGTTCCTTCCAACAACAATTGGCAAGGATAGCAAGTTTGACGCAGATGGAAACTATTGCTTCACAACCACGTCCGCTGACATGTTTGTCAAGGCTGGAATGTACAAGTCCAACTAATTCATGGTCCCCAATCGCCCCAATCAATGAAACTATCAACCAGTCAATCTATCATTCAGACTAATCAAAAATAAAAATAATATAAATATTTTGGTTGATGGTAATATTTATTTATAATATTTAATTACTTGGTGCACAAGTTAAATACCAACACTTTGGTAAATTATTCAAACTGATAAAACATATCATTGAATCAATTAAACACAAACCAATGCAACTAACCCAATTAATGACAATGAGATACACTTTGTTATTATTCATCTTATTAATACTTGGATCATTAATATTTATTATTGTTGTGGATAATAGATTGAAGGAGTCTGTTGATGTTGATCATTTGCACAACAACAACAACAACAACAACAATCATTCAAACCTACAACAACATGCGCACACATCACTCAAACAACAAATAGCAAACAGTCGGAAAAGAGTTGGAAGACAACATCATAGCTTACTCATTCAACTCGAACTCGAACGATACAAGGTGTTGGTGGACAATTTGAATGTGACTGAGGAAGAGGGTGTCACGGTCTTTGCATCAATCGTTGAGATGATGGACTGTGCCGACAGGGTCCTGTCCAACAATGTTGAATCATTTCGTTGGTTGGTAATCGATAATGGATCAAGTCTGCATGATATCACCGATATCTTAACATTCTTTGAAGAGATCATCGTGGAGGACATAATTGTGATTGGAGACTGCGCGCTACTCAATGATCAAGCTGCACTTGAATATTCAATCGACGACTTCCTTCGATCCAACAGAGTGTGGAGCTACCTCTATGAGTCTAACGACGCGTTCAATCAACGATGTCAGTCATCATCATCTTCGTCATCGTCGTCTGGCATCCTCGTACATCTTCGCAAGACCAAGCCAGGAAAGAAGTCTCAGTTCTACAAACATATTGAGTTGTATCAATACCCTTTTGAAGCAAGTCGGCGACGCATTGTCATTGGCAATCACACTTCAAAGTCAATGTCAAGGTCTAGATCCGACACATGTCGACATGGTCGTATGTTGATACATGAGTTGGGACCACGAGGAATGTTCGCAACACTACACATGCTGGCCTATGCCATGTCTCGTTCATTTGAATGGCATCGAACCCTTCTCATTGACGACCATGAGTTTGCCTACATCACCAACAACTGGACCGATCTATTCCTTCCTATTTCTAGGTATGTCTTCCTCTTTGATTGATTGAGGTGGTCAATCTGCATCGCTGACCTCCCCTTTCCACCAACTAGCTGCACACTTAACGACATTGATCACGTGAGCAAGAACAATAGACAGGTGGTCAATCATCTTTTGGAACAACATTATAATGATAGCAATCAGGTGGCCGTTGTAACAAAGGACTATTTGGTGTACGCACGCTTCATCACGAGCTACAGGTATCCGAATGATTGGTTCGACTCGGCACAAGCTTACCGATCATATCTGATGGACTGGTTGCTGCGGCCAAGTGCACCCACTCGGCTCTACATCGCCAAGTCCCGATTGTTTCTGTGGGGCGGCAAGCCACCTAGCACCTGCATCGCCATGCAGATACGCAACGGTGACAAGGCCAATGAGACAGGAGTGCCACCGCCCACGCTCGGTCAGTACATGGACGTGTTGCAAGAGTTCACGCTCAATGGTACGCGTTACCTCGATGTCTTTGTGATGACCGACAACGACACTGTGGTGGAGGAGCTACGTCGCACGCAACTTCATCAACCCTACCGCTTCCACTTCTTGCCCAATGTCCATCGAAGTGATGCGGACATTGCAGCACAGTTGAGTAACACTCGACAGAAGGATATAGCAGCGACACCTCCACATGTGATGGGTATGGAGGTGTTGGCTGAAGTATTGCTAGCCAGTGAATGTAACCTATTCATCGGCACACTCTCGTCCAATGTTGGTCGGGCAATCATTGAACTGATGAGGGCCAAGAACCATGATCCATCCCTCAAGTCAATCTTCTGGCGGAGCGTGGACAACTCTACATGGGTAGCCAATCCCTAACATAGAGGACAGTCAGTCAATCCGTCCATGTCTGTCGTGTAATATATAAATCGTAATCATGTTGCTGCTCATGCAGCTCCTAATTCGCGTACCTGTCGAGTCGGTCTAGTTTGTGAGTTGTGTCGAGTCAAAGTCAAGTCGAGTCGCGAGATAACCTTTGATTGTGAGTTAAGTTGGTTTATTGATTGTTACAGCTTACGATGCTGTAAGTCGCTCAAACCTGTTACTGATTGATTGGTTGGTTGGTTGATTGATTGATTGTTCTGTTGTAAATTGAGATGTGATAAGTTAGTTAATGCCGATCAATAAATCATTCGATCTACCAATCAATCAATCAATCAAATACATACCATTAATGTACTCGTGTTTGTATGTTCAATCAGATACGTTGTTGATGTGATGTGATGTTATGTAATGTAAAATGTATATCGGCATGAAGTTTGGTATATGTTCAACACTGAATGTATGTATGAATGAATGTTCGCTTGCTGCAGTTAGATGTCATTGCTTCTTGATCATTAATAAGTGCTGCGCTGACTTAGTACCAGGCCTCCTTCTGACCCTCATGGTATGAGTGATTGGCCCAGTTGACAGTGATGGCCAATGCAACAAAGTAGGGAACGGTGCAGAAGAAGTTCTCGCGAATTCCACGCTTCATGTGTGGCACTGCGTTCTTGAAGTAGTTGACAAACAGTCTCTGGCGGAATGGCGAGACAGTGTATGTGATCTGCTTTCCGAATACCTTTCCTGATCCTCCCATTATTATTTATATTCTATCTTAATATGTAAAGTAAGTGTAATGATTGATGAATGAAAAAAGTGTGTTTGTTTGAAAGAGCCAAGCTGAAGTGAGTTGCGGGTGTGATGGGTGATTTGGACCAGGTATTAAAAAATAAAATCAAAATAACGTTACACAGTTGTCAAACATTCAAACAATCAATACTAAGATATAGATAAGTACTTATATTATATATATATTATATTATTTGTTTATCGTCAAAGTAATATTAATAATATTATATATAACTAGTATAAAATCAACACACATAATAATATTGAGATATCTTAATATTATATCTTGATCAATCTAATAATGGATAAAAGACCTGATACTAATAGATAAATGGATAAAATTATAACTCCGAAGACAGCATAGTAATAATTAAAGTTCATTCGTTCGGTTTGAAATTGATTTTATTTCAATTTATTGTTTGAACGAATGAGTAGGGGGTGGAAGTGAGCGCGCGAGTCTTCAAAAACTCGATGTGATGAGCATTGCCTCTTTCCCGATTCTGGGCACGACAAATAAATAGGTAGTTATAATTATAATTAACAACTCTATATAACATTACATAACATACATACATACATACACATATATATATATACATTATATATACTTATAATAATACAACACAAAGATGAAATATATACTTGTAACTGGAGGTGTGCTCAGTGGCATTGGTAAGGGTATTATCGCAAGTAGCACTGCTATGATTATGAAGGCTATGGGCCTGCGTGTTACATCAATCAAGATAGACCCATACTTAAACATTGACGCTGGTACCATGAGCCCATTCGAGCACGGTGAGGTCTTTGTCCTGAACGACGGTGGTGAGGCCGACCTCGACCTCGGCAACTACGAGCGTTTCCTCGATGCCAGTTTGAACCGCGACAACAACATCACCACTGGCAAGATATACAACCTCGTCATCGAGAAGGTATGTTTGAGCGTGTATCGAGTGAGCGGACGAACGAGAACACTCACTCATTCAATCATTCATTCAATCAATGTAGGAGCGCAAGGGACTATTCCTTGGACGTACTGTTCAAGTTGTTCCACATATTACAGAGGAGATTCAATCTTGGGTTGAGCGTGTGGCTCATGTACCTGTGGACGGAACTGAGGGAACACCAGATGTGTGCATCATTGAGCTCGGAGGTACGGTCGGTGATATCGAGTCGATGCCTTTCATCGAAGCCATGCGTCAGTTCCAGTTCCGCGTCGGTGCCGAGAACTTCTGTTTGATGCACGTGTCGCTCGTGCCAGTGATTGGCGTCGTCGGCGAGCAAAAGACCAAGCCAACACAACAGACCGTTCGTGAGCTGCGCTCACTCGGTCTCAGCCCAGACCTGATCATGTGTCGCTCCAGCCAGCCACTCACACAAGACACCCAGAAGAAGATCTCGCTGTTCTGCCACGTGGCGCCAGAGAACGTTATTGGAGTGCACGACGTCAGCAACCTGTACCGTGTGCCCCTGCTTCTGTACCAACAGAACACCACCAACATCATCATCAACCGCCTCAAGCTCACCCCAAAGGTCGACCTCCACCAGCAGGAGACTGGCTCCGCCATGCACAAGGACCAGAGCGCACACCTCTTGGTCAACCAGTCGATCCCATACTGGCTCGACTCATGGAAGGCCATCGCCGACACAATGGACCGCATCAACAACGAGGGTGGTCCAGTTCGCATTGCCATGGTCGGCAAGTACACCGGTCTGACCGACTCGTACCTTTCCGTGATCAAATCGCTCGAGCACGCTTCCATGAAGTTGAACCGCAAGACTGTCATCGACTGGATCGAGGCCTCTGATCTGGAGCCCGCAAAGAGCGGCCTGACCGACTTCTCGTCGGAGAAGCACGACCGCGCTTGGGAGCTGATCAAGAACTGCAACGGAGTTCTGGTTCCAGGTGGCTTTGGCGACCGTGGTATCGAGGGTATGATCCTGGCGGCCAACTACGCCCGTATCAACAACAAGCCATACCTGGGTATCTGTCTGGGAATGCAGGTGGCCGTCATCGAGTTTGCCAGAAACGTCGTCGGCTGGACCGGCGCCAACTCGGAGGAGTTTGGCAAGGGTACCAAGAACGTCGTGGTCTTCATGCCCGAGGTGTCCAAGACACACATGGGTGGCACCATGCGTCTGGGCTCGCGTGACACCATCTTCAACGACGTCGACTGCAAGATTGCCAAGCTGTATGGCGTCCAAAAGGTCGGCGACGCCGTCGAGGAGCGTCACCGTCATCGTTACGAGGTCAACCCAGAGGTCATTGACGAGATCGACAAGAAGGGTCTACACTTTGTTGGTAAGGACACCACCAACGTCCGTATGGAGATCGTTGAGCTGAAGGAGCACGACTACTACGTCGGCGTCCAGTTCCACCCCGAGTTCAAGAGCAGACCACTTCGTCCATCCCCACCATTTGTCGGTTTGGTCCAAGCCTGTATCGATCAGCTCGCCAAGAAGTCATCCACACCAACCAAGCAATAAACTTTTAAACCTGAAGCAGCAGAAGAAGCAGCGGCAGTATCAATGATATATTTAATAAGATATCTCTTTATGTTTGATTGATTGATTAATTGAGCTTGGCCGACCCTGATGAAGAGGGCCATCAATCCATTGTCTGCCTTGGATACTTCCAGCGTTGTATCCACTAATGTGATGTGAGCACGACAGTGCTGGTTGGTCATCATTGGAGCGTGATTGGTGTCATTATCGTGCCAAGTTGAAGGATATGGGATAGTTCCATATGAGGCCAAAGTGAATGAACTCCAAGATACATCATGTGATGTAAAGAATGAATGAATGAATGTATGAATGTATGAATTTAGTGTAGTATTACACTCGAGTACCAATGACATCCATCTTGTAAATGGTGATACGACCGAAGAAGTCAGTGCTCTCTTTGAATACAATCTTGATTTGTCTTGCCATCTTGATATCAAGTGGGAACACCTGTACAATGTTAATGTCCTCTGGATAGAACTTTGATACCAGAGTGAACTCCTGGCTATCTCCCATCATTGCATGTACTTCACAATCCTATCATAACATTGAGCGCATTAGTATGACTGAGTGAGTGTATGATTGATTGATTGTTCATGATCAATCATACCTTGCCTACGAATCCACCTTGGAAACAGATTGATAGAGCGGTGATGTTGACTGATGACTCTTTGGTGTTGTCGGAAGAGTCAAGGAATTGAATGGAACATGATTGAGGAGTTCCTTGATGTGAGTTCCAACAGGTGTCATCCTTATCATCAAACATATTGTCCTTGCCATACTCCTTTGAGTTCTTATTGAGTACTGAACTGACACGACTCTTAAACAATCCTGTTGTCAACAATGAAGTTGTCATCTTCTTCTTCTTTCTTTATTATCTGTATATAATGTATATGTTTGAATGATTGATTGATGGTGCGTGTAAGAATGAATGTATGAAAAAAACTAAAGATCAGAAGTACAAGTATCTTCTTTCGGGAATTTGATTGCAACCCACACCAAGTTGTATTGACGATTATCGTTTTGATCTAATGAGATGATTGAGTGTGAGTGTACCACTATGAGGTGTCTCGTCGTAGAATGCGAGTGATTAATCACTGTTTGCAGTCTGTCATTGAATCATTCATTCATTCATTCATTCACATACTGACTTGTTATCTACATCTTGTATTATTATTATCTCAATCAATCATTCAATCAATCACATATATAACAATGTTAATTAGAGAATATAGGATACCTATGCCATTGACTCTGGAGGAGTATAAGATTGGACAACTATACATGGTGGCCAAAGTCAGCAAGAATCATACTTCAAATGGCGAGGGTGTCGAGATTGTCGATAACAAGGTATGAACTACGACAGGCACACTTTGATCGATCCATACTCAACCCAACAATCAATCAAACATGTGATATCAGCCATATGTAGATGGAGAGTTTAAAGGACAGTATACACATAAGATATTTCACATTGGCAGTCGTCTGCCTAACTGGCTGAGGGTTATCGTACCACAGACCGCACTTCAAGTCGAGGAGAAAGCTTGGAATGCATTCCCATACTGCAAGACACAATATGCTGTAGGTCATCATCACCATCGTACTTGGATTGGATATTGGATCATGGACATGGACCAGGGGAATGGACCGGGCATGACCTCCGAACAAACATCTTACTGACATCACTCATTCAATCAATCAATCATTCTTAGTGTCCATTCCTTGGAGAAAGGTTCTCATTGTCAATCGAAACAAGATATGTTCAGGATGCAGGAGTACAAGATAATGTATGATTTGAATGTTTCCATTGTCATTGCATCTGGAATGATTCCGGATCCTAACACAAACACACACGAACTATAGTGTTTGAACCTTGGACCAGAGGACCTTTCTGTACGTGAGGTCGACGTTGTAGACATTGCATTCGATCCAATCGAGCCGACAAAGTATAAGGTTGAGGAGGATCCAACATTGTTTGAGTCAAAGAAGACTGGCAGAGGGAAGCTCGACAAGGACTGGATAAAGACAAACAGTCCAATGATGTGCAGCTACAAAGTGTGTAAAGCAGAGTTCAAGGTCTGGGGACTCCAGACCAGGGTCGAGCAGTTCATCCACAAGGTATGTATAGCGAGCGATACACAGACTTGGCATTCCTAGATGCATCCAACTGACACATCACCCATCACACGTAGACTGCTGTCAGAGACATCTTGTTTATGGGTCATCGCCAAGTGTTCTGTTGGATAGATGAATGGTTTGGAATGGACATGACTTCAATTCGCAGGTTTGAGGATCAGACCAAGATGGATTTAAACAAGGTACGCGAAGATATCATATGGCATGATTGATTGATTGATTGGAATCCTGGATTCCATGTCCTAACACAAACATACTCATACACATACCAGCTCATCAAGACACAGACACCTCTAGATGCTCCACAGCCAATCCAGAGTATAACAGACCTGAGAGATAGCAAATAAAGTGGAACGGATGATGAATGATGTTGATGATGATATGTTACATGTTTGATTTCAATTCGACCCAGTTGAGTGACTTGGAGATGGCCTTGTGCCAGTCCTTGATGCGTAGATCGATATCTTGTTGATTGGCGATGGGGGTGAACTTCCTGGCCTCGCGGAACTCCATCGATGACTTGTAAACACCAACTGCCAATCCTGCCGCATAGGCAGCGCCAAAACATGTTGTTTCCAGGTTGCTTGGACGCAGAACGGGCAGACGGAGAACATCGGATTGTATCTGGCACATCAGGTTGTTCATTGTCATGCCACCATCCACTCGCAGCTCTGTCAGGTGGTCCTTTGAATCCTTCTGCATTGCCTGCAGTACGTCATAAGTTTGGTAGCATGTGGACTCAAGTATGGCCCTGGCAAAGTGTGCGCGGTTGGTGTGATGCGTCAGGCCGACCATTACACCACGTGCATCGTCACGCCAGTATGGCGCAAAGAGTCCTGAGAATGCTGGCACAAAGTACATGCCACCAGTGTCCTTGACTGTCATTGCAAGTTGTTCGATCTCCTTGGAGGACGAAGCAATGCCCAGGTTCTCTATCAGCCAGCGCACACCAGCACCTGCCACGGCCACCGAACCCTCGAGGGCATAGTGAACCTTGGCGTCCTTGCCCAGCTGATAGCACACTGTGGTGAGCAAGCCATGTTTCGAGTGAACGACATCTGTTCCTGTGTTGTAGAGCAAGAAGCAGCCCGTGCCATACGTGTTCTTGGCCTGTCCACGCTCAAAGCACATCTGTCCGACCATTGCTGCTTGCTGGTCGCCCAGCACACCTGCCACGGGAATGCCCTTGAGCGGGCCGGATGCGATAGTGCCATACACCTCTGACGAACTCTTGATCTCGGGCAGGATGTTCATGGGCACGCCAAGGAAGTCGCACGACTCCTTGTCCCACTTGCAAGTGTCAAGGTTCATCATCAGTGTTCTACTGGCGTTGGTCACGTCTGTGGCGTGGACGCCTCCCTGTGCGCCACCAGTCAAGTTCCAGATGAGCCAGCTGTCGATCGTGCCCATGACGCACTTGCCCTTCTGGCACTCGGCTCTGAGCTCGGCCACATTGTCCAACAACCAGCGCAGTTTGACACCCGAGAAGTAGTTGGCCAGTGGTAAACCGCTCTTTTCGCGTAGGTAGTCTCTGTTTGTAATTTGATATTGGTCTGCCTTGTTGTTGGGTGTGGCACCATTGCTTGGAGTGGCAACATCACCCTCTGGATGCCAGTTGAGCGTGCCAACCTTGTCAATGAGACTAGCGACGACATCACTGGTCCTTGAGTCACACCATACTATCGCATGATGGTAGGGTTTGCCTGTAGTCTTGTCCCATACCAAAGTGGTCTCACGTTGATTCGTGATACCAATGGCCTTGATATCCGACACTTGACCCAGTCCCTGTTCCTCATACTTCTTCATCACCTCATCAATACACTTATTTGTAGCATCCATTATCTCATTAGCATCATGTTGTACCCAACTGTTGTTAAGGGAGTAGTATGTTAGGAGTCAATCAAGCATACGATCAATCGATTGATCAATCAATTAACTTAACTTACCCTGGATGAGGATGATGTTGTGTCAAGGGTAGTGCATGGGAGAGGACGGGATGACCGTGTGAATCAAAGAGCATGAAGCGTGTGCTGGAGGTACCTTGATCAATGGCACCAACATATGGTTTGACAAAGGTTGGTGTAGTAGTTGTTGCTGTGGTCGTCATATTGCGTAGTGACAGACTATGTGATTGTTTGAATGAAGAGATACAGATACTAGATAATGTTGATGATGATGATAATGAGAATGATGATCGTGCAACGAGTTGTTGTTGATGGTGAATCAATGAAGTTGAAGATCTTAACAACATCATCATCATCTTTGACTTGACTTGAACCCAAACACAAACATAAACACACACACTAAATAATGAGACCCTCAGTCATTCTTTCATTCACTCATTCATTCAAGTTCAAACTCAAGGCAACCCATTATCTTTTGAAGCGTTGCAGTCCAATTCTCATCATAAATCGCCGGAAAAAGCTATTGATTGTTGAGGTAGAAATCCAGATGAAATTTCATATGAACTCAAGATAATATCTTTTGTCTCAAGACTGAGTTTACTTCCAAATTTGGATAAATGAGATGTAGTGTAGTGTAGAACACATAACTGTGTATCTCTAAGTGTTGTATTCTTTGTTTGTATAAGTGTGTGAATGTAAATGTGAGTGAGAGTGTGTAGTTCAACACAACTAGATCACCCCACATTGCCTGATATGTCGATTCAGATTGAGGAGTATCATTGAGGATGATCCTTCTACAATAGCTGCACTACATTATTATTATACAAGATCTAAACTTTACATAAAAGGTAATATATTTGTTTCCATAGACTTGGATAATTCTCCAATGTTGATAAACATCACCCAAACATTCATTTGTTCAATCATTTGATTGAAGCTCAAATAAATATACAAATACACACATATCAAACAAATTAATAATCATAAATACAACATCAAATATTGTATATCAATCAAACACATACATATCAAATAGGTTGGGATGTAGAATTACCACCTATAATTAACTCATCACTCAGAATTAATAATTATAATGACAACAACACCTGTTATAATTATAAGATCAAGTGTGGGGTGGTAACACAAACAACAACAACACTCTGATCGATTGACCCACACACCATAAGCATACAAATACACATACATACACATACATATAAACACACAAACAAACATAGGCATCGAACACAATGTCATCCATTCATGCCCATCGTTTGTATATGTTTGGACGCGTAGAAATACAACGACAGTAAGACAGATGACATCCACGCCCACAATAAGCATGGTCACTCACTCTTTGTTCGAGCATAGACCGTTGGACTGARGGTGATGGACAAGTCAGTCCGTCGTCAGTCTGTCAGTCAGTCCGTCAGTCAGTCAGTTGTTTGAGGATCGTCCATCACCTTATTTATAGTCTTTTGCCTATATTTATATTCATACCATACATTCCATACAAACATATTTGGATACCTGCATCAATCAGTGTCCAACATCTTTCCAATCTCTTTCCCCTTCTACCTACCTTACCTTCCACTTCTATTCATTACCCTCCACTGTCTTTGGTAAACAACTGTTTCAATCACCCGACCTCATAGTTTGCTCCTTTCACTGTCCTCATAGCCATATCTAGGTGAGTCATATTCAACTCTTCACTCCTTTTAAGGAGTGATACCTTCTTAGAGCTTGATTGGCTTGCGTGTGGAGTGTATCAATACACTGTATTTGGAAACACTCTCACCGAAGTGCACCGACCAGCGCAGAATTCAGTCGTACAACTAAGAACGATGACGAAAGACATTCTAACATAGTACTCCCTCACTTTCCAACTCTTAAAGACAGACATTGACCATTTAACAAGGGACAGACAGCGAAACAATGAACATAATCAATTACTTCAGACACTCACAACAGTCCAATCAAATATACTCTATGAATAGCAGTGGTTATTTGAACAGTATCAATGGCAAGCAACAGCATCAACAACAACAACAGCAACAGCCAGAGCATCTGAACCAAGTCCATCAACAAGCCTCCTCTCCAAACATTTCATTCACTCCTTCACCAATCTTGTATATGTCTCCAATGGCTCCTATAGACTATGGTTATCCAGACGACATCCTAGACGATGGACGTAGCGACGGTCCAGACTCTCCTACTCTCATTTCCAGTAGTTTCATGAATGATCAAAGCAACCAACTTGTACCGGATCTCTCTGTCAACAATAACTGCAGACTTGATCCCAAGCACGGTGTATATACATTCCAAGGTACTCGTAGATACATGGAGGACCGTCACAAGATCAAGAGTAGTCTTGATAACAATCCAAACATATCATTATATGGTGTATTCGATGGACATGGAGGACATGTATGTTAATCAATATCTTTCGCTCAATGTTCAAGTAATACTAACTGTCCCCACATGTTCAACAATAGACATGTGCCAACTTTGTACAAAAGAGGATCAGCCAGTATATAAACAAGTTCATCAAAGAGAACAGTACTGGATACTCGAGCAAGAATTCCCCGGGTTGCTCAGCCAAGGGTATCGCAGCTGGGGCACCCGACTCACCGCTTTGGAAGAAAGTAAACAGTCTTCGAAGCGAGCAACAGAACGAAACACAAAACAGAAGTGACATGCTCCAGACTGCACTCTACAAAACATTCACAGTGCTGGATCAGCGCTTCTCCAAGAAGTATCGATCAAAGAACGAGAGTGGGACCACGTGTTTGGTCGCTCTCCTGTCGACACCGCCATCTGCGCCACCCCTTCTTGTTGTGGCCAACACTGGCGATTCAAGAGGTGTCCTGTGCCGAAGTGGTAGAGCAATCCCTCTATCATTCGATCACAAGCCATCGAATCCAAAGGAGAAGCAGAGGATCATGAGTGCCGGAGGCAAGGTCGAGTGGGACTACAACGAAAGAACATGGCGCGTGGGAGGAATCCTCTCGATGTCCAGAGGCATAGGAGATATCCCATTGAAGAAATGGGTCGTCCCAGACCCAGAGTTCGTAGTCATCCCGTTGAGAGTCAAGCAACAGGTGCCAGCAACGGTCTCCAAGGCATCAAGCTTCTCCCCTCTTACCGGATCGCCACGATTCAGTCCAAAGTGCCAACGATTCTCATCCATTAATGAGTTTGAACTGGCAACCAGATCGATATCAGAGAATAGTGCTCAATCCATTTCTGAAGTACCAGATCAAGATCAATACGTTGCACAACACCCAGCCGTCACCAGCAAGATGATCTACCAACGACCAACCAGTCCAAAGAGGAGGAACAACTCACAGATGGTAGTCAACGTTTCCAAGTTGGCCAGGAGTTCCTCGTCGTCCATCAATGGAGCAGGTTACATGTCTCCTTCTTCCGCACCACAACCAGCACCAACACCATTATTATCTTCATCATCAATAGTTGATATCGATCAATACTTCATCTTGGCAACCGATGGAATATGGGACGTATTCTCAAATCAAGACCTTGTAGACTTTATCAACAAGACAATTGAAGAGGTCTATACTTCCAAGAGCATGGATTGGGATTCATTCGACATTGCCAAACGAGTATCAATGGAGGCATTTGCACGTGGCAGTGGTGACAACAGTACTGTCATCATTGTCAAGTTAGATACTTAGCCCTAACATTAATTATTATTATTTAATATATATTATATTATGTATTCCAATAGTTTGAATTGTCTGACTTTATGGATTGAGTGGGTGGGGAGTGTGAAGTGAGCGGGGACACAAGTATCTTCATTATTAGGACGAACCACATATTAACACACACGACTCAGACAACAGATAATAAGACCTACATTGAAGAGCATTCATAATAATATAACTTCTTCTTTATATCTTGAGCCAACCAAATGCAAACATGGACGAGGGCGCCCTCGCCGGATATACACACTTTATTAGATACCTGAACTATGCGACTACGCCCAAGTTCAGGATGGCCTTTGAGACCTTCTGTCTAATAGTCATTGCAACATTCTTATTCTCACTGGTGGCAATGCACAGACAATATGTTGGCAAGGTACATAACATCTATTCTTGGACTTGACCGATGTCATTCATCAACTAACTTTGAAGTACATTCATACATGATGTAGGCCGACTGCATTGTAGACGAGTTCGAGGCCAACTTTCCAAAGCATCGATTCGATATACTATTGTTGGATGTATGTATTTTGAAGTTAGGCACATGTATACATACTAATAGTAACCAAACCATATAGATTAAAGAGATAACGACAGATTCCAATGAAGACGATCAATACCAACAAGAGGTCACAGAGATATTCGCATCATCACAAACATCATTGATGCAAAAGGATCTCATCAATAAGTTGCTATCAACAGACGAGATGCAACAGCAAAGGGAGGAGCAACAACACACAACCGCAGCATCAGAAGCAGTGACTACAGAGACTCACCACCAGCCTGACGAGGCATCCAGGCCCTCGCATCATGGTCCTGTGGTTGGCGTCTCACCTAACCAAAGGGTGCGCCACACATTTGAAACGCATCAGCAGTACGAGTTCAGCACGCAGAAGGGTTTCCTAATGCTCTCGCCAGACGTCAGGAGCATGTACAATATATCTACACATCGAATCGATCTATATACGAACCAGTCATGCTTTGGCGGACCCTTTCATCGGATGCTACTCAAAGTGCTCGGCTACGACACTGTAATCATCAACAACCTGGTCAATAGTTTCGATGGCTCTGGCTATCTCCGATCACTCGATGACAACATCCTGATCAATCTATCCAGGTTCTCATCACCTGAGACTCACCTATCATCCGGTATGCAGCATATCCATTTTACTCTATTTCCATAATATTCCAACATCTACTAACCTCATTCTATTCAATCAAGATTACATCCTTTATGTAATTCAATGTATAATCAAGGTTAACATCATATTCTTCTTGAATGTAACAGTGTTTGGAGTTGGTCTACGGATATGTGAACAATGTTTAACAAGTGGTATGTATCATTGTCCTCTCCTCATCATCATCATTTTACATTACTAATCCAGGTCCATTCAATCAATCAATCAATCATTCCAGTATTCGATTCCAACTCACATGGACTACAAACATTTATGTTACACAATTGTTGCGTTGCACTTGTATTTATAATTGTAATTTATTAATATCATCCTGGAAATCCAGTACCATTACTAATCCATCCACTCCCAATCAATCAGTTACAAATTGGAATGATATATATGTTCTCAATATTCTTATCCGCAGAATACCTTGTATTCCTTTCAATATCATTAATAGCATCATACTTCACATCCTGGAGGTATGAATACAATCACTCAATCAATCACTCACATGCTCTCATTCACTCACTCACTCACTCACTCACTCACTCACTCACTCACGCACATAGTCTTAGATCAAACGAGAGTATAAGATGTTATCCACTTATATTCTTGGCGACATTATACTTCTTGGGATACTATGTTACAATATTCCCAACTGGCTTCCATTCAATAGCATTCTGTGTTACCTATACGATCACAGAGTACTTGGTAGTACTATGCATATTCAACTTTGAAATACCTGCTGTGTTGGGACCTAATCGCGATGTACAGAACAATCAAATTGTCCAAAGAGAACAACATATCCAATAGTTGGACTCATTCATCATTCAATCATGGTCCACCCATTGGACGTTACGAACAAAGAGGGAAGGACCTTTATTGAATGAACGAGCGTTGTTCAATCGACAATCAAATATGTTCCATGTCTGCTACGATCAGGGGACTGGTCATTGTCAACTAGTAAAGTCCACTCGTTGTCCTTGATTGAATAACGATAGTTCTTACCTTTGCCACCTATATAGATGATGTTTCCATTGGCACCGTCGTAGACCATCTGGCGATATACTCCATATGTTGGGCACTTTAGAAGAATCATTGATTGTCTTGTGGTCAACGAGTACTTGAAGAATGAGACAGCGGTGAGAATGTAGATGTAGTCATTGCCGTCAAAGCAGCTCGAGTCATGGTAGGTTTCGAGTATGTCCTTTTGGTAGACCTCACCAACACCAGTTTGGATATTGAATGAGTGGATGTCAAGACATGGCCTTGCTTCATAATCCTTAGTCTCTCCACCAACAATATATATAGTCTTGTTGTGGAAGAATGAAGTGCCAAAGGCTACCCGGAGAGGTAGTTGTCCAACCTTTTTGAACTCGCTTGTCGCTATGTTAAAGCTGTCCACACGGTTCAAGTATCCTCCATCGAAGTAGCCACCAACAAGATAGATTAGCTTGTCTCCGCTGTAGCATGTTGAAATGGCACGGCCGCCAAAGAGGCCCCATATGTTGCAAATGTTGGCCACCCTCCCTTTCAGAGAGTAGCTACACCAGGTCTGTGGATACTCGATTCCTCCAAACACATAGATGTTGCCTCGAGCGTAGACCACTGATGTGGTTACGTAGTCCAAGATGTGGCCTTTAAATGGGTCTCTAATCATTGTCCATTTTGATGTATCCAATTCCAGCATTGAAAGCTCATTGTTTCGCAATGAGATTACATGACGGGCAAAATCACTCTTTGGAGCGCGACGCACGACAGGCGTGGCGACAAAACATCCAATGACCTCAAAACATGATTTGATCAACTTCTTGATCTCATCCATCTTCTGGACATCTGTGTTGACACTGCATGGCTGTCTCAGGGCGAGAGTATCATTGACTTCGTATGGCATCTGATACATGAGCTCAATGTGATTCTTGATCATTGCCAACAGCTCGTTGTCATCATAGTGGACGAGCTCCTCATGGACATCTTTCAACGATCTGTCAGAAGAAACCACAGTGTTGATCAGTTGCTCAATTGTTGTGCATGTTCTGATTGACGCCACGAGTCCGGACATGTCACCATCGCCCACCGTGACACTGTGTGATGCGAGTGGTACGTTGATAATCTGATTGATTGATCTAATCTCACTGATTATACCATCAATTATTGATTGAATGTGTTCCATTTGATCGTTGATGGGCTTCTTGATCATGTGCTCCTGAGCGATGATCACTTTGATCAGTTGTTCAAAGTGATTGGTGACCTCGGATCGAGTCTTCTCCAACGATTGATAGGATTTGGCATAATCATCCAGTGTCTTCCAGAGATGGTCCAGTCTTGGCGTACACCACAATGATCGATAGTCCGTGCCCACCAAACTCTGCTTTATATTTGTTATATGATCAAGTTGATGGCCCTTATGCGTACGAACCAAACAAACTGGACAACACAACACTCTACAATCCACACAGATAAAATCCATCCTCTCTTTATGAGTTGGACAGATGCCTTCATTATTATTATTATTATTATTATTATTATTATTATTATTATTATTATTATTATTATTATTATTATTATTATTATTATTATTATTTGTATCCATAATTATTATTATCTGTATCTTCAAACAATAAAGTAAAATTTGATCAAAATGGCACACATTGATTTGAAATTGAAGGCCCCAAGTGGTCCCAAACCCGAATGATCAAAATGAGTGTGAGAGAAGCAGGATCTCACTTCATCGTCTGATCTGACACAGATACATAAATATAGTTATAATAACATGTTCTCTGCTGCCTCATTCAATCATTTGACCAGGTCATCATTGAGATTCTACTCAACTGCTGCCAACGTGTGTACTACCGCATGACCCAATAGAGTGATCAGTGATCAGTGATCAGTAGACTGACTATTGAACATCATCATTCATATTATGTTTAGATAAAGAATGTTGGTGTTATTGGAGCAGGTCAGATGGGATCTGGTATTGCCCAAGTACTCTCACAGACTGCCAAGAGGAATGTTATAATCGTCGATCAATCACAGGCAATGTTGGAGAAATCACAGAAGCTCATCAACTCTCTGCTGACCAAAGGTGTTGAGAAGGGAAAGATCGCCGAGGCCGACAAGCTGGCCACACTCCAGCGTATCTCCTTCACCAACGACATCAAGAACTTGGCTCAGGCCGACTTTGTCATTGAGGCCATCGTCGAGAACACCGAGGTCAAGTGCAACCTCTTCAAGGACCTGGCCAAGATCTGCCGTCCAGACGCCATCCTCGCATCCAACACCTCGTCCATCTCCATCACCAAGATCGCCGCCGCCACCCCCAACCCCGACAAGGTGATCGGCATGCACTTCATGAACCCAGTGCCCGTCATGCAGCTGGTCGAGATCATCTCGGGTCTGCAGACCTCGGACGACACTCACAAGATTACTCTCGATCTGGCCAAGGATATGGGCAAGGTCACCACCAACGCCAAGGACATTCCAGGCTTCATTGCCAACCGTCTTTTGATGCCATACATCAACGAGGCTGTCCAAGCTTTCTACGAGGGCATTGGTACCGTTCAAGACATTGACACCACCATGAAGCTTGGCTGCAACATGCCCATGGGACCACTTACCCTTGGTGACTTTATCGGTTTGGACACATGTCTTTCAATCATGAAGTAAGTATAGATTATGTTGATGATGATGAAGATGAGGATGATGTAAGAGTTCTATATTCACTATACTAAATAATATTACTTCCAACACATTTAGTGTCTTGCACTCACAGCTTGGAGACAGCAAGTACAGACCATGCCCATTGTTGGTCAAGTATGTTGAGGCTGGTCGTCTTGGCAAGAAGTCAGGTCGTGGATTCTACACCTATGACAAGTAAACTATTATTACATTCATTCAATCAATACCAACATAACAATGGATATTATTATGTGACGATGAGATAAGAGAGAGCCACGAGTGAATGAATGGATGGGTGCGTGAGAGATACAATGTTCCACTTGTTTGCTGGATCAAGGTCATTTTGAGATTGTTGTGTCACTTGTTTATCTGTTAGTTATTATTACTTATAACAACAAGGGTCAGTTGAGTGTATACAATACATGATATAATAATAAGAAGTAGAATCAATTAGTAATCAACTTTACAATAACAATCATCATCAAGATTTCTTTCAGAAGAACGAACAAAAGATAATGGATAACAAAGACATCAACGACAACAACAACAACGACATCATCAACAACAACAACAATGTTGTTAATCAACAGTTAATATGCATGATACACGATAAGAGGGAGAAGTTCATTTGTTTAAGTTGCAATACAATGGTGTGCTCATTCTGCTTGGCGATGAGTCATAGTGGACATCAGTTTGACTCGATCGACAATATCAAACAGTGTATTGAAACAAAAGATAATGATGCATTATGGTGCAAGGCAAGGTTGGATCATCTCTGGGATACACTCAACGATTGTGCCACTACCTATCAATGGCTGGAGAAGAAGAGTGGCAAGATCAGCAAACAATTTGAACAACTATTCAAAATGTTGATGGCACAAGAGCATAAGATCAAAGGACCGATCACTCTACAGATGGAACAAACAAGATCAAAGATCAACGACATCATCAATGAGATGAGTGACATCAACTCACTCATCAACAGGTCACCACCAAAACAGAAGGACAAGATTGACGATGTTGTGGATATTTCCATAGTGATTGAATCAATCTTGGAGCGCCCATCTGTTGAAGATTTTATCGACAAATCACTGGCACCTGCTTTGAACGAAGAAGAAGAAGATGAAGAAGATGATAATCACAAACTCACTGATAATGAGTTGTTGTTGATGATCAAGAATCACGCTCAACATATGCAACTCACCAAGTATGATGAGTCTTTATCGGATCGCCAGAAAGATCTCATCAAGACTGAGGCCAGAATCATTGGGAGCAAGATACAATCATGCATTGACAATATTGGAGTAAGGACTCAAACATTTGACAATCACATTCTCTCAATAGTGGGCGATGTGATGTCATTGTACTCGTTGGAAACAGGCGAACGGACAGAGTTCAATCATAACATCCAAAGATATATCTCCACTGGAGCTGAAAACTCAATCGTCTACGCACTTGGCAATATCTATATTTTTGGTGGCCATGATGAGAACACATTCACGAGGTACACACTGGCAGATGGCCAAATCATTGATGAAGAAGAGATGGTTGGTTTCCAAGGTGCTGACGATCTCACTGCATGTTACGATGGCAACAAGCTTATATACCTCGTTGGTGGAACAGTAGATAACAAAAAGTTTTTGAATCGAGTGGACAGCTTCAACATTGACACTCATGAATGCAAGAATGTTGGACAACTTCCCACTCCATCTTTCGAATCATCGCTGATCTATCACAACAACACTATATATATCATTGGTGGATACTCTCGTGATGATATGGCATGCCGGCCCATGTCGTTCAACGTGTTGACAGGGGCCACCGAGTTCCTCCTTGAGGATGACACCGAAATTTTGTTCAACACCACGTGTTGCTTCGACGGTGTTGACAACATCTACATACTATATGGCCGCTATGGGAGTACGTTCATCCGACTTACTCTGTCCACCAAGGAATATACTGTACTTGCCAAGTTTCCAATCGATGACATCAGAACCAAGTTTCTGGTGTTCAATGGTCCGGAAGGATATATCACCGCAACTGATACAAAGAGTTTGGAAAAACGATACACGATCCAAGATAATAAGTGGATAGCTCATCCAACATCAATGATACGTAAAGGTTGGTGTTTAATTAATTCCAAATTAAATTAATTATTAACAACAAGTTTAACTTTGATCACCCCCATTCAATACATTCATTCATTCATTTCACTTTGTTTGTGTTTGAGAAGTGAAGTGATAACAAGAATAAGAACATGATGAATTCTAATCAGCAACAACAACAGATAACATGTTCGATACATCAAAAGAAGGAGAAGTTCATATGTTTAAGTCGTGCTCATTATGTTTGGCGCCAAACATGTTGTTAATCATAGTGGACACCAGTTTGATATCATCAGCAATATCAATGATTTTAATGAATCATCAATGGAACACGATTGCAACTCAAGGTTGGAGCATCTATGGGACATACTCAAAGACCGTGCCAACTACTATGAATTGTTGGAGAAGCAGAGCAACAAGATCAGCAAACAGTTTGAACAACTAATACAGTTGTTGATGGCCCAGGAGCACAAGGTCAAAGGACCGATCACTCTACAGATGGAGCAAACACGATCAACAATCAACAACATAATCAATGAGATCAGTGACATCAACTCTATAATCAACAGGTCACGACCACCACCAAAGGACAACAGTGACACGAACATATCCAAGGTGATTCAGTCAATCACAACTTGTTCATCGGTTGATGAGTTCATTCAAGAAGATGATGATGACAACAACAACCAACTTAATGACAATGAATTGATGTTGTTGGTCAAAAGTCACGCTAAACACATGGAACTCAATCAGTATGATCTGTTAGACGAATCTCCATCAAATCACCAACTGGAGACCATCAAGAATAATGTCAGGAGCACCAAGGACAAGATACAAGCATGCATTGATCTCATTGAACAAGTTCCACATACTGAATCATTTCATAATCACATATTCTCGCGTATTGACAATGATGACGATTCTGATAACGAGGAGATGTCATTTCTCTCATTGGAGACAAATAGACATACAAAGATCAAGCGTAACTTTGGTGATCTCATTCGAACCTCAGCATCAACCATCTATGCGCGTGGAAATGTCTATTACTTTGGTGGAGATGATGAGGACACATTCATGCGATACACAATTGCAGATGGCCAACTGCTGGAAGAAGAACAGCTTGTTGGTATCCCAGGCGGTGACGATATAGGATTATGCTATGATGGTGACAAGCTTATCTACCTCGTTGGTGGACTGTCCAACGATAATTTTCTGACAAGAGTGGACAGCTTCAACATTGACACCCATGAATGCAAGAATGTTGGACGGCTTCCATTTAGATTTTTCCAATCAACGGTGTACTATCACAACAACACTCTCTATGTGTTTAACGCCGACGCTGGTCCGGGTGAACCACAACTCAAGCCCATGGCATTCAACCTGTTGACTAAAGTCGCGAGAATCATCAGCAATGTAGATAGATTTCCAGAAGGCAGTACTTGCTTCGATGGCAAAGACAACATCTACATTCTTTACCGCGGAACCAATACGTATTTAGTATTCCGATTTACACTGTCGACCAAACAACTGGTATGTCTTGACAAGTGTCTATATGAGAATGACGTGTCCAAAACATTGGTCTTCAACTCTTACAAAGGAACAATAACTGCAATTGATCAAAAGAGATATCATATGGAATATTCAATCAAAGATAATAAGTGGAGAAGACATTATTTTGAGAGTCAGACTTCATCATGTCTCATTCAGAATGAATGATCTATTGTCCTCCTGGACACGTTCGATTATCATTTGGATGATGAACTCCAACATGGCAAATAATCATCAGTTCACTTATGACATCTCAGGTTGGTAGATCTAGAAGGGATAATACATTTAAATAATATTTAGATTATTAAATTATATCTGATGTCAATAGTTGACAACACAATTATTATCTCCCAGATTCGATCAAAATATAAGTGACGGTGATCTTCCAGACTCTCTCACAAAGTTGGAAATTCGATCTCAACTAACAATGGACTTTAGATTACCTTCACAATTGATGATTCTAAAGATTCCAATATATTGATTCTTTCAGTCTTCCATCTGTAAGTGGTTTAATACAATTGAAACAACTTTGCATTAATTCAATTCCTTCAGTTGATTCGACCTTCGAACTTTCATCATTGTCCAAAATCATTGTCAACAATATTGAATTTTATTCAAGTATAGGTTTGAAGATATCTAAACAAGAGAAGGAAAATTATATCAATATGGTTAAGGACCTTATGATTACAATCCCACATTTATCGACAGTATCATTTATTATGAATTATAATGTAACTATTTTACATTGTATGTGGATTGATGAATCCACAATAATAGTAAAATGGTCACATAGTATAGAACAATATCCTGGATGTATTTACTTTGTTAAATTAAATACTGTAAGTTCGAACTTAATCAACTTCGAAGAACCATAAATATTGATTATTTCATTCATACAAATAAAATTTCGAAAGTGCACACACAACAACACTTCAATTATTCACACTAATATATGTATACATTGAATACAAATATATGTATATAACTTGAACATCACATCATAATATTACATCAATCACTTGTCTCTCATATCAATCACACTTCCTTCACTCACTCTCATTCACTCACTCTATCACTTACTCAAACTCTCAACTCATTCATTCATTCATACATACACATACATATATAATGTCTCAAAGCGATAAGAATAAGTCACAGTCATTTAGTTTACCAGCACCAAAGGGCCCAACACCAACAACAAAGGAGTTATTTAATAATGTTACTTGCCCCGTGTGCAAGAACCCTGACCCTGATATTGTAGAGGACTATGCAAGAGGCGATCTAATCTGTAGAGAATGTGGTGTGGTTATTGGCGATCGTATTGTCGATGAGCACAGCGAGTGGCGTACATTCTCCAACTCAGAGTCGACTGGCTCTGACCCCAACCGTGTGGGAGGTCCCACCAACCCACTGCTAAGCGACTCAGGCCTGTCCACTGTCATTGGCAAGGGCAACTCAAAGGACTCTGGTGCACTGTCGCGTATGCAGAACAGGGGTGCGTTGGCATCGGGCGACAGGACACTACTGAACGGCTTCAAGGAGATCTCGAGAATGGGTGACCACATGGGTCTGCCACAGATGGTGATGGACACGGCCAACGAGCTGTACAAACAGATGGAAGACAAGAAGTCTCTAAAGGGACGTTCTGCCGACGGATTCCTGGCGGCCAGTCTCTACATTGCCTGTCGTCTCAAGGGCATCACGAGAACATTCAAGGAGATATGCGCACTGTCCAACAATGTCTCCAAGAAGGATCTCAATCGTTGCTACAAGCTCATGAAGGAGTCGCTGTCAACCAAGGTCAACCTGCAAGCCATCTCAACAGAGGACTTTATGACTCGTTTCTGTGTCAACTTGCAGTTGCCCAAGGAGATTAAGCAGGCCGCTGAACACGTGTCTCGCACTGCCACTGAGTTGGGCATCGTCGCTGGAAAGAACCCAATCTCTGTCGCTGCCGCCAGCATCTACATGGTCAGCCAACTCTCAGAGAATGACAAGCGCACTCAAAAGACCATCTCTGACATCACCGGTGTCTCTGAAGTCACCATTAGAAATGCCTACAAGGATCTCTATCCCAAACGCGACTCACTGCTCCCACCTGGCTCCACCTTCCTCTCCAACCTCGCCAATCTTCCAGCTCTCTAGACAATGGCTGTTCGCGAAAACGTTACTCATTCATTTCAGTTATTTACTTCTTTTTTTCATTCGCGCGAATGTCCAAAGGCTGGCTGGAAATTGGCAAGGCTTGGTCTCGCGCATTCATTCCAAAGGCGATCATTCACACTCTATGTCATTGTAACAAAGAACCCAACAACTTATTATTATTACTAACATTACAGGTATGTACTTCATCACATCAATCAATCACATTCATTCTCCATCTTCTATCCTCTCAATTGCACTCCTTAAAGTTCCTTGGTTTGATAAAGTGACCAGGGATCGTTGGATGGGTGCTACATCAGAATGAATGAAAGAGTAATATGATGATGTTGGAGAGACTTCGGTTTCACTCATTTCAGCATCATCCATCTTTCAATCGGACATCACATCACCATCACATCATCACATCTTCCACTCACCTTCCGATCACTCCCAACTTTGTCAATGTAATGTACCTTTCTAACTAATCCAATCACTTCCACTGATTAGATATAACATATATATATAATAATAGGATAAGAAGAAGGAAGATGATGATAATGGATTTAAATAAACATAATCAATACGATGTATACAGTAATAATAATAATGATATCTCTTTTTGGGACATATATATGTTTGGTCTACTAGCTCTGACATCATCCGCCAGGGCCAGAGTGATTGCGATAATAGTTGTTATTAATATATAATATTACTAGTAGTACTCATACTGGATGACCAGTGGAGATGACTCGTTTGGCAGGAAGGCAGCTTTGGGCATCACATCAGAGTCGTCCAACTCATTCTCGTACAATGTGTTGATGTACTGCTTGCCATCTTCTTCACTCTTCATCCTGCTGTGCCATATATACATTTGAAGCAATGTTGGAATGATGTCTGGTATGAAGTAGCCAATCGTGAGGAACACTTCCTCGTTCATAAACTTGTGAGTGATTGGATTGTACAAGAATATCACTGTTCGTATCAGGAAACAGAAGCAGAATGATAGTGATAACAAGAACATCTGTGGATGATTAGAGCTGAATTAGTATGGATTGATTGATGATGTCATGGCGTGCCTTGCCAGGACAAGGTCAATCGATGAAACATACTTTGCGAAGTTGATATAGTTGTTGGCGACACACATCCTTGTCGACTGATGTGTATTTGACGTAAATTCTAACGACTGTAATGACGAATAGTGATCCAAGTAGGAATGATAGTAACACTATGATCGTTAGGAGCATTTGGATCAATGGTTAGTGTCAGCTGATCAGATTTGTATGGGTAAGTCTGATCACGTGACTGGATTTGTATGGGAAACGTTCTGTCACGTGATCAGACAATGTGAATGCGGTAATACATACCTTGGTATAATGTGTTCAATAAATATACTGTACTTCCCTCTTTCCTAGAGTGATTGACTGTGAAGAATAGTGAAACTAATATGATCTCGATACCATACATCGCCAGATTGATTGCTACGAATGTCATCTTCATTGTTGGGAAGAACTCTGTCGATGCCACATAAGTTTGATAGTATTGTTCAATCCTGAGTGATGTGATGTTTGATTGATTGTTAGTCCTGGCAATGTTGGAGTGGAGTGGAGTGTCCAGGAGTCCTTACCAGAAGAACAAAATAACTGATAGACCTGTCATGTCAAAGAGGAATCCAAAGTTGTTGAGGATGAAAGTCCATGGTGTCTCACCCTCAGCTACCCTCAATGTGTACCATAATATCCTGCCTGTTGTATCCATATGATGCATGCATGTTAGGAGACAGAGTATGATGATGACCATGTTGTGATCAAGCTAGCAACTTACACAATACGAATAAGAAGATGAACAAGTGGAATATCCTAGAGATGAGTGCAAATTCATTGCGTTGGAATGACTTCCAGAATGATATCAGACAAACGATGAGTAGGAATGAATAGAGTACGATCGCTACTATCTCTATCAGTTGGAATACAGAGATCATGTGATAATAAATACTTTCTACGCAGTTGATTGAGTGATTGATTGAGTAATTGATTAAATGATTGAGTACCTAAATTTATAATGTCATTGATGTAGTTGTATTTGTAATAGTTGTAGTAATAGTAGTTGTTGATAATAGAGAAGTGTATCAGAATGCTAAGACAGAAGTGATCAAGAGTCGGTCGGAATCCTACCTATTATAATCTACACTCGGTAACTTGAGAAACACAGATATTTTTTGATTAACTTCCAATCAAACTTTAGATATTTTTTAGCCAGTGCTTTATCTGAAACAAACGATCACCATCTTAACTTTATAACATTACGTCATATTCGTTCAAAGATCATCTTCATCATGATTGATAACTTTTTATATTCTTTCTCCACTTAACCTTATTTTAATATTGGGCCTTGATTGATTGGTATTTGATATATTTATAACAATGAAAAGAGAGAATTAATTGTTGGTTGAATGGTACCAGTCCTGGTTGGACAAGTTGTAGAATTCTTTCAATGTGTCAGATGACAAGTTGGACCATGATCTTGAAGAAGATCTCACGTGACCCTGGGGTTGGACAAACAAAACTTTCACCCGGTGCACCTGGGCTGGTAAATTGACGTTTGGGGCTTTACAAAGTCAAAACATCACATGTGACAACGACACTTCATTCATTCATTCATTCATTCATTCATTCGTTCAATCAATCACACATACATATATATTACACATTCAATTGATCATATCAAATATGAATAGTAGGATGGATATTCAATTTGTATTGACACCAGTATTAAAGAGCTCGTTGGATAGGGTGGCCAACAATGTACATAGACTCAACTTGGATCGCGAGATGCAAGACTTTATAAACAAGTATTCGACATCCTCTGTCAAATCAATACCATATTCATTGGTAAAGTCATTGTCTACACATCTAAAGTATCTCTATCAGCAACAACAGCAGGATGAGTCTGTGGTCAACACAACAACAACAACAACAACGGCCGCAGATGCATCAATTAGAAATCAAACAACAACGAGCGAAGATAACAACAACAAGACCTATGAACCACCATGCTACTTACAAGATATACTGCGAGGTGCTACTATATACATTGAACCAAAGCCAAAGGAGGTGGTATGTGTACTCATTGGCTTGACACTCACTCAATCAATCATGCATTCACTAACTTAATCAACCTCAATCAATCAAACATACTCAGATCGACCCAGAGAAGGTGGCACGAAGACTCTACCTTCAGAATATGTATGAGGAACAACATTATAAGAAGATGACAAAGAATATCACGCAGGAGAAGGAGGATGAGATGGAGCTGGCTTCAATCTCGTCGCAAGCATCAATTGTGTTGAACATCTTGGCGACATTCTTCACGTTGTTGGCATGTGGTATCTTTGCCGGAGGCAAATGGTTCGGAAGCTATGTGGTCGGACTGGCCATCGGTCTAGGCTGTGGTATCTTTGGTGTTGCGGTCGAGGTGTGGCTATTCATTATCAAGGCATCGACCGTGCAGCATGAGAAGGACAAAGAGAAGAAGAGATTAGATCGGGTTGATAACATCAAGATGAGACGTTTGGCACGAGATATCAAGAAGGATCCATCACACATTCCACTACCAATGAGTTCACTATCAATACATGGTCATGACACAGATAACAGTAATGACCTTATCATCAAACAACTTGAATAAAATGATGTCGTTGTAATAATTGAGATCAATCATTCATTCATTCAATTTTCCATGTTTACCAGGCTGAATGGATACAGATGAAATTCCAAAAAGACGATTCGGCTAAGTGTACCAGGTATGGCATCCATCATCACTGGTGATTTGATTGATTAATTGATGGCTGGCCCACACTTGGTTCCATTCCACGATTCAAACGATCAAACCAGGCATCATCACTCACATACCTTGCACCTCGTCAACTATTCTCATACTTTGGAAGAGTGTTTGAAAAAAAACTAATATTCCCCCTTTCACTCAAACAACACAAACAACAAACACATCATCACAACTCGACAACGGACACCAAGTCAACTCTATTCATTCAAACAAATACACATAATAATAATATACTATATTATTGTATTACTAACCTATTTATATTTATATATATTTACTTGTTATAATATAACCATACACTTATTACACTACTTGTAATAACACCCATTTCACACAAACTTCAAGTTTATTTATACAATGTCAGAGTATGTTTGATTGATTGATCGAATGAATGAGCTGCTGATGATGATGACAAGATTACTAACCAAACAATCAATAATTCAATCAAATAAAGCGAGGAGATATTATATAAGATCATTCTGGTTGGCGAGACTGCTGTTGGAAAGGTATGAATGAATGAGCGATGATTGAACGAATGACATCAAGTACATGCCAAGACGATGACATACTAACTAACTCATATGTATACAGAGTTCTATACTTGTTAGATTCACAGACAACACGTTCACTCCACACTTTGCACCAACGTTGGGCGTTGACTTTAACGTAAAGACAATTAGAAACAAGGAGACAGGACAGATTGTGAAGCTGCAACTTTGGGACACGGCCGGACAGGAGCGATTCAAGTCGATCACTCAGACCTTCTATCGTGGCTCACATGGTGTCATTGTCGTGTACGACACGACCGACCCCAAGTCATTTGAGCGTTGCAGATCGTGGATAGAGGAGATCAACCAATACTCAAACGGTGGAATGATTATGATACTGGTGGGCAACAAGTCTGACCTGGTCACACAGCGCAAGGTGACCTTTGAGCAAGGCAAGGCTCTTGCCGACGAGTTGAGCATCAAGTTCCTAGAGACCAGTGCCAAAGACAATGTTGGTGTCAGTGCTGTGTTTGATTCAATCGTACAAGATATTGAAGTTGTGTATGTATATATTCTCCGTTCACGACTACCTTGCTTCATCTCATTCTTACACCTTGTCAATCAATCCAATAGTATGAAGCACAACCAGGTTCACAACAAGAAGCTGCTGGAAGATCCTTCGTCTCCAGCTCAACAGAAGAAGTGTCCATGTGGCAACTAATTAGGTGTCTGTCGTCTCACTCACTCACTCAATCAATCAATCAATCAATCAACCAAACTGGCAGCTGCAACTATTCAATCCAGCAACTGTTAGTAAACCCAGTTAACTCATCATGATGATAAATGTAGATATATATAAAGCAAGCGCGCTCCACTCTCTCTCCCCTCCTCCCCAGTCTCCAAACAAAGCCAACAACTAAGCCAAATCATTCATTACATATCATTGACAATGCACAGCATGCTCTCTCGGCTTTGCCAATGATGGGACAATTGAATGCCACAACTTTGCATGACATTGTGTTTCCTATCTATCATCCGACAATGATCCCAACACATTGGAATTGAACTAGTTAGTGCTAACCGACTCTGTTAAGTTATTTAGACAGGTTCCCTTTCGTTTGGAATCGGAATGGAACGAATCAAATGTCGTTGGAGTATTCGTCACCAACACACACTGAATCCAAACTCGTCAATGATGATCGTGCTTCAATGAAATTAAACATGTGGGGATACAAAAAAACCATTGATTTTTGTGGATCGGTTCGTTTGCTGACGATTGAACACAATAAAGAGGACATGATGCTGGGAAAGAGGTGGCTCAGCAGATCAGTCTCATAGTTTTATTCTAAGGGAGTTGATGGTATGGTCGACCACAACTCACCATCTCAGTTCATCAACAGCAATCGATCAAAACCAAACTATTATCAATTTTTACGGCCCTGTGCCCCACCAGAACTATCCTTGGATTGGTCGGCTGGGCTCATCTGGGTCATTCATTCATCCATCCATTCATACCTGTACCATTCCATCTACTCATCTCATCTCATCTTTGTGTGTGTTGCTAATATTAATATCAACATTGATATAGACACAGACACAGACACAGACACAGATACAGATACAGATACAGATACTCTGTTATTTATAATCAATGATTAAGAGTGTAGTTTAGTCTAGAGTGTGTTGGTGTAGATATACAGATACGGAATACAAATACAGATACAGATAATATAAGATATAATATATATATACATAGAAGGAGATGGAACCATTGGTGAAATCATCAGATTTGTTAGTTTGGCGAAAGAATGCTTGGAATAACTCAACAGCAATATATGGAGAGTTGGTGGACTTATGTGTCAAGGACAACACGTATGTATCCTTCATTGTTACCGCTCGTCAACTGACGCGAAACACCACGCCACACGCCCAATCTCCGAACTAACACTCGCGCGGAAACTCACACGGAAACACGGAAACACACAAACACAACAGGTTCACAAGTGGATTGGCAAACTTGTTGGACTCGTCAGAAGTCGATTCCTTCGCAAAGACAGTGGTCAATATATACACGGCGGCTAATAAGACATTGCCGTTGATCAAGTACTTGATATTCAATGAGTTCAATAAGCAGGCGAATTCCGAAGGCGAGGGCTCAATCATGCGTGGCAATAATATAGTCAACAAGATTGAGGGCGCCTACGTGCGTCTGGTCGGCGCAAGCTACCTCCGCTACGTACTCTCCGACCTCGTCACCAAGGTCGTCCTGGACAAGGACCTGCGCATGGAGATCGACCCACACAAACTCAAAGCTTACAACAAGGACGATGATGATGTCAATGACTCACCGCCTGCGGTGAGCGGCAAGCCAGGCAGCGCAGCAACCACCACCAACAACAGCAACGCCAACCCTGCTACAATGATTCAACAGAATCTAAAGGCATTGAAGGAGACGGCACAGTTGTTCATTGATAGGATAACAGATCCAACGATTGTTGAGGAGATGCCACGTGAGATCCGTGCCATTGCTGATTATACATCAGAGTCTGCGTTAAAGTATGCGCCAGAGTCTTTGGCACCACTTGTCGGAGGCTTCATCATGCTCCGCTTCTTCACACCAGCCATCGTCACGCCCGAGTACTCCAAACTCATTGCCCCTGACATTGTCCCCTCGCGACGTGCCAAGCGCAACCTCATCCTCCTGGCCAAGATTCTTCAGGTAAGTCACGCCACTCGCCAACCGCGCCAACTCATACTCACTCACTCACTCACCTAACACAGAACACATCGAATGGAGTACTGTTTGGAGGAAAGGAGGAGTGCATGTCATGTATGAATAACTTCATAATGGATAACAAACAGAAGATGTCAAAGTACTTCCAGATGATCTGCAAGGACCCTCTGAACAACACGCAGAAATGGTGTGATTTGGAGGGCGTTCCGCCAACACAGCAAGGCTTCCTGGTGTGTAAGCCTGGCGGCAGCGCAATCAGATCACCACGCATGGAGACCAAGTCACCAGCATCAAAGTGGACGGTCACAACGCCATCCACATTCACTCCATCACAGTCCACTCATCCCTCGGTACCCGCACCCATGTCATCCACATGGGGCAACGGTGTCATTCACAAACAAGCCACAGGCAGCACGGGCAGTGGCAGCACAGGCAGCTCGCCACGCACACCGGGCAGCTATTCCCCGCCTCAACATCACCCACCTGCCACTTCACAGTTGCAGTCACAAATACCATTCGTCCCATCACCATGGGACAGCTACATCCGCAGTCTCGAGATACACGACTTGTTCGACCTGCATCGCATCTTGGACATGTACAAGGACAAGCTGGCGATCAAACTCGCCAGCAACCGTTCCTGTCCCAAGATCCTGGACATTCTCAAGCAGCTGGGCTCGTCGCCCAAGACCAAAGTCGAGAAGAAGAAAAAGGAGGACCTGCTCCAGCAGCAACAGCAGCAGCAGGGCAGTCTCAATCCAGGCATCGACGACTTCACCCTGATGTTGGAGCGCGCACGCTTCCTCTTCCAGGGCCCCAACGACAAGCACGATCGCCCCGTGTTCTACCTCATCTTCAACCGCATCAAGCCCGAGGTCTTTGACAACATCAACCCGCTGATTGCGCACATCTTCAAGGTGATGGATAGCTGCGTTAACACATCGGCCTACACACTGGTGGTCGACATGTCCTGGTCGCATGTCTCATCCGACATGAAGCGTGCCATCTTCACGCATCTGCCCAAGCTGGCCGAGGTCTTCTCACGCAAGTACAGGAAGAACATTGAGAATCTCTTCATTGTCCACCCCTCTGCGTACACTCGCGCCGTCATCTACTTCATGCGTACATTCACCAGCAGGAAGCTCAAGAGGAAGATACACGAGATCTACAACTGGAAGCAGCTCACCACCTACATCGACACTGAGAACATCGCCTTGCCCGAGACAAGCAAGGACTACATCACCAAGAGTTATCGTGTAGTCAAGGTCAACTCCAAGGGAAAGAAGCAAGAGCGGTATGTATCCTGGAACCATTCCATTCAAATCAATCAATCTAACAATCAATCATTCATTCAATCAATGACATAGTTTGATCAAGTTCACGAGCAACTCACTGTTGAACATCGATCCAAAGACCAAGAGGATACAGAATGAGAAGAGAATTGATGAGATTGATGAGATCGCGTCAGTGTTGGGATCAGTCGAGATATCGATGAAGTTCAAGGGCGATTCTCCAGAGGGCCACGACCTTACCACGACAACAGGCAGCAAGTCCAGGATTGGCTTCCTGTCCAACGCCGTCACCGGCCTAACCAAGAGCGTCTCGGATGGCGTGCGTCGTTACGTGTGCAACGACGAGCTGGAGAGGGACCACATCGTACAAGACATCCTGGGCGCCGGCTTCAAGGAGGGCCTGTCCAAGTACCCACCACTGGGCTCAACCCAGACCTACCAGAACATACCACTGCCCACTGAGTACAAGGTGATCAAGGTGAACAAGGCCGGCAAGCACCAGGAGCGCACGTTCAAGCTGACGATCGACTCGCTGCTCAATCTCGATCAGAAGAGCATCAAGAGCGAGAACTCCTTTGCCGGCATCGACGAGGTAGCCCTGGACTTTGAGAACCAGGATATTGTGTGGATGAAGTACAAGTCCGAGCCACACAAGCGCAAGGTCATTTGTCGCGAGGGCGAGGGCAAGCAACTGTTTGAAGTGTTGACCGAGGCCATATATAAGTACCAGAAGCTGTTTGACATCCAAGAGGGTGACTTCAAGCTGGCCGCCGAAGAGTCTGCCTACCAGTAGAGTTTGGCAACATGTTGTCAACCTTGGCTTGGCATCTATCACACTTCCCATACATATCCATTACCTTGTATATAATCTCTCCCTCTCTCTATATATATTTATTTATATATGTACCATCCCAGGCTATTGACTCTGTCAATTAACCATTCAACCAACCAAAACTATCATCAGTTCATCTTCTTTGTATTATTATTATTATTATTACATTGGAATAAAGCTTGACCTATTCTGGCTTTGTAAGTCACATGCATTTCACCGACACACAATGAGGAATTTGTCTTATTATCTATCAAACTATTACACAAAGCTTCCAAATAATCATGTAAGTATACAGTGATTAATTAATTAATATTTACTGTGATATTAATTAGATTATATATAATTATATTAATTAATTTAATCTTTTTAAATTAACAAATTTAAAGTGTTCTCTTGGTCTCAATTGCTCAAAGATCAGAAAGAATTTGATTCCTCATGGTAGCGCTAGAAGAAATGGTGCCCGGCATAGATCACCAGATATCAACCTTGTACATTATGGTTGTTTTAAAATTCTACAATACCAAATGTATAACAACAGTTTTGCAATTGAAGAACTCTTGGATGGACTATTAAAATGGGATATATTTAAGAGTTCAATGATCAGTTCCAAAGTAAAGTCAAAACAGGATAAAATAATCTATAGACTTCCTACTCAATTACATGGACCCTACATTCAAGAAACTACCAGGAGCTGTTCAACCTTGTACCAATCTCATTAAGGTGAAGGGTGATCTATTCAAAACAGTTAGTAAATCACAAAAGTTGAATGAGAGCATCGTCTTGGAAATAAAGACGATCCTTGAGGAAGAAATGGACAAGATCAATTTCCAATATCTTGAAACTAAATTAGTTGGAAGGAATGATCTGCCTCCACCTTGGGTGGAGAAAATTCAACCTGAATCGGAGGTCAAGACCCTAGCAGAATGAATATATTCAGATTGATAAATCTTCTAGATCACTGTATTAACCTCTCTTTACAATTGCCGACGGCCTCTTCCATATGAAGAATATAAGGAATAGTGACACTGAGAACATTACAGTAACAACCTATTAAATTGATTAATTGATTAGTTGTTTGATTGTCATTAATATATATTATTATGCCACTACATACCATTGCAACAGGACCGTATGGATCATAGTAAGGACCCTTGGTCTTGGTAAGGATTGCATGTCGTCTCCTTCTAAACATTACATATGAGTAGATTAGGAATCCGAGGGCAATTACCCATAGGGATACACCTGTGAACAATGCAATGTTCTCGGTTCCAAAGAATGTGATGATCGATGTTCCAATGGCACCCAAAGAGAATGTCAGTCCAACCCAGCTCATCCAGGTCCTCTCGTTGGAGAATAGTTTGGAGTCATCGCTCAGGACCTTTCTCCACACGGGGATCTTGCCCTTGCCCAACTTCATATCGATGGCATGCTGCTGTTGTTGTTGGTACGATGCAGGATAGTTGCTGTAACGAGGTGGAATCTTGTCAAACGATAGGAACTCCTCAGGTATACTGTTGATGTTGCCGACACCGCCACCAGACACCGAGGTTACTGGCACCTGTGACATCAATTCGTCCAACACATTGCTACTACTTGATCGCCTGGTCAGCTCAGTTCGGTCCTTCTTCTTTTCCTTCTTTTTTTTGGGGAGCTTTATCATTGTTGGCGGCTTTGGAATGAATGTCTCGAACCCGCCTTGTCCAGGAGCTCCAGTGGTCGTGGTAGTTGTAGTTGTTGTAGTCGTTGAGGTTGGCTCTTCCTTCTCCTCCCTTCCTTCCTCATGCATGCCATGTTGTTGCTCCTTCATCCTCCTCTTCATCTCCTTCTTCTCCTTCTTCTTTGCCTTTTTCTGTTTCTTTAGTTTCTTCTTCTCCTCCTTCTTTGCTTGCTTATGTGCACGTTTCTCCTCTTCATCCTCATCATCACCTTCATCCTCCTCTTCATCATCATCATCTTCCTCATGATCATCATCATGATGATCATCCTCCTCCTCATCTTCTTCCTCCTCTATATCATGTTCATGTTCATGTTCATGTTCATTGTGATGATCAGCATCTTTATGTAATATCTCAGTTGCCCTATCCTTGTCCTTCTTTTTCTTTTTCCTCTTTGTCTCTGGAGATGTATCTACTGATGATAGTGTATATTGTTCTTGTTGTTGTTGGTGTTGTTGTTGTTGTTGTATTGATTGTCCTTCATTATTATTATTATTATTATTGTTGTTGTTATTGCCATTTAGGTCATCATCAATATCAATCAAAGTCTGTTGTCCAACATTCTTATTATTATTATTTGGATCTTCCATCCTTCTCTTCTCTATATTATTACTGGATTGAATGGTGAATGAATGATTGAATGAATGAATGAATGGCTATCACATCACAACAACAACATCAAACAAACAAGATGATGAGAGGACACCACAACACACCACACATCTTCACTACACATAATAACAAGTTGTTGTTGTTGTTCATACCCCTATTCGAATTCAACCTCATCAACACATTGAATTAATGGGATGTTCATACCATCAAACACACATATATATATATACCTACAGATACACACGTAAATGTAATAGTGTATTCAATTACAATATCCCTTGCTGATTGGTTTGTATGTAATTAATTTATTTATTTGATTTGTTTTTGTGAACAATATTGAAAAAAACGAACGACTCGACTCGATCAATCTTCATTCTCACTTTATCAACAATCATACAAATACACATACACACACAACACTGATATAGATTAAGATATGGATAAAACACCTAAAAAGACTAAAGATAGCAAGGCTGTCATCGAGACAACCACTCCAGAGAAGGTCAACAAGCCTTCAAAGTCAACAACTCCAGCCAAGTCTGCAACAACCCCAGCCAAGACTGCTACCACCCCAGCCAAGTCTGCGGCAACACCAGCCAAGACTGCGGCAACACCAGCCAAGGCTGCTACTACCACCCCAGCCAAGACAGCTACTACAACCCCATCAAAGCAAACGACCACTCCAGCCAAGACTGCGACTGCTACACCAGCCAAGACAGCCACTACAACCCCATCAAAGCCAGCGACTACTACCCCAGCCAAGGATACAAAGAAGACAAAGACAACAACAACAACCCCAGCAAAGGATACAAAGAAGACTACGACAAAGGATATAACAACGACAGAGGCACCAACAACTAAATCAGTAGAGAAGAAGACTACCACTACACCACAACAACAGAAGAAGCAGACACCACAGAAGAAGGAACAGACCAAACAACCACAGCAAAAGAGGAAGAACACTGAATCAGAGTCGAATGATGCTGAGGAGAACAACAAGGTCGTTCAATCTGAGAAGGTCACCAAGAAACAGAGAGTTGAGAAGAAGACTACTACTGCACCAGCAGCCCCTTTTGTTGCTAAGGAGGCAGTACCTGAGCTGACACCAACACCAACACAAGCACCAGCACCAGCACCAGTATCCTCTGGCATGTCTATCTTTGACGCATTGAGGAAACAACAGGGAGATGAGCAACAAGCAAGTGGTAACAATAAGGCAGTTATGGACTCATTCTCAACAACGAACGCATTTGAAGCACCTGCTCCTGCTGAGACGACCGAGGCTCCAACTGCACCACGTCTCAACAGTGTTGGCAAGCAAACAGTCACAGAAGAGGAGAAGGAAGCGAGAAAGCAAAAGGACCAGGAGATCAGAGACGAGTCCAATCCACGCACAGTGTTCGTGGCCAATGTCGACCTGTCCTCCAATCCAAAGGAATTGAAGGCATTGTTTGGAAAGTATGGCAAGGTCGAGCACGTCAGATTCAGATCGTTGCCCGTCAACAAGGAGGGTGCCAACAGAAAGGCAACATACATCAACAAGGAGTATCATGATAAGAGAGACACATGCAATGCCTACGTCGTCTTTGAGAAGGAGAGCGATGCCAAGAAGGCACTGGCGATGAATGGTACACTGTTCAGGGAGAGACATCTTCGTCTGGATATAGCTGCCAACAAACATGTAAGTTGAATGAACGAGCGAGCGAGGTACAAGAGATGGATACTAATACAAAGTTGTTCATGGTACACAGGAGAAGGGCAAGGATGAGAATACAGTATTCGTTGGTGGTATCCCATTCGGTAAGTACTTCAACAGGTGGCCAGTGTCCACCATATTGGTTTCCAAAAGACAACTCAACTGACAACTCCGCCACTCATTCAATATCCTTGGAATCATCCCAATCACTCAATCACTCATTCAATCATTGATGGAACTTATCGCGACATTCAAACATATATAGAGTTGGAGAATGAGGAATTACATAATGTATTTGAAGAGACAATTGGAGACGTGGAGAATGTTAGAATCATTAGAGATAAGCATACTGGAATGGGAAAGGGCTTTGCCTATGTACTGTTCAAGAAGACAATTGGTGCCAGACGTGCCATTGAGAAGAAGGAGATGGAGGTCAATGGAAGAACTATTAGAATATTCCCCAACAAAGAGAAGCCCAAGGGAAAGAACGTTGCCAACGAAAATGACAAGAAGAAGCCTCGTCACGTTGTTCCAAGGACAAGAAAGGCAAACAAGTCAGCAATCAGCAAGCCATTCGTCAAGCCAACATCAAAGCCAAAGTCTAAATGAACAACATAACCTTGATAGATAGTATTATTATCGATGGATGCCCCAGCAAGTTGCCAGGGACGCGCGTAACAGAAGGTCGTCCCGCCAGAGGACAACCCTCCTTTATTGGTTGTATATATATGTATATGTATATGTATATATGTATATCTTACAGCACTACAACTGTTGTAAAGATGAAGTTAATGGGTCAACAAACGAATCATTTGTTGTTGTTGTTGCGGTGGTGGAAGTTGTTGATGTTGTTGTCGTCGTGGTAGTGGAAGTGGGAGTAGTTGGTGGTAGTGGTATTGGTGCTGGGATGTCAAGAGTTATCGAGTCTACATCTGGAACAGCATCAGTACTTGTAATACTATCGTTATGTTGTTGTTGTAGTTGTTGTTGATGTTGTTGTAATGATTCGTCAGAGAGCAGGTTCAACTCTTTGTAGTCGTCTACAGGATCATTCAAGAATGATTGGAATATGTTCTCCTTTCGCTCTGTCAGTGAGTGTCTATTGTTGTTCCTAGACGATGATGATGATTGTTTGGCACCAGATAGAGGAGTTGGTTGAGGCTTGAGCTCACCACTGAATGCCAGAGGATGTGAATTGGACGCGTCAATTGGGACAATGACACGGGTAGGCGGCGTGGAGGAAGCGGTCGGTAAAAGACTGTCTGGGTCGTCGTCAATATATGGATCGCGCTCGCCCAGTAATGTGTAGATCTGTCGCATCTTGCTCGATCTGACGTCATCGCGCGCAGTCTCGAGCAGCGCTTTGGCCTGCTGGCACTTGGACTCCTCATCAAAGCCCATGTCAACATTCCATCGCGTCGGATGACTGAACACTCGAAGAATGGTGGCGTCCAGATGTGATTGCTCAATCTCCAGTCGCTGAAGCGGGGCCACATGTGTGATCATTCCAAACACGCCGGCCTTGTTCTGTGGCGGCACATTGTTGGGATCGACATTGAGCAACAGGTTGTGGTAGAGCACTCCGCAATTCCTAGTCTTCTTCTTTGTCTGTGGTTGACCAGCTTGTGGCGCTGCGACCTGATAGTAATAGATGATATCAAAGTTGTCCGTGTCCAGATTGAACAAGTCCTTCTCGCGTACAATTGGTATCTGTGGTTGTTTGAGTGGGAGCATCGTGTCTTTGCGTCGCAGCAGTGTGTACTTGAGCTCGCGCAGCACCAGAAACTGCTGGATGGCCTTCTGAGTCATCTCGACCTCTCCCGAAGGCAGACGCTTGGCCAGAGAAAGACGAGAAGTGGGTGTCTCGGGAACGGGCAGGATCAGGTTGACGTCCTTGAGCAAGAAATCAAAGCTGATCTGTTTGTACGACCTCAGCTCCTCTTCAAACAGCTCGAGGAACACCGGAGCCAGGTTGCCCACCAACTTCTCCTTCAGGTTGTTGGTGACCATTGAGTAGGCCTCCTCTAATAGCGCCAGCTGCGTCTCGGTCAGCTTGGATGGCGACTCGGGCGAGTATACCAACTCCTTCAGCACGAGCAGTGTCATCTGGAGTGTGATCAAACGGAACTGATTGCTGTTGACTAGCACCAAGAACAAACGATCGATGAGGTTCCTCGTGAAGTCCTTCTGACTCGAGTCTGGAACAGGCACAAACTCCTCCTCGTCGCCCTCACGGTTCATCATCTGTTGTCCCATAATCTTCAAGATTGGTATGGCCTCTGACACATTGGTGTTGTTGTTGTTGTTGTTTAGGATCTTTTGTTGAATGCTTCGTTGTAACATCTGGTTCTTGAGTGCTGACGCCAATGATGTACTGTCCTTGTTGTTGTTGGGCTTGATGCTGATAATGTTGCCATTGCCATTGCTATTGCCATTACCATTCGCAAAGATATCATCTGCCTCATCGGCATTGTCACTGCTGTACAATGTGACAATGTCTCTCTTGGCGACGGGCTCGCTGCCCAATGAGATTGGTGATAGACGTGCGTGTGATTCGGACTTGGATCGATAGTGTGTTGGTGAGATGGGCAATGAAGATGAGAGCACGGGCGACGAGGACTCGGGCGAGAGCAGACCCTCCAGCAGCTTCTTGGCCTTGGCCAAACGGTACGGCAGCAGTCCGCCACTCTCCAGAATCTTCTGATCGACGTGTGTGTTCTTCAAGAATGAGTAGAGCAGACAGACGACGCCGAACGTCTCCCTGTCCTTGCTGATCAGTTGGAGTAGTGTCTGCTTCAGCTCGTCCTTGTTGTGCTTCCTCTTGCTGCTCAGTTTCGAATCGCAACTGATGCTTGTTGATCCGCTGTCGACCGAGCTGGACAACTCATTCTTGGCGCGATGTACTGGTTCGTTGGACTTGTCGCCAGAGGCTGCGGGTGGGGAGCCCGACACATTCGAACCCATGTCGTCTTGGTCGTCGGGGCTGTGTTTGGTCGCATTTGTCGTATCGTTCACTGTTATCTTCTCCGTCACACGAATGGCTGGTGTACTGTTCGTGCTACTATGCTTGAGTGAGTCCTTCTTCCTCTTGGTCGTCGATGATGATGGCTGGCCACCGCCTCCGCCACTGCCGCCACCTCCTCCGCCACTACTGTTGGCTTCATGATGCTCTAGACTTGGATAAGAATATATTCGTCGGAAGCTATTATAATGTTTGCGTTGTGTGCTCAGGACGGAGAGCGGTGGCGGCGCCGAAGGGTTGGTGTTGAGCATCTGTGATTGAGAGGGTGTGGTCGAGGCGATGGCCGTGGCCACAGTGTCCAGCAATGGTTTGAAAGTGAAGATGTGAAACACTTGCGCCAGGAGGAACAGTGCAAGTGAGGGTGTGAGCCGGTCCTCCAGCGGCTCGGCGGTGCTCTTGCTGCTGCCGCTCGAGTCTGAGCCAAGCAACAGACTACCAATGAGCTGAGGGAATATAAGATACTGGATGAACTGTTCGGCCAGCACCAGGTTCATCGAGTCGAAGCCAAGATTGAAAATGTCGTGCAGGTAGTAGAACTGATCGGCCAGCTCATCGAAGCAATAAGTGAGTTGACTTGTATTCTCATGGCTTGACTTCTCCAGCACCTTGTTCAAGTTGGCGCACTCTTGTCTAATGTACCAAACAATGTTTGAAAAGTATGGAACTGCTGTAGAGTTGATAATATATGTTCTCATTGCATCGTCCTCAACTAATTGATTGATTTGGAATGGTTCCATGAGTGGTCAGTCAGTCAGTCAGTCGATCAACTCATGAGCCTGTCGATCGATGATTGGACATACCTTTGAAGACTGAGAGAGTGAGTGTTCGAACGGCAATGCGTATCATTGCCTCTTTGTGATTGATGAATTTGATTGCCTCTGTGTAGAGGGGGAAGTCCTTCTCCTGTCCATTGAAGAAGAAGTTGATCGTACTCTTGTCCAGCTTGAGTGACAGTGCTTTGAGGAAGGAGATGTAGTAGTCCAACACCTCCTCGATGGAGAAGTCAAACTTGTGTATAATTATCTCATTGATGTAGTTATTCGATAGTAGGTAGTCTTAAGATTAGGTTGATGTTAGTTGATTGATTGAGTGCCCAGTCCATTCAATCAAACAAACATACATATTGACATCTGTGATCGAAGGTTCTCAACAAGGATACTCAGAGTCTGTAATAGCTGTATGATCACCTCAGTCGATGTCTTTTGATCGAGAATAGCTACAAAGAATCCTAATAGATTCTTCTCAAGAAAGAACCTGATTGATTGATTGAGTGATTGGTTTGGATGAGTGAGTACATGAGATCATGATTGATCGATCCATCCATTATCACGATCATTGAGGTCATACTCGAATAAAGAGTTGTTGTTCTGATCGCCCCATATTAGTACCTCGGCCAACTGCCTCAGTGTCTCGATGATTGTGCTGCTGTTGTTCGGTGTGATTATAGGGTTCTTGACTAAAGTATTGTAGAGGTACCTGAGGTGATCGAGTGATCGAGTGAGTGATCGAGTCATTGATTGATCGAGAGTCCTAAGGTTTAACATACTTTAGGTTCTCCAAAGAATACTTGTTCTTTGGCTTTGAACCCAACGAGAAGAAGTTCATTCTGTACTAATCGTCGTCGAGTGAGGGAGTGAGTTGAGTGAGGGAGGGAGGTGACAGAGTCGTACTAATGGCAGTAGTGTAGTTGTATATTGTCGAGTCGTGAAACAATCATATGTCTTGATCTGCAATGCAGGAAAAGTATGTCGACTCCTGCTCCTGTTTATCACTCTGATGATATTGAAGTTGTTGTTAAGGTTATTTATTCTGTTATTATCTATTACAGATATTGGTAGTATATATCCAATATATATCTCTTTATTTGTATTATAATTATTGTATAAGTATGTGTGATAACTAGTTAATTAGCACCACTACTTTATGATCACACCCCCTTCAATCACAACCAAGTCGGGTGGTAACCTCATAATTTGAACTTCATTGCCATCTTAATTAAGATTATTAATACTAAAAAAACTTATTCCTCAATAGGAATCATAAATTAATCAACAAGTTAGTAACAAAGATTAAATTTCTTTGATAATTTTGTTTATGAAAATGAGCAATGCAAAAAATTTTGGACATAAATACCGTATTATTTATTTGCTAAAAACATCGGCTCCATAGCATAGCTGGTTATTGTACTTCCCTAGTAAGGAAGGGGTCACGAGTTCGAATCTCGTTGGAGCCTTTTCTCTTTTAAAATTATTCATTTTCCTTCTTTTTTTCATACTTGTATGTATGTTTTTGAAGTGATAATTCAAATCCCATGGATAATAAATATAATATTTATACTCCCTATATTGTATACTATCTAATAATCTTAACTATATTTTCTCATAAATAAAATTGATTATATAAACAAAGGTTACAAATATGCCAAAAGTTAATAGATCTGTGGAATAACTTATTTATTCATCATTCTTTATCTTATTTAGTTTTAGATGATGTTTGATATAAACAGCATTCCTCTTTAGTATGAATATTGTGGCTGTGATGGCCACAGCCAAGAGTACAACGCCACCTACAACGACTCCAGTGATCAATTTCCATTTGTTGTCATCTGGTTGATGACAAGTGTTCCTTGGTACTGACGAGTCGCCACGCACCAAGAATCCAAAGTCAGGATCCATCTCGAGTCTCTGAGAGAATGCCGGTGCCACTGCTACGATCGTCATGTTCTCCTTGCTCTCCTGGTCCAGCTCATAGAGGTTAAGCAGGCGAGGTGTCTGATCCAGAACAACACGATTGATGAATCTTCCAACAATGTTGTTTCCATTTGAGTCTGTGATGTTCATTGTTGATATTGGTCCATTATTGAGTAGTCGTCCCTGTATTGTCTCGTCACAGCTGCCTCCATTGATCCTGGAAACAGTGCTGTGTATCTCCAATGTGTTCAAATAACTTGTAAACTTCCATTTGTTGATGGCCACGTTATACTTGATTGAGCCCAGGTCGATTGTAAACTGTTGATTGGCAAACTCAAACATGACGTTGGACATCCTCGTTACTCCTTGGATGGCATGGTACTGGAGGAAGGTGACCTCGATCGAGTCCATTGGGTTGGTGGAGGTGTTGGAGATGTAGGTTAGACGCGTCTCGAGGACAGTGTCGTTGGTGGTGGGCACGGTAACAGTGGAGTTGGAACTGGTCATCAAGAACCACACCAGATTGGTCATGTTTAGCTGCTTGACAATGATGCCGACAGAGTCACGCTCAATTATTTTGTTGACAGCGAATGAGAAGTACACGCCCTTGGACGTGACGTTGATTCCAGGTGAGTTGGGATCGTGTCCAATAGTTCCATTGTTTGTGTTTTGATCGGATATACGCTCCTCGCAATACTGTCCCTTCCATTGATTGTTACACAAACATATATTGTTGGTGCAGTTGCCATTGCCCGAGCATGAGACACCTTGTGCATTCAAACAGTAGTTGATGGTGACTGGCAGTGAGAGAGTAGAGTTGTTGGATGTTGCCACCACTGGCGTAAAGATGTAGTTGGTCATTGTGACACGGATGTAATGTATCGTGTTGGGTAGTAGGTTCTTGATTTGACATGATAGCTCCAAGGACTTGACACACACATCACTCCAGACTACCTTGTTCAAAGATACTGCTGTAGTGTAGTATGATGAGTCTGGCGCGCCACCAGTACTCGCGTTCCACTCAACATCAATTGATGACATTGTTGCCAACATCTTTGTTATTGAGAATGTTGTTGGATCTAATTTGATTGATTGATTGATCGAGTGTGTTAGCCAGATTGATGGGATGGTTCCAGACGCGTCCATCCGACCCAACTTACATGTATAGAGCATGATATCTTGGTAGGCAGTCTTGCTGGCGCCATCATTGTAGACATTGACACTGAATTGGTAGTATTGGCCAAGGTTGGGATTGAAGAGTTGGCATACAGTCGCGGTGGTGTTGACACAGAGTGGGATCAAGGTACCATTGGCACGAACAGTGAATGTGCTGTTGAATGGCACACCATGGTCCGCAAAGTATTGGATGGTGACAGTGTTGTTCAAGTTCTGTGTAGCGATCACTGTTGGCATGTCAACTGATTGATAGGTCTGGAACTGAAAGGTGGCACCTGTTGTGGTCGCTCCCTTGGTGGCGGTGACTTGAACACTGTATGTTGTGAATGGCGCCAGACCCTTGGCCTCACAAGTCGATTGGAGAGTCTTGATACAGGTCAACACTCCATTGACCGTCACGTTGTAGACTGTGGCGATGATGTCCTCGCCGCCAGATGCGTAGAACTGGATGGTAGCATGCGTCGTACCTATTATGGCTGTGATGTTGGGAGGTTGCAGAGGGATGACGGCTAGGTTTACCGATGTGCTTTGTGTGCTCTGCTGTCCATCATTGGTGGCGACAACCTTGATATCATAGTATACCAAAGAGAGTCCGGTGACTGAGCAGAATGAGGCGGTAGTATTACACTTGAGAGTACCATTGAGGTAGGTGCTGTAGCTGTATGGCTGTCTTATGTCTCCGCCTGACCCTACATAGTGCACGGTGATGTTCTTCCTTGTCGTGCCAATGTCAACGGTGAGCGGGGCCATGGTGACACCCTTGAGCAGCTGTCCGGTTTGTGTCACACTAGGTGAGTTCCTTCCTGAACTGGTGGCGTACACTACAATCACTGGTTGACTGGCCACTGGTAGGCCAGTGACAGTACAAGTTGGACCAGTTGTACATGCTTGTGTATTGATCTGCAAGCTATTCACTGTTACGACAAAGGTGAGTCCATTATATCCACCAGCAGCTGTGTAGTTAAATGTGATTGAACTAGTTGTCTGGTCCTTGATCACAAGGTTCTGCATTGTTGGAGCTGATGGTGAGGCGAGGGTTAGGACGATGGTTGGGCGAGGGTTAGGGCAAGTGCGAGGGTAACATACATGAAGGCATTTTGATGCCACCTGCTGTGTAGGATGGTGGCGTATTGGACGCGAAGTAGTCGATGCCGGCCAAGACGAACTTGAGACTGATGACAGTGTTGGAGACACTGGTACCGATTGGTATGCTTGATATGGTACATGGTAGTAATGTAGAGTAACATCTCTGTGCCACACCTGTGCCAGCAGATTGATTGAGACGTGCCCAGTTGCCACTGGTCGTCGAATAGAACACCTCAAACAGATGTCCCATTCCAATCCAACCAGAAAACTGTGCTGCTGTCACACTGACACTGTCATAGCCGGTGACTGATACCTGCACTGACATAGAAAGAGGACTGGTCACAGAGAAAGCGTTGGCAACATTGTACAAGTTTGCTGCTGAGCAGCCTGCCAGGTAGGTTGCAAAGTCCGCGGGTTTGGCTCCTAGACACTGAACATTCGCCAACTCATACGCCATCGATATGCCGGTATTGACCACCTGTCCCTTCCACACATCATTAGGCACACAATAGCCACTAATCATACTATGTCTTGCCGCATTATCATTATTACAATCACTAGATTGAGTGAGTGATGGGATGTTAGAGTCGAGGGTTGAGGGTCGAGGGCCGAGGGTCGAGGGTCGAGGGTTGTGATGCAAGACAAGATACTTACAATCCAACGGGATACTTCTCGTAGAAGTTCTTGGACACGGTGGGGATGATGATTGTGTCGGATAGTAGTGCCATGGAGGAGAGGTAGGTCATGGAGCACTTGCCGGGAGTGAATAGATCGGTCTTGTTGACGGCACCAGTGCAGTTGGGTGTAAGGTATTGATTGAATGTGATCTGATTGGCTGTGGTCATCGTGTAGCCATAAGAGCCTGTCACTCCGGCATAGCAAGAGTCGATCTTATACGACGATGCCTTGATTATATCAGAGGAACAACCAACAGCTGTATAGTGCAGCATATGGACGTATTGAGCATTGGTCAAGGTCAGTGTCCAACCACCACTGCCACTGAGCAACAGTAGTGTGGCCAACAACAATAGTAGTTGTTGTGTTTTGAAGTTATACATTATTATTTGTTAAGGGGATAGATGTTTGATTGATTGATTGATTGTTAGTGACCTTGATCATGATCATGATCATGTCCCTGTTTGATTGTCCACCACAACCAAGACTACACATCAGGTGCTTTTTCCTGATTCGGGATTGGGCCACGGAACTTAAATGAAGGGCCACCTCGCTCGCATATCTAGATACTTTAGATTTGTTGGCATCATGAGGTGCCAACCTTCATTTTGATGGGTTCCATCCATCAAGAGACCGATCTTTGTTTGAATTCATTTATAAATGTATGATCAGTGCAACAGGTATTATTCCCAATTATCTGTTTTTTAAACCAATGATGATAGAGTAGTGTGTGATTTAACACACCAACAGTGTGATCTAATGATCAGTAAATCATGTACAAACACACATACACACACACACACACACACACACTCTCCATCACTTTATCAGTAACATTTATAAAGTGAGTAGAGAAGTGTTAACTTATTAAGGCCTTTACCCATCTGCTTCCTTCGCACGTGGACCACATACTACTCCTACCTTATCCTTTATTACTATTGAAAAAGATAATAATAATAATAATAATAATAATAATCAATCATTTTGTAATAATAATAACAAACAAACTAAAATAGTAGTAGTAGTAGTAGTAGATTTGTCTGTCAGACAACTACATCAACAACATCAACAACAATCACAACACCAATCAATGAGTTTGGAACTCAATCATGGAAAAAGGATATTATTGTCCTTTATCCTCTTGGCATCAATCTGGAATGGTAATAAATTATTGATCACATGAGATCCAAAATGAATCAATCAATCAATCAAACTAACAAATTAAATAGTGACAAATGCATATTCGTCATCATCATTGACTAGTTGCTCAAACAAGATATGCCTGAGCAATGAGATATGTTGCCAACCACATAATACAGTGTTGCCTCCAACATGTGTGGACAAATGTAGATTCCTTCAATGTCCATATCCACTGGCATGTGACAATTCTGGTGATTCGCCAAGATGTCTAATGGTACCTCCCCCACCTATAACTCCACCACCAGTGACCTCGTCAACTCCAGGTACCAGTTCATCGCCGACAACCTCCATTCCAACAACCTCCATCCCAACCACTTCCTCACTCACAACCTCAGTACCATCAACTTCATCTGAGCAACCATCATCATCATCTGAGGCTCAAGCATCGTCTTCAGAGCATCAATCATCATCATCTGCTGCTCAATCATCGTCTTCGGAACAACAAACATCATCATCGTCGGAGGCCCAAGCATCGTCCTCAGCTCCCCAGAACTCATCAGAGGCTTCATCATCATCGGAGGTACCGACAACAATGCCACCCATTGACCCAACCATTTCAATGACGACCAGCGTTCTGCCATCGACCTCTGAACCAACAACATCTGTCTCGATAACATCTGCTCCACAAACAACTACATCTGAGCCACAAACAACATCAGTGATCACGGCCACCACTGCAACTACAAGTACAATCCCATCAACCACCTCAGAGGCCACTTCAGCTCCAACAACTGCACCCGCTACAACTGCACCGGCCACCACAGATACAGCCACCGCTCCTCCCACCACATCTCCTGTTACTACGGCCCCCGCCACTACAGCTCCAGCAACAACTGCCCCAGCTACAACAGATACAGCCACTACTGCTCCGTCCACAACTGCTCCTGCTACGACTGATACAGCCACTGCTCCAGCTACTACTGCTCCTGCTACAACCGCTCCTGCTACGACTGCAACTACTGCTCCAACTACAACTGCTCCAGCCACGACAGCAACTACTACTGCTCCAACTACTGCTGCTCCAGCCACAACAGCTACAGCTACCACTGCCACTACTGCTCCAACTACAACTGCTCCGGCTACTACTGCTCCAACTACAACAGCCCCAGCTACAACAGACACAGCTACCACTGCCACTACTGCTCCAACTACCACCGCCCCTGCTACTACAGCTACCACATCCCCATCTACCACTGCTCCTGCAACTACAGCTACCACTGCTGCCCCAGCCACAACAGATACAGCTACAACTGCCACTACTGCTCCTACTACAACCGCCCCTGCTACAACTGCTACCACAGCCCCTGCAACAACCACTCCAGCTACAACAGATCCTGCTACCACTTCTCCGGCAACTACTTCTCCGGCAACAAGCTCAACGCCATCCCCTACGCCCCCTCCACCACCTCCACTCACTCTTGTCAACACAAAGATTGCCCAAACACATGTGCTCGATCCTCAGGGTCTGTCTTTGAAGGCTGGCGATGGTGTTGAAAAGAAGTTGACCGTACTGGGTGAGAGGGATGCTTTGTTGTTGTACCAGATCAAGGAGAAAGACACACTCCCCTCTGACTTCCGTCCACAAGTCAGGATTACACCTCCAGGAAGCTCGACAACCGGCAAGTTTGTAAACAAGAGGGTCAACGCCGACCCCACAGTCTTGACGAGCCAGCTCCCAAGCGAACTCCCAGGAACAGAGTCAAAGGGCCCAACTTATGGCGCGGACACATACAGCGTGAAGATACCAGCCAGTCTCATGAAGCCAGGAATGAAGATTGAGGTGCTGAACACAGCCGATATACCTTCAGACCCTGTGCAACCAATCGTAACATGTCCAAACTATGTTGATGCTCGTATCCTTCCAATCTACCTTTATGGTATCGATCCAAAGCTCAACCATCCATCCAATATCCATGATCTGCCCGCGGTAACAAAGCCATTCCTCTACCAACAGTGGCCAGTGTCCAAGCTCACCACGGACAACCATCCAATGGGTCAGTTGGAGTTGCCAACACTGGTGGCCCCGCCCACAGGCAGCGCCCCAGCCAAGGTTGTATCAAACTCTGATGAATTTGCTGATGAGAGTTATAGATTGGTTGTCCTACATTTGTTGGATCATGCGACTGCCATCAGAAGAGCATGGGGATTCGACTTTGCCAACTTACAAACCTATCTCCCAGTATTCCAACGAAACGCTCAAGGTACCTACGTCCGACTCAATCGTGGAATTGCCTATGTTGGAGCCAAAGATGGTGATGGAGACTATGAGAATATCTTCTTCATTCATGAACTTGGACATGGTGAGGGACTAAATGTAAGTGTCGTCCACCACTCAATCACACCATGGAATCATTCCAATCACTCAATCAATCACACCGATCGTCACTCCAATCACTCATTCATCCATTCAATCACTCAGGAGTCATTCCGATCACTCCCAAGCATCAATCCAATCACTCTGGAATCATTCCAATCAAATAACTAACATATATACAATCGTGGTCTTAATCTATATAGCACGCTGATGAGGAATATCCAAACAAATACCCATATCCAGCAGGATCACTCGATGGATCAGTATGGGGATTCAACTTTGATCACAATGAGTTCCTCCCAACGACAACTGCATCAAACTCTTCAAGATACACTCGTGATAATTGTGCCGTGAACAAGTGCTACAAGTTCGATCCGATGATCACTGGCAACGACCCACCCACGCCCGGCTACGCATACCAGATGTTCAGTGACTACAATCAGGCCATCATTGAGAACTTCTTCCAGCAACAAATCACCTACGTGCCGACCACCGACTCATACCTCAAGTGTAATGCGGCCTCTGGCCTTCTGGAGCCCTACACGCTGCAGAATAGCTCGTTCGCTCAGTTTGGATTCGATGACAGCATGCCAATCAAGCGTGATGTACCAGTCTACACTGTGTTCTGGTATTATGATCAATCAGAGACTCCAACATGCACTGGATGCAGCTTTATCTACACGCCCGTCAAGTCCTTGAAGGGCAACCTTCTTCGATACTTGGACCCGACTGATCTCAAGCAGATCCAGGCCTACTCTCCCAACCGACCACCCATCGGCTTCTATTGTGCGACCAGTGGCTGTGACTACACGTTGCGAATCACCTATGCCGATGGCTCCAAGTACGTCAAGATGCTTACCATGGGCCAGAGACCATTTGGCCAGCCAGAGGACCCCATATCTGCCACTGTCAAGGACCCCAACAACAAATCCAGTCTAATGTTCACTTACGAGAACGTACCTGGTGATCAAGTCCTCACCAAAGTTGAACTACTCTGGACTCCCATGGCATGGAAACAAGTAACACCTTCCGATGCCAAAGTACTCCTCGAAAGATCATTCTAAATAATATACCTAATCATCATCGTCACCATTGCTCCACTCGTTCGTTCGATCATTCAATCATTCAATTATTCGTTCATTCGTTCGTTCATTCAAGTTGTTTGTTTGAATATATTGAACAAGTTCTATTGTGCAAATATGTTATATGTATAGTTATCTGTTCTATCTCTATCTGTATTAATATATCCAAGCGATCACAACATCCTTTGAAGAATCTGAACTTCTTTCCAAAGTATTGAAATTGATTTATTTTTATTTTGAGAGTTGTTTTGGGTTACCTCTAGCAGCAAGGACCTCGCACATACTCCCTCGCGGACACGATCACCACTCTGCATCTCTGGAGAATGACTAAGTGAATCTGATTCAGGCTCACTCTCATTGTATCGACCATATTCTGACCATGTCTCTGCGTAACTGTAATACATCGTTCTTCAATCCAATCACAATCCTATCCATCTCTAGCTAGATGATCGCGACCAATCAACTCTATCAACTCAATCAACTCAACCAATCCAAAATCTCGAAATGATACATACATCCGATCAATACAACTATGCGATACAGTGCGAAGATATACAGATAGAACACCATCAGGATAGAGGATGATACAGATGATAGACGATACGATACGATACAGATTATCATACACAATAGAGGACTAACATGAATCACAACATCAACAACCAATAGACAGCAAAACCAACTCCACCCCACGTCGTCCTTTCGAGAAGGAGCGTCTGGACAACGAGCTCAAGATCGTTGGAGAGTACGGACTGAAGAACAAGAGTGAGGTGTGGAGAGTCCAACTCGCCCTCGCCAAGATCCGTAAGTCAGCAAGAGAGCTCCTCGTGCTTGACGAGAAGGACCCAAAGCGTATGTTTGATGGCTCCGCTCTCCTCCGTCGTCTCCACAGACTCGGTGTCATGGATGAGTCCAAGAACAAGCTCGATTACGTCCTCAACCTCAAGACCCAGGACTTCATGGAGCGTCGTCTTCAGACTATGGTCTTCAAGCTCGGTTTGGCCAAGTCCATCCATCACGCTCGTGTCCTCATCAAGGGTAGACACATCTGGTAAGTTATCACATTCATTCATTCATTCATTTGATGGAGGGAGCATATCTAACATTCATTCCTCCACTCAAACTACTAATCATATATGCGATTATCGAAATGATTGATTGACTTGATTGACATGATTGATTTGGATTAATACAGCGTTGGAAAGCAATTGGTCGACGTTGCCTCATTCTTGGTCCGTGTCGACTCTCAGAAGCACATCAGAATGAACCCCAACTCACCATACGCTGGTGGAAAGCCAGGTCGTCGTGCCAAGAAGGTCGCCAGATCCAAGAACGCCCCAGCTGAGGAGGAGGAGAACTAAATGTATTCTTCTGCTGCGATCGTTGCTGCTGTTCATGAATAAAACTAATTAACATGGTTGGACATACATTAACTCATTAACTAGTGAGCTAGCTAGCTAGCTAGCTAGCACACCGCCAGGTTGTTTACGCGTAAACAACCTCAACTTATCCTTATTTGGAACATCAGATTGGCTGTCAATCAATCAAATTGGTGGGCGAAGAGAGACACCAACAGTGTTGCATTTCTAAGTATTGAGGTCAAGCAACTACATTCATACATTCTTCAGTTTCATTTCATTCTTTTATTCTTTCATTCATTCAACCTAATATACAATAATATATCATGGATATCAACTACAACAAGACATTATTGGATACCCATCTAGAGAGACTTGCAACATACAGCTCTAACACTGACTCCAATTGCACCAACTCTGACATAGTCCTTCAGATAGTTGGAATCAATCACCAAATTCGAGACAAAGTATTGTAAGTTAAGTTTATAATCTTATCGGTTGGATAGATTGATTGATTCACTAAACTACACTATTCTACATATACTCACTCTCTCTCTTTCGTCTAGTCTTGAACTGTCCGATTCAAAACACATTGTATCTGCACTTATTAATGATACCTCTAAGAAGACCAGGGACTTTCCAATCAACACATGCATCCGTGTGAAGAAGTTTACCTTAGCAATAAGGGGTCACTTGGTCATTCTTAACTATGAGTTGATACCTCCTACACAAGACAAAGAAAAAGGTGACAAGCCTATCCACATCCATCCCATAACATTGGTCATCTCAGACCTAGACAAGAAAAAATCGTCCCGAGCTCCATTGTCTCCACTCAACAAGATCAAATCTTACCTAATAGGATTCAAGAACTCCAAATCACGATACTATATCACTTCCAACCAGTTAAACATTGCCATCAGTGAGTTGTTGATCAACTATCCCAACCATCCAAACCAAAAAACAGAGTCAATACATTCGTCAACACAGCAACAATGTTTGTTGACACTGGTATCCAATGTATGTTTAATAATATAATTCAGTACCATTTGATCATCTCATTCTAACTATCATAATCTTCACCATCATTTAGTTACTAGATAGTCGTCATCTGCATAATATTGAGCATGACATACTTAAAGACTTTGGTCGACTACTGAACAATATTGACTTTGAGTCGTTGAAAGACAGATCATTGGAACAAACATTGTCATACCTTAATTTGGCAATAGCCAAGCCACATTGGTCATATTTCATCTTGGTGGATGCTGGCTTCATCTCAACATTACTCACATCACTGAGGGAGTCTAGTCTGGCAAATGATGAACAGATGGATCAACTTTTCAATCTCTATCTCATGTTGCTTCGTGCCTATTTGGACTGTCCTGGTTGTTACGACAACATTTCATTAGCCTTTGGAAGAGATCGAGTTGAACAAGGACTCTTTCAACTGATGCTGGGGACCAACAGCAGGGTCTCGCCACCATCATCGTACCAAATTCTATACTTTATCCAATGGATAGCTAACAAGGGCAGCTTGCCAACTAATATCATTGACAATGGAGAGATCAAGCAATCACTCTTTAAGTATGTTAACATCAACCGCTTCCATCCAACAACTCGAGTGAATTCCTCCACCCTCACTCACTCACCAAATCACTCTCAATCAATCAAATAATCTTAAGGCTAGTAGTGTCTACAATGGCCAATGGGCTGATGAATAACTGGAATGCAATGTCTTCAGTGCTATCAATGGTGATTGATGACATCGACAAAGATGACAATCAAGAGAGAATGATACATCTGTTGGTAAATGGTCCAAATACTGAAGATTTATTCAATGCTCTTCAGCCTCACATTCGATCATTCCAATCCTGCTTCACTTCTTGTTTCAGACGCCTGAGAAACATCCATAGCAGGAACATTCTTATCAAGCGTATTGGTCCGTCGCTCATTCATGTAAGTTCATTTTTGTGATTGGTTGATTTGGATAAATGGATTTAATAGACTGACTTTAGGACCAGCATTATAATGAGATTAAGGACGCTATAGCCTCGTGTATGTACCATCCCACTGACCGGTTGATAATGCACAGCATTAGCCAAACCCTTGAGCAGAGCTCATTGAGCATGGAGCAAAGAATGAATATATTGGAGCACATGGCATCTTGTTGGAATGGCTTTAATGTAATGCAGCCTAATGACTGTCAATCACTTGCAGACAGAGTGCTGATTATTCAAAGTGCGATTAGGTTGTTCGAAATCAGTCTTGGCAAACTGAATCAATTCATGGATTTGGCTTTGGCTTACTTGGTGTGCACTGGACTGGTTGACTTACGCTTGACAAGGCTACATTCAATCAATGATCCAACAACCGACAGTGATGCACTCACAATTGAGTCTCTGATTGATCAACTGCTTCCAATGTATCAATCAGAGACAAATATGTTGGCCAAAACATACCTCCTTCACATCGAATTTTCCACGCGAATCAATCTTGGCTTCGTAGTCAAGTACCTTGCACCATTTGTTGATGAGGAGTTGATAAAATTGGTCATCAAACAATTCCAATTCTTGACGAGGTCTGGGAGTAAAGTATCACTTGAATATACTTGGTACCATATCACCACATTCATCAACTCATTCCCTTTGCAGGATGTGGCAAGCAGGTGGATGCAATGCTTGGATCTCATTCTCGTTGACACTGGTCTGGACTATTTTGAGAGGATGTTGTTGGACTCAACATCAATATCCCAACACCCTGCCGCAGTTTACCACTTCCTCAAATATCGTTACTCCTCTCTGATACGCATAAACCCTGCAGGTAGATGTGATCCCACCAAAGTTTACTCCCAATACAAGGAGGTCAGCCGACAATTGTTGGCTCGACTGGATACCAATCACCCCGAGTACCTTCACTATCAAGTTCAATTCAAAAAGTTCAAACACCAATCAATCACCAGGGAGAATTTGAACAAAGTGGCACTAGTACTACCACCTATGCCATGCCCAGCCCTACCAGCACGACTCATCAATCACGTTGTCCAACTCCTGTTGACTGAGGAGTTCTTTGACGACAAAGATTATAGAGTGGACATCAAATGGGTATTGTCTCTGGCCATGGTGTCCAAACAATTCCACAACTCAGTCAGCTTGGTACTATCGTACAATGTACTGCCAACATTGACAATCAAATCAATGATCGATCACATAGGATCAGAGTATTGCCTGTTTCGCACTCCGCCACTACATCTCAATTCTGGACAATTCAAGTTCATTCCAAAACTTCACCGTGCCAACTTTATCGACAGATTGCGATCATTGACAATCCCATTCAAGTCAAAGAATCCATATGAGGGCCCTCAAGGAAACTTGGAGTTTCCAAGTACCAATCATACACCAAATCTTCGTCATATCAAGTTCATTGAATCATATAACTCCTTTCATGATCATGATGATTTTGTTCCAAATATATTCGATCAGGAAGTGACATTCAACGAAGACCAAGTACACGAACCACTCTCAAAGATCATCAATGACCAGCACACTTCCCCATTTCTAATGATTGAGTATCACTCCAATCAAATGTGGTATTTATTGCCAAATATGGACCTGAAGAGAGTATCCGGACATCTAATTGGAACACAAGCAGGAAGTGATGATGAGTACGATCCATTCCAGCACATTTTAGAGGCAGATACCGAGCAACTCAAACACATCAAGTCAATCACTATCACTCTATTGGATTCATTGGAGTATTTTTCTGTAGCTCTTTGCAGAATGAGCAATCTGACCCATCTATCATTAGCAATTGAGCACTTCTCAGACATCAACTCCAGTGGTCTTCAGACTTTCTATGCTAATGCACATCATTTAACCACACTACAACTGTTTAACCATTCAATCGACTATACAGTATCATACCTTTTACCAAATAGTATCGCTAGCACCAACCTCACAACTCTTCAGTTGGTCATGGGCAACTTGGATGACATTTCCAATATAGATGCATCTGGAGAACTCCACACTCATGTTGACAGACTGGCAACCCATCTCAACAAGCCGATGTTCAACGACATGACCCACTTTTCAATGTGTTTCCAAATATTCTTACACTCTGACAACAACAACAACGAAGGTCCTCAAACAGTTCACTACAATCAACGGATGCTATCAAATGCATTGCTACCACTTGGCTTTGTTCCAGCACACCGAAAAGGTCATTTCCAGAGATATCCCAAGTCAGATTGTCAATAAAGAATTGATGTACAAGTATGTGAGCCAGTTGGCTCATTTAGTTACAAAGTGATTGGTTGCGAGTATGCAGGGAAGAGATATAATAATGGGCCATGAAGATGTTAGCTTGGTGGACTGTTGTTGTTGGAGGTCTCTGGCTGCCATTCATCCTGGAATAGTGATGAAAGTGTTCTCGACGACTCTGTCCAACCCTGTGAATCTCGCTCTCTGATCGTTCTTCGTCCAATAACGGGCGAGTAGGTGCTCTTGGCGCGTGTGAATCGCTTGCCTCGCAGTGTCGCTGTGCCGTCCATTGGAATCTCTTCGCCATGTACGTCGGAGGGAGGCGAGCCTGGCAGCGGCTCTTCATTGGCGCTCTGTGGCGACTCTTCGCTTGGTGTGGTCGCAGCGCCGTTGGTATTGGCCTTAACAGGTGCATTCTCTGGATCAAAGATCTCGTAGTAGTTGACCACAAGGAACGAGTTGATCGGCAGCAGCTCGGAGGAGAACGATCTAAAAAGTGTAGGGGCCCAGCATATCGCAAGGTTCTCTGGTGACATCATGTTCTCACTCTTCTCCAGCGAGATAAGATGCAGCAGATGGAATAGACGCTTGGACATCTTGTTCTCGAGTGCTGGCAGCTGCTCAATGACCTCGCGATATGCAGCGGCCTTCTCCTCGTTCGTGGGCATGCGCGAGGCTTGGAAGAAGCGCTCGTGAATCGTTTCGGGGAATATGGGCACGGGGAGCTCACGGAAATAGCTCTTGAGCACGCCTGCCACTGTGTCGGGGTCGATGTTCTCGGCGACAAGGTCCAGATCCTCGCCAGCTTCGAAGCGGGCCTTGATCTTCTTGAGCAAAGTTGCGCTGGCGCACGTTCTAAAGATGCCAACAACCTTGGTGCCGTTGGCCACGAGGAAGTCGACTGATCGCGAGACTATTGGCGGTATCTCTACTGTTGTGGAGGCACCCTTGGAGAAGGTTTCCGCCGAGGTCTGGATCTGGCGGCCTGGATATAGTGGTCCACGAATAGCTGGTCGCTTGGCATTCATGCCGTCGATAGGGGCTGGTTTGGCGGCGGGCTTGGTGGACGCGCTGACAGGCGAAGTTGATCCAATCGATCGGCGGCCAATGGTCAGACTTGATGCGCTGCCACCACTTCCACCACTGCCCAGACCCACAAGCTTCATTGGCGACACGCCGTCGACGGCGGCGGGCATCTGAGCCTGTGCACTGTTGCTAACTATGTTCTGGATGTCTACTAGAGTCTTGTGGATCATGTCGTGGCTGGGTGCGGACTTGTCGGCAAGGAGCATGGCGTTTACATCCATAATTGGAAGATAGACCAGAGTGGCTGGGCTTGGGTTCCTCTTGAGTGCCTGCTCAATGATCTTTAGCGCGCCCGCCGAGAAGTCGTTACCGTCGATCTTGACGCTCTTGAGTGTCTTGTTCTTCCACAGCACCTTGGAGAGCACGAGAGCGCCGTGGTCGCCAATGCCATTGCCACTGATGTCCAGCTTGACCAGAGATTCATTCTTGAGCAGGGTCATAACTAGAGGCACCAGGTCACCCTTGAGGCCCTTGGATATGGAGGCGACCGACAGTGACTCGATGCCTACGTTGTCCTCGATCAAGTTGCAAAGGGCCTCAATTGCTCTAACACGCAGTTTGGAGCGACTCTTGAGATTGTTATCGATGGCCAGGTGGCGCAGGTTGGAGTTGGGGTACATGACCTCGCACAACTTGAGCAGGCCAGCGTCACCGAGGTCGTTGTCCGAGAGGTCGACGTTGGGCACCTTGAGAAGCGAGGTGGCTGGACTGAAGATGAGCTTGAGGTCGTCGCCACTGAGGCCCAGACGGGACAGGTTGATGTGCGTCAGCTGTGGCAGCTGTCTGAAGAAGCCAAGCAGCTCCATCATTGTCTCTTTTGACGACGATGGCTTGTTTCCCGAGAAGTCAAGTACCTTGAGCGGAGTGCACCCGCTGCGCAACTGGCCATAGACGGGCGATGTGTTTGACATCTGAAGAGTGTTGAGTTGGGCTGCCTTGTGCAGCAGCTTACAAAGTGCGGCAGTACCTGCCGCCTCCAACTTGTTGTTGCTAATCGATAGGAATGTCAAAGTCGAGGCTGATGCCGAAGTCATAATAGAGTTGAACAAAGCCTCCATGGCCTTGCCTCCGCCTCCAGTATTTTCCACATTCAAATAACTTATTCCTGTTGGGAATGATTGGACTGTTGTTCCAAGCGATGCCAGACCCTTGCTCTGTGTGTGTACGAGGTGGTATGTTAGGCCACTCATTCATTCAATCAATCGATCATGTTGAACTTACATCGAGATAGTTGTTGCCAAGGTTGAGATGTTGTAGTTTGATGGCCTTGTTCTCTGTGGCGGATGAGAGGACGGCCATGAGCGACTCTTTGGACGATTGGACGTTGTTCAGACAGAGCTTCTGCATGGTGGTGTTCATCTTTAGTGACTCAGCCAGCTGGTTGGTCTCCTCGTTTGAGAGCTTGCAGTTGTTGGCCACGAACGATGTGAAGTAGTTATTGTAGGCGAACGATGTTATAAGAGCTCGCAGGTCGCTAGGTCCATACTGGTATATCTCATTCAAGTTGAACTCCTTTATCGAATTGAATGGGTACATATTCTCAATGTCCCATAACACACTAGACAATGGCTGGATGTTCATATAGTCGCACACTGACTTGTAAGTTGTCGCGAATGATCCACATGCTCCAACGTCCTTATTCATGCTTGCTGTTTAGTTTGGATTGATTGATTGAGTGTGTCAGTGAGTTGATTGATTGAATTGAAAGAATGATTGATCATACCTGCAGAGAATATAGTGACTAGCCTCGACTCGGGGTTAAGCGAGAAGATGAGGGCTTTGCCAATGGTGATCGCAGGGAATGAGGTGACGAGGGCGGTGTAGAGGTTCTTGAGGATGACATCGGTGTCGGCCGATTGGAACTTGATGTGATGTCCACTTCTGAATTTGATGGTGATCTCGTGGCTGGTAGGACTCTGTATCTCTGTGATGTCCAAATAATGTAGATCCTCCTGTACCTTGCCACTGGCCTTGAACAGATACAACCTGTTTATACCAAGTATCAATGTCATATCGCCCTTCTTCTTATTCTTCTTCTCATTAATTGGCGTCACCTTTGATATCAAGCGACCCTCTTCTCTTCTCTGTGTAAGTACATTCTCAATTGACTCTGATTGATTGATTGGTTTGGTTTGATTGATTGAGTGAGTAAGTAAGGTATGCACTCTTTCTGTTCAAATATGAACAACTCAATCTTACTCTTCTCAGCTGGTGATAAACTGACTGCGCTGGACATGTCTCTTGATTGATTGTCTGTGTAATTATAAGTATAAGTATAAGTATTATTGGTGTATTTGTACAACTATGAATGAATGATTGATTGGCTGTGTCTGAACTTGAATGAATATTATTGTCTAACTAGTTCTAAGTATGATGTAAATAAGTAAGTAATTATGAATGAAGTCAAACCAAATGGAGAAGAGATGGATGGATGGTAGTGGAGAGGGACAAACAATGTGAGAGTAGATGATGGTGTGTTGGAGAGTATGTATTGTTGGGGGGTAGAGTCTATTAATTGATTGATTGATTGATGTGATGTTGGATAATGTGTGAATGATTATGTGTGTGTAACAATGAATTATTTGAATTGGATCGGAGTGAATTAGAGTTATAAAATGAAGGTGTGACTTCTTTTGAAGAAACAATCAAAACACTAACCAAACAAGGTTATTTGAATTTGTTGTTCACGATGGTGTCGTGTCATGTTGTTGAGGAAAGAAAACAAATGTCTCGCGCGACAAAGACAAGAGGCAAAATCAAAGGCAAACATGGTGTTTCACACTCACTCTATTGTGTTGTTGGAATAACAATAATAATAATATTAATTATTACAAAGAAAGAGAAGAAGGAGTGAAACACGTCAGGGAAGAAAGAATAATAAGATCAAGGTTACAACAATCAATCAAGATATATATATATATAATTACAATTAATTAATTTAATGTCAATGACTCAGTTGAGCCTTGATATTTGATATAGTATTGGTAAAGAACTTGTTGACCTTGATTGATGCGGCAACTATATCGTTGTGATGTCTTTTAGGTTTCTTGTGCGCACGATCTTGTTGTGATCCCTCCACTGCAACTGGAACTGGGACCTCGCCACGACCAACTGTCTCTGACTGTTCTTGAGGTTGTGGCGTTGTCTCCTGACATGCCGATGCATTGTTCTCAGTCTCGGGCTTAATGTCAGACTCAGGCTTAATGTCAGACTCATCCCTAGACTCATCCTTTGGCTGAGTGTCAGGCTCATGCTTTGACTCATCCTTGGCTTGAGCTTCAGCTTCAGGGACAGCTTCATCAGGGACACATTCTTGAGTTGGAGCTGGAGCTGGAGCTGGAGTCGCAGGCTCAGGCTCAGGCTCAGGCTCTGGTGCGGTTGTAGGTGCAGGGACAGGGGCAGGAGTCACAGGTTCTGGTGCCACTTGCTTTGGTTTCTTCTTTTGATGTTGTTGCTTCTTCTTCTTGGGCTTGGGCTCGAGAAGTTGTGCCGCCAGCCAGTCTAGACCTTCATGGATACCAACTCCCTCGATGGTCTTGGTGGGCTGGATGTACCACTTGCGATCGCGTACCTCATGTAGACCAAGCGAGTCGGTCAACTCGGGCACATCCATCGGACTCTCACAATCCTGTTTAGTGGCAAACAATAACAAAGGACAAGTCTTCAACTCTTCCTCCATCATCAATTTACCCAACTCCTCAGCGGCCTCCTGTATCCTCGATCGATCACTACTATCAACAACGAATATAATAGCATTACACTTGTAGAAGAATGGTCTCCATAGTCCTCGAATAGAGTCCTGGCCAGCCAAGTCCTAAAGTTTGTTTGTTTGATCGAATGAGTGAGTAGTGTGATCATATGATTAAGTGATCATGTGATTGATTGGATACATACCCAAACAGTTAGGTTTAAGTTCTTATGTTGTATTGTCTCTACATTGTATCCTAGTGTACTTATGGTGGACACTACCTCATTAAGTAATAGTCTATATAATAATGTTGTCTTTCCAGCTCCATCCAAACCTAGCATCAACAACTTTAACTCTTTCTTCCCTCTCAAACTTGTAAGAATTGGGAATTTAGATGATATAGTATTTCCCATATTACTTGTTATATAAATATAAATATAATAATTATTGTTGAATATTGGAAGTGGGATAATGGATATTGGATAATGGATATTGGATAATGGAAGTTGGAAACTGGAAACTGGAAAAAGGAAATTGGGAAAATGGCGAATGGTGAAGTGATGTGAATGGGAATAGGCTTTGGTAGGAGATTGATTGTTTATCTAGATGGTTGGATTACAACTCGATGATTGGTTATGTTATATTAATTTAAGTTAGAACAAAACACGATCGTGTATGTTAAGATTGATTGAGTGAGTTGGTGTGTGGTGATGATAGGTGGTCGGTGTTTAATTGATGGTATTATATGGGTTTAGGTTGGTTGTATTATTGATTGATTAATTGATTGATTGATTTATTAACTGTCTGTCTGGATGACTGACCAACTGACTTTCCAACCAATATATGATGTGTGACTTAGTTGATTTGAGTGAGTGATTGATGATTGAGACAAGAGTAAATTGGTATTCTGACAGTGAACAATCGATTGTTGTGATTACAACAACAACCAACCAACCAATAAATAATAATAATAATAGTGATCGTTTGAACAATGAATAAGTTGATTGATTGAATGAGTGAGTGAGTGGGATCATTGATCATCCTCATAATTCAACACTTAATTAATTCCATGATCACTCAAATACACATATATTTGTATATATAAGTGTACTCTCAATTATATGTTATTGCCAATACAACATATTTACATTCTCGCCCACGTCCATCATCACCCATGCCCCTACCACCATCAACAATCACCTGATTGTGATCACTGTTGCCAACAACCCCCACAACACACACAACACACTCATCTTAGAAGTGGTACCACATGCTCTGGATTGATGGAGTATGATGTTTATGATGATGATGATGCTGTCTAGTTTAACAACAGTTTAGGTCTATCTCTCTGGTTGAATGGGGGCCAAGGACCACCTTGTCAGCATGGATTGGCAATTTCCTTTCCGAGTAGTCCTCTATCTCATCACCATTGAATGTTATATACAATAGCAATGATTGTTCATCACCTCGGTACTTTGAGAACATTGACTTGGCAACCTGATCCTCTGTCAATGTTTTGTTCCAAAATACCATGTCATCGACCAATCCTTCATATGGTGAATTATGATTGTTGCCATTGCTGTTATGTCCACATCCAATTGTTATACCAGTGTCTTCTTTGAATTCCATTGGTTTCAAGTCAACAATGTTATAACAATCATCTTGTTTACCATTGACAAATAGACATAACTTGGATGTTTGACTATTATAACTGAATCCAACATGGAACCATAATCCAAACATGATTGGTATTGATCCTTCATAACAATCATCCATGTTGCAGAATGACAAGTAGAACCTGTCCCACTCCATAATCACTCCAAACTTGATCTGATTGTTAAATGTAAATATCCTGGATATCCAATGTTAGATTGATTGATTGATTGATTGATTGATTGGTCATTGTCATTAGGGATACATACTGGCTTTGTTGTTTGTTCATGATGATCCATGAGGTGAATGCAAACTCTTTGATTGAGTCCTCGACGCGCTTGTATGGCATAACAATCATACATGACTCTGGACCAAACGCTGCACACTTTGATAATCTCTTGGCATATTCCGGTTCACCAAAGTTGACTCTATGTCCAGACTTGTTGGCCTGATTATGCTACAGTGACAGTGTCAGTAATTGATTAATTGAATATGTGATGGCATAAGGTGGTTCTTACTTGATTCTTTAGGTTGTGTACGTGCATACATAGACGACAGTCGGCAGTATAGAATGCACAGTTGTTGAACTTGTCGATGAAGAATTGAGGCAGTGGTTTGGACTTCCATGCAAAGTATTCATTGTAGGCTGATTCATTCGATGCTAGATAGCTCAAATACTTGGCCAATGCTTGTGGTGATTCAAAGTCACTGGTCTTTATAATACTCTTCTCTGGAACAAATTCATCTATATTAGGTGCTCCCATGTATATTGGAAGTGTTCCACCTCTATCCATGATTGATTGTTTGATTGATTGGTTGGGTCAATGAGTGATTGGTATGTTTGATAGAGTGATTGGAATAGTTCCAACGACAGATTGAGTGGGTGCTGGGTATGATTGATTGATGGAGTGATCGAGTGATCATGAATGATTGTGGTCGAGTGTGATCGAGTAATTTAGTGATGGAGTGCGGGATTACTTACAATATTACATTGTAGACCTTCTCGGTGACATAGTCTGTGATGTTGTTGTTCTCGAATGCAAGACCAAAGAGATACTCGGACATGATCTTGGACTTCATCATCATTGATCGACCCAAGTCCTTGAACACTGGATATGAGATGTACTTGGGATTGATATCCTTGGTGTGTAGACATGATCCAAGTCCATCGACCGAGAACACCTTGCGTAGCGACTTGATGTACTCGGTACGGAATGCCGCGCCACCCTCCACGCAGTTGGTTGACATGAACGCCACCTTCTTCAACTTTGATGTAAAGGGAATCATGCCCGCCTTGGAGAAGCTGTTCAAACCGCCAGTGAACTGCGTGCCCCAGGCACATGTGTAGGTGATGGGCACTTGCGAGCTGGCCCTGAACGTCATGTTGAAGTCCATATGCTGGAGGAAGCCCGGGTCGACCTGCAACGGGAAGTAGTGTTGCTGCTCGATTGTGAACACGCCATAATACTGATTGGGTTCCTTCTGTGGGAACAAGGGCAGCTTGGTGTGGTACTCGGTGAGGAAGCCTGCGAATGGCTGCGGCTCAAAGATGATGGCGTCCATATCGGGCGCCATAGATTTGTCATCGTGTATCTGGCAGTTGACAGGGCATTTGGCCTTGGCATACTGTTCGCCAATGTAGTTGGGTAGCGACAGGTCCTGGCCGAGGCCGGCCCACCAGTTGCCGGCCCACATCAACACCTTGACCTCTTCCAATGTCGGATCATTGTATGCTCCTGGATATACGTAGCCATTGGCGGGGCTGACCATTCCTTGACATCCTATTATCAACAACTGACTGATCATCATTATCACCACCACTATTGTCCATGCCCCATTATAGCTCAATGCCGAAGTCCATGTCCATGACCAAATCAATGTTACTGATGTTGGAGTATTTCTATGTGTAAGTCGCATGCCTGATTGTTTGAAATAATATATATATATATATATAAATATGTTTGAATGATTGATTGATGTTGTTGAATGTTGATGTGGCAGAGAGTGTGGGCCTCACTCTCACATTCATTCATTGACTGGTCCATTTAGGCTGTTGCTGCTGTTGCATGTGGCGAGGCTGTTGTAGTGTGTGATCACTCACTCACACATACTATATAGTCAGTGTTTGATCACATGACACCCTGTGTGATCAAAGAGTGTGAATGAGTGTGAGAGTGAGTGTGTGATATATATATATATGATCATACCCTAGATCAGTCAGAGTTGAGTTATACACTCAACAACTTCCAGATTGTACCATTGCTAGTGACACACAGGGCAGTCTTTGATTGATCGTCCATCCATCGGTAGGACAGGTGATGTTGATGTTCATCCATAATGATGAATGCGGCCTCGCCCACATATATCATGGTGGTATCTGCTTTGGGAAGATGTACAAATGCTTTCAAGATAGTTTCAATCGAGTTCTTGTTATAGCTGTTGTTGTCCAGTGTCATCTTGAGTAGTTTGAGCCTACTGCTCTCGCAGCTACCGCTACCTTGGGTCTCGGCCCATGACAAGATAGGGATGTTAGGCAACTTCTTGTCCAAGCACAAATTATCGATGATCATAGTGTCCATACTGGCTGGCAACTTTAGCACGCCCAAGTGATGTGGCAGTTGTGTGGCGGCACCGATGTGTAGCGTTCGCATCTTGTTTGGTAACACCAGCGACTTGTTAAAGTTGTCGCACAGACTCAAGTAGGTGAGCGATGCGGGCAACACACCATGATCGAGCGATTGATTGAAGCATTTGCCGAGCTCCAACGAGGTCAGCGATTTGGGTAGGCAGCCAGTGACCAACAATTGATTGTACATGGTGCCTACACTCAGCTCGGTGATCGAGTGCGGTAACGAATGGGGTGGGAAGAAGCAGTTGTACCAGAAGCCAAACTTGAGTCGGGTGAGAGAAGGCGGTAGCATGTTTGCGTCAATCCTCACAATGTAGCAATGTCCAAACTGGAGGTCGGTCAATGAGTTGGGTAAGGCCCCGTGCGCGATCTGTTGGTTGAAGCAGTAGCCGAGGCGGAGGAGTGTGAGAGATGAAGGAAGGACCCCGGTGGGGATCGGACGGTCAAAGTGCGAGCCAAAGATGAGGCTTGTTAGTGTGTCTGGGAGGGAGCCAGTCTCAAGCGGACAGTTGAAGCCATCCCCCATATGGAGCATAGTTAGCGACCGGGGTAGCTGGCCCGGCTGTATCGTTTCATTAAATCCGAAACCAAGCTTCAGTGTCCTGACCATGGGATGTAGCTTGCTGAGGTCGAGACAATTGATCACTTCCTCTTCTTCTGATGTTGATGTTGGGACAGTTGTATTAAAGATTGAGTCAACATCCTTTGGTTGTTGGAGTGTGATATGATCAAACCAGTTGGTAAAGAGTGATTTGAATCGTCGGCATGTAAGACCAAGACATATTATATCCAATATATTATTTTTATCAAGAGATAACAAAGTATTATATATCTCTCGCAACAAATAATCTGACAAGTTGTCCATCTTTGAAAGATCCAAGAATGTTCAAACTTTGGAAGGTCCATCACTTTTTGGATCTTTTGGTCAAGTGAGGGCTAGGGCAAGTGGGAGGGCGAGGGCGAGGGTATGTCCACCGATGGACATTAGAAGAATAACTTGTTTATTGCTGCACACATTGCATCAATATAGACATTCCTGTTTCTGAGTTTGTGATAGGGACCATGTATCATTCTGAATTTTGGTAATATATCATCATCAACATCTCCATCTCCACTTCCATTTCCACCTTCATTTCCATTTCCAAAATCTCCACACATTGGACTATGATGAGTGACAATAAGAATACAAGATGGATCGATCAATCTGAAATCAAGTTGATGCCTTGATAATGTAAATCGCTTGGTAATTGGAAGTGGTAACGCAAGTAGTTCCATTTGATAGGTCTCCACGTTGGACATCCTTCTAACAACACTCTTGACCAAATTATCCAGTAATATTCTCATTGGTATAACTGGTGTGTCCAAGGTCCTTGGTTGAGTGGACAATCCATATCCAATATTTAAAGTCATGTGTTTGATGTAGGGTACCACGGGCATGGGAGGGATGTTCAGTTCCATGCTTGTCAAACCAACGTCTCCACTTCGAACTACTAGTGAGTCCAGAGGTCCAGGTAATGCTTGGATATAAACAAGTTGTGAAATGTTGTCCAGGATCAATGATTGAATACTCTTGGGAAATACTATGTTTTGTGTAAACCCGGCGCCAATGGCCAAAGAGCGAAGAGTCTCGGGTAGTACTTGCACCTCAAGTGGACCTTTGAAGGATGCTCCAAAATCCAGGGTGAGAAGACCATCGGGCAGACAACCAGGCTTTAATGATTGATTGAAGCTGTAGCCAATGACCAATGTGTTGAGCGCGAGCGGGAGACATCCCTCGTCAATAGCCTGATTGAATGAGAATCCAAACGTTAGAAATGTGATTGAGGGCGGGAGATATCCCACACAGATGGACTGATCAAAGTTGTCTCCAAATTCCAAATAAGTCAATGATCTTGGTAAGGATCTTGGTGTGATCGGGGCGTTAAAGTATGCGCCAAACTTGAGCCAGAGTATCGAGTCGGGAAGAGCATTGGGTATCAAGCCCAAGGAATATTTGGCGCCTAAGTTCAGTGATGTCAATGATTGAGGCACGACACCACGATCCAAATATTGATTGAAGCTGTTGCCACAGATCAAGGTGGTCAGCATGGCTGGCAGCGTGCCAGGCTCCAACCCCTTGTTGAACGTCTTGCCAAATGTGAGCGAGATAAGTGATAGAGGCAGGCTTCCTGGTTTCAGTTCTTTGTTGAAGTTGTGGCCAAACACCAGCGTGATCAGGGAGTATGGCAACACACCAGGTTCGATCGGTTTGTTAAAGTCGAATCCGAATGTCAGGTATCTGATTGATGATGGCAGCGAGTTGTGGTTCAGTGGCTGATTGAAGTATTGACCAAAGGTGAGCGATGTGAGCGATGAAGGCAGAGAGTCGGCCTCTAGAGTCCTGTTGAAGCCATCTCCTGTGAACAGTTCAGTGAGCGAGGGTGGCAGTGCTCCAGCACTCAGACTCTGTGAGAAGTCGCGACCAAACTTGATCACTCTAATTGACTTTGGTAACTGGCCAGGCATGATGACTCTATTGAACCCATTGTCGAAAGTCAACCTTGAGAGAGTATCCGGAAGTAGTTGTCCAATGTTGTGTACTGTGACCAAGTGATCATCATTATCATCTTGATGTTCGTTATCTTGATTGGTTGTTGACAAACTTAACATATCTGGCATCATTGAGTACAGACTCTTACAAGTTAGGCCTAAACACATGATGTCCAAAGCAGCTCTATGTCCCTCACTGGTCAAGCATCTATATATCAACTTCAATACATAATATGATAGTTGTGGATTAACATTATTATCCATTAAGATAGTTATTAGTTGTAGATGGTAGTTAGTACATAAATATGAATGAATGATTGATTGAATGAATAAATGAATTAAGGAATGAAGTCAATCTTCAAAGTTCCAAGTTCCAAGTTTCTATAAAAGTGTGACCTTTGATGACTTCTCCCTGGGGAATAGACAATTCAAATGACTTGATGATGAAGATATATATACATATAATATAACATATTCGTACTTATTATTATTAGATTGATTGATTGATGCATAATTATATATATTATCGATTGTAAACCCAGGGATCATTCTATCAACAAACGATCCCTGGTCAAAGAGTGGAGGGTATGATTCCAGTGATCACACACTGACACCTTAGATCAGTGTCACAAGTAGTATTACCATAATCATTGTAATAATACTTGATGCAAGGATCTTACTTGATGTGTTTGGTGCGTCTGTAGTAGTGGAGCTCAAAGTTGTAGTGGCCGAGGTTGACGAAGGAGTAGCGGTGGTCGAGGATGTTGGATAGGTCATGTATACAAATATGTTTGCGACGGCTTGTTGCTTGGACACTGTGACTGAGATGGGCAGGATGTCTGCTGGAAGTGGCTTGGGTAGGTCACTCTTGTCGAGTGTACACGTCAATGTACGCACACTGATAACCTTGGCATCCTTGCATGTGACCTGGCCAACGACCACCAACAAGTCTGATGATTGGACAAAGTTGCGTCCAGTGATTGTGATTGGTCCACCATTAGACGTGACACTGGTCGATGAGTCGATGATTGGTGCGGCATATCTATACTCGCCAGTGATCGCTGTGATGTTTGACAATGTGATCGACAGTGGATATTGGATACCCGAGCCGGCCGGCACCACACATGTGGCGGTCGATGTGTTGAGCACGGTGAACGACTTGCAGTGTGGACTGGCGAGGTCAGCCTGGTGTATGTCTGGTGAAAAGAATACCGATGGCTGGCCAGTGATCGTCACGACTCCACCGGCTATTGGCGCGACAGAGACAGTGATGTTCATGAGTCGCACAGTGATGTTGCTGGTCTGTGTCATCACTCCGGTGTTGTTGACCGAGATTTCAAACGGCACGTAGAGGGGTATGTCCTCGGGCAGGGTCATGATCATCAGTTGGCTGCCATCAACATGGTCGACCATAGCCACTGGAGAGAATATGTTGCCATCGATGATCACACTGGAATGTGTCGTGGTGCCCAGACCACTACCGGGCAACACCAATATATTGCCAAGTTGGAATGGATGGCTGAGTGTTGGTACCTCGTATGAGAAGTAGACCTTGTCAGTGCTGGCCACACCATTGATCGTTACAGTGACCAACAGTGGTTGGGCATTGAGTGCTGCCGCGGTGGCCTTGGGCATGACACATGTGATCATGCCTGGTGTGGACACTGTGTTTGGATCATACACACATGCAATGTTGTCGCCAACATTGATCGATACCTTCATTGCCTGATTCATCTCATCCTTTGTCCTCAAGTAGGCGCCAGTCAACGTGACTACGCCACCAGTAGTAGCCTGTACTCTTGATATATTATCAATGATTGGTCCTAAAATGATCGGATGTTAGTGATCATGTGACGATGATGATGATGATGATAATACATACTAATTGTTATAATGTTGGCACCATTTGTTGTTAATCCATCTACTGTGAATGAGAGTGTCTTGAGGCCTGGGTAGGTGTAGGTGAGGGTAGGGTCGTATATGTCGGAAGTTGAGTTTGGAAGTAGGATGGCCAAGCTTGAGTGATCAGTGAGATTGGTCACACCCATTGGAATTTGATCCAAAGTCACTCTGATAAAGGATGCATTACAACCAAAGTTAGTTCCTGTCAACTGGAGTGAGGTCTTGGTCAACTCATTCGTTATAATTGTTGGGGCTTGAATGATTGAGTGAGGCGAGTGAGTTAGTGAGCGCGCTCCAGTGATCAATCAATCAATCAATCAATCATTTGACATGACTTACATTGAACTGGGAACATCATTTCGGCAAATCTGTGATCACCTGGTGTGGTGTCGTCTCCATCGGGGTAAAGCTGGAAACTGGTGTGTAGGCCAGTGATGCAGGCGTGTCCTGTGTTGGTGACGTTGAATATGGTAAGGTTGGCACTTTGTTCGAGTCGACTGGTCAGTGTGTACTTGGGGCTACCAGCAGGTGGCACGATGACCAAGGTTGCACCCGGTCCATCACTGACGGAGCCAATCATCATTGCTCCCGAGATCGACAGGACACCGCCTTGTGTGGGGATTGGGCTCGCTGTATTTATGTAGATTGGACGCCATGGCACTGACTCGAAGGGCGTACCAGTGCTATTAAAGACTACGTTGCCCTGCAAGGGTACATCAACGCCAAAGTTGACATTCAAATATTTTGGACCTCGGTTATCAATCGAGAGTGGATAGGCATTGCCATTATACGAGACGACCACATCGACGTTGGCGTCCAGTTCGGTGCCCATCATAGACGCTTGGTAACTTCCATATTGTATAGATGTTACCTGGATGCCTTGGACACCTATATTGATTAATTGATTGATTGAATGAGTTAGTGATGGAGTGGGCCGGGGCGGGGGCCTACTTGAGGACCTCAAGGACCTCAAGGACCTCACGTGATCATTGAATATTACCAGAGTAAATGAAGCACAAGAGTGCAAGTATTGTTACCAACTTCATGATGTTACAAATAAATATATATGTGTATGTGTTATATTATCTCTTTTAAATATGTTTTTGTGATGTCATAGAATGAATGATTGAATGAATGATTGATTGACATGATAAAGGTGACCCTTTGTAACACTGTTAGTATGACGAATTGATTGTAACCATTGACAATCAAACAAACAATCAAACAATCAATCAATCAAACAAATCAGTCAAACGGTGCAAGGTTTGTACAGTTCATGTGAACCTTTTAAAGAGGAACAGTTGCAACAAAAAAGACGAATCAGATCACCCCCCATCAATCACACCGACCAGTGCACTCAACGTGATCAATCAAAATCAACTCTTCCCACACACCCCACCACACACACATAATCAGCGAATGTTTTGCAAGACAGCCAATCAAAAACTTTGAAGTCAGGGATACGGACCTTGGTCCCGCTGCCGCCTTTATTCGCGAGGTTGGTATCTTACTTCCAACTTCATGTCCATGGATAGAAGTTTGGGAAAAGTATACATCCAAGTATGTTGTAAAGCATGAAGTATCCAGTGATCATTGTTTGTGATGAGAACAATCTATTGCTTCCAGTACCGACTCGATGTTGTTGTTGTGAGCTGGAGGATGACAATGAGTCAATGTCGACGAAAGGCTTGGCAGCGAACCAGAATATAAGTGGAGAATGAGTAAAGAATCGAGTGATCACTTGTACATGCATAAAGGTAACAGAGAATATCGTGATGATGGCCAGGTATGTGACGAATGGCAACAGGTTGGGAGTGTGGTACGGTGATGCCTGGCCGCCAACCTTGATCTTTAGACGATGGATACGCGAGGCCACCGCTGGGTTCATGTCATACGGGTTGCGCGCATAGTGACGCACGTACGACACGACCGCGCACACAGACAGCACGACCATTGGAGCGGCCAGCAGGAAGTTGGGGATCTGCTGCACGGTGTAATAGTTGAAGAATCCCTGGTTCCAATAATGATGCTGGACAAACGCATAGATGTTGGGGAATGGCTTGCCACACCATGGTCGCGGCCACTCTCCATACTTGCTGTCGTCCAGTGTTCGCGAACAATATCGCTGGTAGCCATAGTATTGGAAGAGGATGTAGGGCAGCACGACGACGGCCACCTGCACCACGATGAGCAGCAGACGTAGGATGAACTCGCCGACGCCCATGCCGGCCAGCGCGTCAATGTTGCCAAACGATGTGGAGTGCGACAGCGCGGGAGACGAGCGTTTCCTCTGCGTCAGCGCGTTGAGCACGATGAACGCCCTGCGGAAGAGTCGCGTGAACAGTGGCGCCATGTGATTGAATATTACAAAGCCACTGAGGAGGATGCCATTGGAGCGAGTGAACGTTGCCGCGGCGAATAGTAGTGAGCCGACCATCGAGCTGAACACCATGCGTGACGTGGGCATGCGGTCCAAGCCAAGCTGGCGTGACGGGCTAAGATAGAAGCGACCGCCCAGCAAGTAATACAGTCCGGCAAACACAAACAGATTGAATACGCTCTCCGTATACACGGCCGACATGAATATATTTGCCGGATTGATGCAGTACAATACCGCGGCCACAAATGCCAGTCTGTGTCCATTGAATATGACGATGCCAAGTCTACCATTGATTGATTGAATGAGTGAGTATGAGTGATTTGAATGATTCCAAGTAGTGATCCCCTCGTTTGATTGACTTACTTTAACAGCTGCACTGCAGACATGACGAATGATACATTGCTGATAATGAATGCGCTGAGCACCAACGCGTCATAGTGATGAAGGTGACCAAGGCTAATGAATGACAATGCTGGCAAGTCGAGGGTGAGGATGTCAATGTGATGTGCACACCTTCAATCGATCGATCAAACATACCATTTGATACCCATCTGATCAGTAGTGGATAGGCTGGGAAGAAGGCGTGGAACTGTTCATACTCATAGCCATACTCTGCAATGCGTAGATAGAAGAAGCTGTCCCATTTGACAAAGACACGGTATATAGTACTGTCTACAATCGATGAATGATGTGATGTGAGCCATTCTGAAGGGTTCGTCATGTTGTTGGTCGTGTTAATCAGAGGTGATAGTGACTTTAATGATGATGAGCTATCGAATGCACTCAACCATCTTGTCACAACGAATGCGAATATCCATATACATATTCTAGTCAGCAATGCTAACTTGATTATAATGTTCCTATTATATATATATGTCAATGATAATGATGATCCTGATCCTGAGGTTGAAGTTGAGGTTGTCACTGAACTTGCTGAGCCATCCTTCTTTGAAGTCTGTAACCAAGCAGCAGTTGCTGTAGCAGCTTGTTGTTGTTGTGACTGCCTAGCCTTGCCATTGTCAACATTGTTTGGCCTATGTGTAACTGTTGACATTGTGTTTATCTGTTTGAGGTTATGAATGACGATGAAGTTCAAGGAAGTGTAATGTTCTCAAAATCTTGGGTTTCTAGACATTTTCCAAAGGTTGACATTGTCCAACAACACTCAAACTTTGGACACAGTCTACAGATAATTATAAACAGATAGATAGATAGAGCGAAGATGACATGGCACTAAATACATTACCAAGTACAGTGTTGTCAATAATAGTTGATTACTTGGAGTTCAATGTAGACCGTATTGTGTTGACATTAGTATCTAAAAGATTGTTTGAACGAAGACATGAATATCTATACTTAGTAGATAATGTAAAGAACATAATATCATCATCATTATCATTGACAACAACAACATCATCATCATCATCATTGATAACAAAAAATGATGTACTCAAGTCATATTGTAATATTAGAAAGACAGTTGATTGTCTGACTCAACAACAACACAAGATACTTGTGTATCCAGTGAATGAACTCGATACTGCAAATAGCCTAGTGATCAAAGATGGTGCAACTCCAATTGCTTATGGTATGTTTGAATACTATCCTTCATTGATCACTCACTAACTCATTCACCAATCAAACAAGATGGCAACAATATGATGTTGATCAACAATCTTAACAATATCATCAAGAATGTTGTTGGAGTAAATATGTCCATTATATTCAGTTCAATACACAATAGTTTAACATATGATCAAACATTCTGGAATGATTTGAATGAGTTGTTGACATCAGGAACTGGCCGCAACACCACAACAACATCTGGAAAGGTGGAGTTTGAACTACATGTACTCAATCCAACACTACCAATGCAGGATGTGCCATTGACATCAATGAGCATCACAATACGACATGATGGAGATTTTGAGGGAGAAGAAGAGTGGACGCCTCATCGTCATCTCTTTCCCAACACTTTGAACACTCTGTTGATTTCTGGCGATTTCAACAGTCCACTCAATCGCGACGTTCTCCCCGAGGGACTCAAGTCTCTGCAGATCGTGGGCGGCTACACATGGAACAGCAGTCCTGTCCCACCAACACTCCCATTGCACTTGGAGCACGTTAACCTTGGCCCTCACTTCAACATACCAATAACCAAAGGATCATTGCCAGACACTCTCAAATCTTTGGTTATCTCTGGCCTTTACACTCATCCAATGGACGGCGACGCACTGCCACCTTCACTCACAATGCTAAAGATTGACTCGGGACATAGCTATCCGTTGATTAACCTTCCACCAAGCATCATCAACATGGAGTTGAACAACCCACATCAAATGGTCGATCATCCAACATTGGAGACACTGAGACTAGTGTTCTCGGACATGCTCGCTCGACCAATCCAACCCTTGCCATCGCTCAAGAAGTTGTCGATTGTATTGGCGAAACCAGCTCACATACCATTAATCTCTGCAACAACATTCCCTCGTCTTGAACATCTTAGTATATACAGTATACTCACCAACTATGATAACAGCAACAATTTTGAGCCAATCGAAATTGACATGAGTAACCTGCCCACATCATTGACGTTCTGGAGCTCATCGATGCAAGGACCTGGCAGAGCCACCGCCAACTTTGGTCACCTCGATGGCCAGCCTTATCAATGGACAAAGGGCACACTGCCATCATCAATCACCTCGATGGATCTCTATCGACCGGTCGCACTTGATGACCTTCCTCCCCATCTGACATCACTGCGCGTACAAGATTTTCAACTTCCAATCGATGTGACCAAACTACCAACATCAATCAACACCTTGAAGTTATATTATTCCAAACAACAATTGGATAATGTAAAGCGATTCCTCAAAGACATACCGAGCCACATTGGTACTTTGGAGATCAAGAATTCAATTCGAGAGACACCATTCAAACTTCGACGTCTATCACACAACATGTTCTTTGTTGACCTCGATGAAGAGATCAATCATTACGCATTTGTACATATTGATGATATACCATCATTTGTAAATATTCAATCGAATGGAAGTGTCTCCAAGCAAATCAAGTCATGGCTCTCTGGAAAGATATCCAAATACTTTGGATAATATTTTTAATTTTAATAATAATGTAATATATTGTTTATCTTTGATTGATTGGGGGTTGTGTTGATCATGGACGATGGTCCAACCAGACTTGGTCGGTCCATCTAATTCATGAACAAGCAAGAGTTACATCTGCGCATACATTGAGTATGATTGCGACACCTCTTTAACAAACTTTGTTACAAGTCTGGAGTATATTTTAAAGATATCTGATTTGAAATAGTGTAGAACTAGTACTAAATATATACTATTAAACATATATTACTTTGTGGGATTGTACAATCTATATATCAATTATCTAACTTTCAACAAATAATTATTGTCAATCTTCATCAATCAAATATAGGTCCATGGAAAAAAACTGGAAACTCTTGTCATTACCAAGTAATGAACAAGGTATACTATGGTAAGTCCAAAGTAATAATAGATTTAATAGCCCTAGTATACTTTGGTCAGTGCCAAGGTAATAGCAAGTATTCTTTGGAGATAAAGTAATTTCCAGAAGAAGAATAATTTGTGATGATTGTTGGCGCCAAAATTTAAAAAATGATCATTACCTCTTCCCAACTCCGTCTCTTCATGTGACCTTGGTTCTTTGATATTATGAGGAGTAAGATTTAGAACAATACATAGATAGAAGATGTTTAGTGATCTTAAGTTCTACATCGTTCGTAAGGGTATTGGTAATATACAATATAATATATTAAAACAAAAGATATTGGATAATAAAGGTTGTCTACTCAATGATTATGACAAACAATTGACCAATATACTGATTGCCAATGAGCAGCCATCACTGTCTCTACCAAATTCAATCAGGAAACTATTGTCAAAGGTATGTTATATATGACCATCCTTTATCATTCATGACTTTGACCTGACCAATGACATATATTAGGATGTGATCATAACTTCAATCAACTGGATAACTCAATCAGTCATACAAAGGACAAGATTACCAGTCCATTCTTATATAAGGACATTGGAATGGCCATTAGATGAGATATTAGCATCAACAACTACATCAACTACATCAACTACCAACACTACAACATCAACAAACAAATGTACATTACCATTTTCAATCAAGAGAAGACTATCACATGACTCCTCCAGCACTACTACATTGGACAATGACAATGGAGACGCATCAACCACAACGACAAACACTACCATCACTCAACCAATGAAGAAGGCGAGAAGGGCAAGCTATGGCCAAGACCAGAGCAACATTGTAAATATCAACAACATTTCACCTGTCAAGAAGAGAACAAAGAATGAGACAACAACACAACAAACCGACTGTACAAACACATCATGGCTATCATACTACTCATCATCATCATCATTATCAACGGATGGCCACGACCATGAAAATTACCATGATCAATCAAATTTGGATGACACTAGAGATACCGCCAGCGACTTTTTGAACACATCAGCCAACTCTTACAATGATGGAGACATTAGCAATCGATCATTTCTGATTGATTCCGATGAGAACCTTACTGAGGACGAGTATCAAAGTTCATTGGCACCATCTGAATCACTCATTTTCGACAGTCCATTCGCAGGACAACTTCCAAGCTCGCTGTCCACACTTCGATCACCACCCAAGTCAAAGACTACGCCAACCAAGTCCAATGTGTCATCATTGGTCTCCCCGACAAAGTACCTCAAAGCTTCAAACTTTGTTTGTCAGAACAATGGCGGGCGAGTCAATCACAATGAACATCTGACCTCGGTAATGGAGAAGCTACAGAGCTTGTCAGAAGCGGAAGGCGATCATTGGCGTCAATACGCCTACAAGAAGGCCGTGAGCATCTTGCGCGCTCTACCATTCAGAGTGAATGATGCCAAGCAGATCAGTCACATCAGAGGCATTGGTGCCAAGATCTTGGACAAGATACGTGAAATACTGCACACGGGCACACTGCTCAAGGTTGAGCGAGCACTGGCCGACACTACCAATATCTCTCGTGAGACGCTGTCCAAGATACATGGGGCGGGTCCCGAGACGGTGAGAAAGTGGATCGCCAAAGGTATCGACAGTTTGGACAAACTACAACAGGCTGCAAGCAAGGATCAATCATTTCTCACATGGCAACAACGTATTGGACTCAAATACTATGATGACTTCCAATTGAGAATACCACGTGATGAAGTACAAGCTATTGCTGACAATGTATGTTTGATCACTCATGGATCCACATGGTCTTGGAATCATTCCACTGACCCTTCCCCTCAATAATAGATACAAGCTGTTGCCAAGGAGATTGACAAGGACATCATCATGCAGGTGTGTGGATCGTTCAGGAGGAGCAAACCAGACTGTGGCGACATTGACATACTATTCACTCAGGTCAAGGGTGAGATACTAAAGGGCTTCCTTTGGCAACTTGTCAAGCGTCTCGAATCAAACTCATTGTTAACCGATCACCTGACTCATGTAAAGTCCGACAGTGACAAGGTATGTCTTTCCTGTCATTGATTGGCGCTGGCTCGCTCACTCACTCACTTAATCAATCAATCAAATAGTATATGGGTGTATGCAGACATGGACCCAATGGAAAGCACAGGAGGATTGATTTCCAAACCATACCAAGAGAGGAATGGCCATGTAAGTACACCATCCCATGAACACGAACATGAACATGTCAAGTCGTCGTCGGCAACGACTATTGTTTATTGATTGAATGGTGCAACCTTCTAACTTTATACATGCATCCATCCGCACATCCATCACATCACGCGCATAGATGCTTTACTATACTTCACAGGATCTGATCACTTCAATAGGTCAATGCGTCTATGGGCCAGGAAGAATGGATTCTCCTTGAGCTCCTCGCATCTAGTTCGTCGCTGGGGCACTGGCGACAACGAAGTGAAGGGTGATCCAATCGAAGCCGCCACCGAGAGAGACATATTCCTGCTTCTTGGACTCGAGTATAAAGAGCCTCACGAGAGAGAGGTGTAGTCGTAGTAAAGGGAGGGGAGGCTTGGAGCTTCCCCAGCTTTGCTGTGATCGCGCGCGTGCATGTCAACCATTGATGTTACCAATGTGTTTGGGTGATCCCCAGGGGATCAATTGAGTGAGGACGCTGGCCTGAAGAATGGACTGGCTGTGATGGCTGGCGCGCCATGTGCCAGGGCAGGTGCTGAGGATGCGAGAAGTATGGGCTTCTTGCTTCGATCGGGAATGGGTGGTGGCGCCATGCCGTTTGACAGTTGTTCCAGATTCAAACGGAGTTGGAACTCACCAGTGAAGCGATTGTCATCTAGTGCACCATGATTGGCACCGTCGATCAAACCTTTTGTGAAGACCAATGTTGTATAGCCATTTTCGCCAATGCCGCCAGAGATAAAAGCTGTGTTGAACACCAATCGGAACACACATTGAGTCGAGTCGAACTGATTGCACTTGATCATAACGTCGCCATCAATCAATACATTTGATGGTTCAAACCTAAGATACCTTTCGTTTGAGCTGTGTATCGCGCATGGTGATGAGTGGCGTGGTGTAGCGCGAGGGTTAGTCATGACGCTCCGATGGCATTGTCGCCAGGACAGGTCGCCCCTGTGTAGCCAATGAATGATACATACACTGATTGAGTGTTGTTAACATGCAGTATCAATGGCAACCTCTTATCTCTTGGATCATATCTATTATGTATCTCTGGATGGGTGAGGGAGGAGATGTTAGTTTATGGGATGGAATGATTCCAAGTGTGGTCCACCAAGGCTCGGACATACCGATTGAAGTGATCAATAGGGTGTTGGATGGGAAGAAGAGGAACTCTATGTTGCAAAGACGGTATTGGGGTGGCGCCAGGAGGACTGATTGAGGTACCTCACCTTTGAGGTAGGAGATGTAATAGCCAATGTATCGTCGTTGTGATGGTACGTTGACGCAGCTAGCACTGATACTACGCATGCTGCTAAAGAAGTTGACTGTTGTACTAAGTATCGAATCTGATCCATAAAAGATGTCGGGCTCATTCAATTTGGTCAAGAGCGCCAGGTATGAAGCGATGCATGTGCCCGTGCGACCCTTGCCCGCCTTGCAATGTATCGCCACGACGTTATCCTCATGCTCGCTCAGCCAAGCGTGGATGACATCGATGATCTGCAACAGCACGAGGAAGGGCGGGGGCGTGTGGTCTTCAAAGCCATGCACCAGCACGTTGTTGCAGAGCTTCGTGTGACTGTATGATATCTCCTGGGCGACATTGACGATCTTCCAGTGGTCCTTGTGGTAGGTCTCAAAGAAGTTGTACACGTGGTCAATGTCATTCCTGATCATCTTGTGCAATGAATTGTCTGCTGGATAACCCATGGCTATAATACGTTCGGTGATATATGATAGATCAAGATTGAATCCATCCTGTACGAATCGTTTCTTCTTTCCCGATACCAATGTTCTAAGATATCTGTGACTGCTACTCTCAGTCATTGTATAATTATATAGAGTTAAGTTATATAGTTTGTTAGTTTATTTGTTATTTGTATGATTGAGTGAGTGAGTGAATTATTGATTGAGTGAAGTGTGAAGTGAGAAGCGAATGATGGAGTGAGTTTGATTGATGAATGTGTGTGTGTTTGATCACTTGACTTCTCCCACACCCGCTTCATCATTCCATTCCATCTCCGGATTACATGATTGCGGTACTTACCCCATTCATTGACTAATACTTGTTGGATTATTTGTTTGATTGTTGGATTGATAACTAACTATGGTCAACTATTGATCAGATATATGATTGTGATTGATGGATTAACCTGGCATCCATCACTCACGACCTTTGCCCCATTCGTGTTTGACATCATCACCAAAAACATGTAAAAACACGCAAAAACATGGCATGTCGCCATCTCATGTCGGTCCACAAAGCGATATATCGTGTGATTGAATCGCCATGTCCAACTTGTTGATCAATGATCGAGCATTGTTTAAAATATATCATTTTACTGTTGGAGGAGTAACATCATCATTATCCAGACATACGACCTGAGCTGGATAAAGAGAGTAGTGAGTAGTTCAACTCGTTAGTTGACTTTTTGAGTCCTTCTACGAGTTGATGTTGTTCCAGTTTGATCTTGTCTTCAACGCGCATCGATTGTGTAACGAGATAGTAGGCAGATATCAGTGTGAAACATTCTCTCATGATGATCGTCACCTGCTGGAAGATGGACATCTTGTCCAAGGGACACTGGAAGTTGTTCCACTGACGCGTTGCCACTGCGGCTGCCGACGAGCCCAGTAGACCAGAGACGCCCGATACCTTTGGTCGGCGTTGTACACAAAGGCCACTGGCTCGTGCCATGTAGTCTGTGATGATATTCTTGATCAGATCCTCGATTGTCAGACTGTCTCCAAATGATCTCCTTCGCAAGTTCTGCAAGAAGAACTCCAAGTTGTTCTGATTCAAACATTGGCCATGTACAAATATACACTCTGGATTACGTGTGTTATTGTTAGCATCCATCAATCCATCCACACATTCAATAAATCAATCTATTACGTACCATCGTCGAGGACTGTTGTTTGGAAGTACCAGCCGGCGGGGACAAAAAGACTCTCTTCCTTCTTGAGGAATACAATGCGTCCACCAAACTTTGAGATAAGGTCCAAGTCATCTTCAGTGAGTTGATGATCAAAGTATATAAAACTACTCTTGCTATTCTCCTTGATCAAGAAGTCCTTGTTATATTTGCCAATGTCCATCATCTTGTTTGGAGGGAACATTATAACCTGTGTGTTTGTTCATCATCAAGTTAGTATCTGATTGATTGAATGAAAGAATGATCAAACATACCCTCATCAATCCTTGAATTGTAGTGATTGTCAGGTCTGTAAACTGTCGATGAAGTGATATAACAGAGCCAGAGCCTGCAACAAAGAGGTATGACTGTGTGTATTGGTCCTGTGAGTGAGTTAGGTTAGTGCAGGTCTATATCCGACGGACAACAACTTAACCTACATGTGTGAATAGACTTAGATAGTTGGTCTTGGTTGTTGGTAATGGATCCCATTTGGAGGGAAGGTCGAGGCTCATCTTGACAATACAGCTGTTACGTCTTTGTCTGGAAGTGGTATCGAAGAACTTCTTAAAGTCGCCAACCCATTGACAATTGACTCCATCTTCATCGACAATGTTCCACATGGTCCTGTTGGTGCCATAGTGTTGTAACAGACTGTCGATAGACAGCTCTGATGTGCGCCACGACTTGGGCAGACCCGAGATGAGCACCGGTATCGAGCCGGCCGAGTGGTGATTGAGCGCCGTGGCGTCGGACAGCTCGGAGAGCGCGACAATGTCGACGCCACGCTGCTCGAGAGGGTTGGCCGCGCTGGCCGGATGCACTTGCATGCAATGCACCTCGATGTCCTTGAACTTTTGGAACAGCTTGGGACAGCCCCAGACAGGGCACGAGTACATCTGTGTCGCGATTGGTATCGTTGTGTACGAGGGATGGTCCAAATGTGCAAAGTGCTCCATTGTGATGAAGATCTCTGTTGTTGGACTGCTCTCGTTGGAGTCCCCGATGCTGTGTGTGGCATGATATGCGGATGATGCTGCTGAGCCAGTCACTGCCAGTGCCTCGGAGGCCCTTGAGCCACCACCGCCACCAAGCATCATGAGATTGACTGGATTGTTGCCGCTCATGCCAAGCTTCCTCATTGGCTTGTACTTGGTCTCATAGTTCTTGATAAGGTCATTGAGGTTCAGTCCATTGGCTGCGATTGATGCGGCCGTCACTGGGGCTGGTAGTTGGAGGTCCATTGATGTCTGGTCCATCTCTTTAGTGCTTTGATTCTTTGGTTGTTGATGCTGTTCTACATGTTTTGGTTGTTGATGTTGTTGTTGTTGTTGTTGTTCCTGGTGTTGATGTCTTGGTTTTTGTTGTTGCTGGGGCTGGGGCTGCTGTTGCTGAGGCTGATGTTGTTGACGCTGGACTTGTTGTTGTTGTTGTGGTGGTCGATAAGGATGTGGATGTTGGTGTTGCTGTTGTTGTCGTGGTGAATGTGGAGGGTTGGCATTGGTGATGCTTCTTATACCGAATCGCTCATCATTTTGTTGTTGACGATGGAGTTGATGGAGTTGCTCCTGCTGCTCTTGCTGCTGGAGGAGTTGCTCTTGCTGTTGGAGCAGTTGTTGTCGCTTTTGTTGAAGTAGTTGTTGTTGGACAAGTTGTTGTTGTCGCTTCAGTTGTTGGTCGGGTGTTTGTGGTGGTGATACAAGATGATGGTGCAGAGGTGACACTGGACGCTGATATTCGGGCAAGAGTGGGGAGATAGGACGATGGTGCTTGGGCGTTGTGGGAGAAGGTGGAGACGCAGGGCGATGGTGATCAGGCAAGGGCGGAGACACAGGGCGATGGTCCATGTCAATGATCTCACGAGTAAGCAGTTCAGAGACATGTGGAGCCTTGCGAACTTGTTTCAGCTGCTGCTGCTGCTGTTGTAGTTGTTGATGTGAGTATTGATGAGGACTGCTTGTGGCTGAGGATGATCCATTATGATGTTGATTGTTGTGGTATTGATGGGGAGAGGCCTGAGGCTGAGTCTGAGGCTGAGGCTGGACCTGGGCCTGGACCTGGCCTTGGGCTTGGGCTTGGTTTTGGTATCCAAACATCTGTTGTATAGGCGATGATGAACCGGAATGAGGAGCACCCATCATCGAGGCGGAGAAGAACTGTGTGGGCGACTGGACTGTTGGCGGGCTGGAGTTTGTCTTCCTCACAAAGCTGGACTCGGGCTCAGGCAACCATAATGATGAATGATTACCAGTGAGCCTCCAATCAATGCTGGGAAGCTCTTGCTGCTGCTGTGGCTGTGACTGGTGCTGTTGTTGTTGTTGTTGCTGCTGGTGTTGTTGCTGAAGTTGTTGTTGTTGTTGCCTAATCAGTTGCATTTGTTGGTATTTAAGTTGTTGCTGTGATAACTGTTGTTGTTGTTGCTGTGGCTGTGGCTGTGACTGTGATTGTGGCAACTGTGGCAACTGTTGTTGCTGCTGCTGCTGCTGCTGATGCTGCTGAAGTTGTTGTTGTTGTAGAATATGTTTTTGATATTGATATAATGATTTGTGTTGCACCTGTTGTTGGGGTTGCTGTTGCTGATGTTGGGGTTGCTGTTGCTGCATCTGATGTTGTTGCTTTTGCTGTTGCATCAGTTGTTGTTGTTGTTGTTGTTGTTGTTGCGTCTGTTGCTCAATCAGTTGTTGTTGTTGATCAATCATTTGTTGATGCTGGTTCTGTTGTTGATGTTGATGTTGATGTTGCTTCTTCTTTTGTGTCTCTAATGATTGTTGGAAATCTATTATTGATTGATGTATAGGTTGACGTATTACTTTAAGAGGATATTGACTCATCTTTATGATATGATTGAATTATTATTATTATTAGAATTATTATTATCGTCGTCAACCAATCAATATATAATATATATTAATTATTTAAAACAACAATTAATAATTATTATCTTGAGAAGTACAGTATGTATCTATATTTGTATATGTATTTGTTTTAAATATATAAGATACTTTGAATGAATAAGAGTTGTAGAGGGTGGCAAACCCCAAGAAGGAGGAAGAAAGACAAACAAATGGAGGACAAGTCAAAGCCTCGATCTGAAAAAACCAAAACAGGTTGTTGTCAATCAATAATAAAAATAATATAAATATAAGTTATAATTAAATAATAATATTAATAAGGGTATCAGAATGAATGAATTGATGTTTGATTATTATTATTATTATTATTATTATGATGGTGATGGGAATGGAATAGTTAGACAATGATACTTGATCATACACTAACTCACACACAAATACCTCTTCAGACGCTCAGTCACCCACTGTACACTCACTGCCTTACCCCTTTCTCAAGTGTGTTTAGAGACCTACCTAGACCATCCATCAGCACACCAATCATATCAGATGGTGGGCCTAAACCCCAACCACACCAGCCCCAATCATCGGCCCAATCACTCAACTTTTATTGGTGTGTATGTGCCCAAAACAGGTCTTTCGCTCAATCAAAAACAAATAACTATCCTAAAAATTTGATTTGAAATCTCCGGTGACCCGTCACCAATTTAGTAATTGAAGTTTCCATAAATAATTATTCAAATAGTAATAATAATAAATTAAATAGAGATAATAATAAAAATAATAATAATGATGATGATGATGTTATACTGGAGGAGGTGACCATGATACCTCCCCTGTTTGTGTATTGAGATAGAATCGTTCACCTGATGGTGATTGACAAAGTTTGATTGGTGACGATGAAGAGGAGGAGGAGGAGGTGCCACTGGTTGAGTTTGAAACCATCGATGGTTTACGTGGTAGTGGTGGAGGTGGTGTCTTTTGGGATGGAGCAGTCTGTCCGCGATGACGCATTGGGGTAACAATTGGAGGACTTGGATTGATCTGAGCTGACTTGGACAACTGTGACATTAATTGTCTTGGTGATATCGGTGAAGTTGAAGTAGGTGTAGTAGGTGTCCTTGGCGAAGGAGTTGGAGTGAGAGTGTTTGCCCGTCTGTCTTCCTCGGGAGACATGACATTGTAGTCTTCGTAGGATGACTCGAACATGTTGGTCTCGCCAGGACGATTGATGAATAGGTCATTGATGCCATTCTCACGGATCCAGTCAAGATCCTCTTGTGTCTGGAGCTCGAACATCTCATAGGATGATGGGTCGCGACATCGAATGGTGAAGCCACCTCCACTGACAATGCCAGGTCCAAACTTTGCTTCGATCTTTGATCTCAACACATGCATTGTGCACTCCACTGGTATTTGTATCATTCTCCTATCTTGATAGTAACATCTCATTGTTGTGAGCACCTCCTTGTTGAGCATACTGAATGGACGTGATGGCAACTTCTTGATGAGCATTGGAGGTGGTGGAGGGGGTTTGTTGATGATAGTAACTGGTGAAGTGGCACGCTCTCTTTGAGGTTGGGTGTTCTGAGGTGATCGGGAAGTATCGGGAGATGATGAATTGGATGGATTGCGCAAGGTGTATGGAGGGGAGCTAGTAGTTGGTGTCGGAGACATTGCTCGAGGGGATGTTGGAGTCGATGACGAAGGAGATTGAGCTCTTGGGGATGTCGAAGTGGTTGTCGAATACATAAATACAGGTGGGAGTTGTTCGGGGATTGGAGGTGGCTTGTCAGAGACGTTGGGGGGTTTGAATAATAGCTCGAGGGAGGGCATCCTCACTCCAGGCATCTTGCATTGAACCAACAATGCCAGTTGTTCTTTGTACGTTGTGTCCGCTGGCATCACCTTGCACTTGGACGCCATCGTCGCCACTGATGCACCAGCAGAGCCAAGTGACAATGACTTGTTGAACAATATCTCTGTGAGTAGCAATCGGTAATTCAATCCAATTTGTGAATAGTCTATGAACTCATGACCACGCAGACGAGAGATGGATTCGTCATAGTCGACAATTGAATGATTATTATTTCCAAGAATATAATGACATACTCCACGCATGAAGTAACCAATTGCGAGGAAGGGGTCGTAGCGCGTTGCCAATATGAAATGTCCAATTGCCTCTTCAATCTTATCTATCTTCATACACATAATTCCCAAGTCATATTCAACTTTGGACGTGGCATCAATTGTCTTTAACATCTGTATAGCTGTCAACACATCTCCACTCTTATAAGTATCCAATGATCCATTCCATTTAATTATCTTTTGTTTTAACATTCTAAATAAATAATAATTAATAATTAAATTAATCAATTAATTAATAGTAATAATAATTTATAATTTTATACATATAATAATAGTAATAATAATAATAAGTTATAAGTAGTATATATATGTTTAATTACTTAGATGTAAATAACAACTCAACTTAAAATTACACATGTCCCTCAACTCAACATCATTCATTCATATTTGTATTAATTGGATTGAGGATGGGGAGTGTGGTTAAAATGGATTAACCATTTCGGAACCATGTCCCCTACTATACCAGAGTGTCAAGTAATGTGTTTATACAATCGACAGATAAATGGATGTTGGATGGATCACACCCACCTTTGAATCAATCGATTGTGCGTGAGTGTGTGTGTGAGCTTGGGAGGTGTCAGGAAAAGGGGGGTTTTACACATTCGAATGCACACGCGCAGATCGAAACGTGTGTGGTTGCAGGGTTAGGTGGGCGCATTCTGATAAAAAAGACGACCGAATTGGACCAACCTGGGTAGAGCCATGATCATGATTATAACAATCTTAGATATATTTATAGATCTAGAAAACCATGGTTTCGAATATTATTGATTTGATTGAATATCTGCAGAGCAACAAGTTGGAGAATTATATAGTAGTCTGGTGGAGAATAAGGAATAAAGGGTAAAGAATGTCAGAGAATGGCGTGCTGTGTCTTGTTTATATCTTAAGAGATATTTGTTCAACCAGACCGGGGTTTTAATGATTCTTATAAAAATGAGTAAAGGTATCGGATTGTAAACTTGGAGTCGTCAGGTCATCATTGACCTTTCCGAAATAGTCTTCAGAACAATACACATAACGATTAACAATAAGATCGATCCATTAATGACATATTGATTTGAGTAATATTATTATGTTGAGATTGATTTATTGATAGTTATTTGGTAAAAGTTGATCCATTATTGAATGATGTTTGAGAATGAGTGATGAGGACTTAGACTGTGGCAAAGGCTATGATTTGGAAAAATGATAATGTTTGTTAGCATGTTTGAAAATCATACATATTATGAATGAGTACTTACATGCATGAGCATTGGTAACACTGGGTGGAATTGCAATGCAGTACTTTCCACTGTCAAACAGGTTGTCTCCCTTCTTGGGGTTGGGCTTAACCTTGTTGGCAGGGTCGCTGACAACAACACAGTAGCTGCCACTGTTGAGGTTGGAGAACTTGTACTGTCCGTTCTGACCGGTCAATGTCTGAAGCACCTTATCAGCATTATCCCTGAGCTCAATTGTGATGCCCGAGACCACATCAGTTGCGCTGAGAATACCAGTATTCTGGTTGTCAAGCCAGAGTTTGCCTTCAATCGATTGTGGTTTGTAGAATGCTATGATGTGATTGATGGTTTGAATACAAGTCAGAATCAGAAGATTGAATGATGGTGGAGCTGGACAACTTACATCCATCAGCGTTGAGGGTATCAACTCCGGCGGCAACAGTAAAGCAGTACTTTCCTTTGTCAAACTTGTTGGCACCCTTGACGGCATTGACCAGGTTGCCCGATGGGTCAGTTGCCACAACACAGTACTTTCCGGCATTGACCTTGTTGAAAGTGTAGTTACCAGAGACAGTTGGGAGTGTCTGAATTACCTTTCCAGCATCATCCTGCAACTCAACCTTCACGTTCTGAGCTGGGTCTGTAAGACTGAGGATGCCAGTGTTGGCATTGTCAATCCAGAGGAATCCCTTGAGGGCATCAGTTGGAGCTGGTGGTGTTGCAACCCAAGCTATTATTATGAGAGCGAACGCGGTTAGTTTTATGATCATGGCCATGTCTATGTGGGAATGTGTGCAGGTATAAGGTTACTTACAGCTGTCTGCACTTGTGATGTCTGAGCCGGCGACGGTGAAACAGTACTTTCCGCCATCGAACTTGTTGGCGTCCTTCTTAGGGTTGGGCACCATCTTGGCTGATGGGTCGGTGATGACGACACAGTACTTGCCATCGACTACTCCAGAGAACGAGTAGTTACCAGAGACACTTGGGAGCGTCTGGAGGACCTTTCCAGCATCATTCTGCAACTCAACCTTCATGCTCTGAGCTGGGTCTGTGAGACTGAGGATGCCAGTGTTGGCATTATCAATCCAAACAAATCCACTGACCTTGTGAGCAGTGGCAAATGCTAGATGGATTGATTGAATGATTGAATGAGTGAGTGATTGATTGATTGAATGTATGAATGAACGAGTGATTGACTTACAGGCGTCGATACTGGTGATGTCAACGTTGGCCATGGTGGAGCAGAACTTTCCGTTGTCAAACTTGTTGGCTCCCTTGATGGGGTTGGGCACCAACTTGCCGGATGGATCGCTGATCACGATGCAGAACTGGCCCTTGGGCACGACAGTGAAGGTGTAGTTGCCAGAGGCATCAGTCAAAGTTCTGATAACCTGTCCAGTGCTGTCCTGCAATTCAACCTTGATGCCGCTGACCTTGTCTGGGATACTGATGATGCCAGTATTGGTATTATCAAGCCAAAGGAATCCTCTGATCTCACGACCACCAGTGAAGGCTGATTGAATGGGAATGATGGTCAATAGGTGATCATGAGTGATCGATATCGGTTGAGGTACTTACAGCCGTCTTGTTTGATGGCGTTGGGTCCGAGGGTGACACAGAGCTTGCCATTGTCAAACTTGTTGTCTCCCTTGGCAGGGTTGACATCAAGTTTGCCAGATGGATCGGAGGCGACCATGCAGTATTTGCCACGGCGAAGTCCAGTGAATGAGTAGTTGCCGCTCACACTATCCAGAGTCTTGAGCACCTGGCCACTCTCATCCTGCAACACAACCTTTATGCCGTCGACCTTGTCAGCAAGACTGATGATGCCAGTGTTTGAATTGTCTCTCCAGAAGAATCCATTGATTGAGAATACTGAGGCGAATGCTGTGATGATGTTCAATGTGAGTGAGTATGATTGATTGATTGATTGATTGATTGTTCAGCCTTGAGTACTTACATGCATCTTGGCTTATGATGTCCTTGGTGTCAACAGTTGTGCACATCTTGCCATTGTCAAACTTGTTGTCTCCCTTGATGGGGTTGGGTGCATTGTTGCCGGATGGGTCGCTGACAACGACACAATACTTGCCTGGGTTGAGGTCTCCGAATGTGTAGTTGCCACTGACATTATCAAGTGTCTTGAGCACCTTTCCTGCATCGTCCTGCAGCTCAACCTTGATTCCGCTGACCTTATCACCTGGGGCAAGACTCAAGATACCAGTGTTTCCATCATCCTTCCAGATGTATCCCTTAATCGAGGGCTTGGCTGGAGTAGCCCAAGCTATGTGATGGCCAAGGTGAATGAGTGAGTATGTTTGATCATTTGAACGAGTCAGTGAGTGTGTACTTACAGCAATCATTGTTGATTGAATCGGGTCCGAGGGTGACACAGATCTTTCCACTGTCGAACTTGTTGGCTCCCTTCTTGGGGTTGGGCACCAACTTGCCAGATGGGTCACTGGCAACGATACAGTACTTGCCAGCCTTGAGTCCAACGAATGAGAAGTTGCCACTGGCAGTGATTGATTGGAGTAGTTTGCCTTGGTCATCCTGCAAATCCATCTTGATGTTGTTGACCTTGTCTGGAATGCTGATGATACCAGTGTTGATGTTGTCGAGCCAATTGAAACCCTTGATGGCAAACGATGGCTCATTGTAGAATGAACAGTGTGCGTTGGTGATGCTTGGACCGACCTTGAAACAGTAGGTTCCATTGTTGAATGAGTTGGCACCCTTCTTGGCATTGCCTTGGAGCTTTCCAGCGGTATCACGTGCAACGACACAGTAGTCGCCTGCTGCCAAGCCGTCAAACTTGTAGGTGCTGCTTGCCTTTGGAATGGACTTGATCACTTTCTTGTTGGCATCGGTGAGATCCACTTGGATGTCCTTGACAGAGTCACCTGGTGCAGTGCTGAGGATACCAGTGTTGGCATTATCCAACCAGAGGTTACCAGCAACGGAGAATGTTTGTGGTGTTGCCCATGCTATTATGTGTGTGAGGTTGTTTGTCAATGAATGAAAGTATGAATGATTGATCGAGTGAGTGAGGGAGTACTTACAGCAGTCATTGTTGATTGAATCGGGTCCGAGTGTGACACAGATCTTTCCACTGTCAAATTTGTTGGCGCCCTTGTTGGGGTTGGGGACCAACTTTCCGGATGGGTCACTGGCCAAGATACAGTACTTGCCAGCCTTGAGTCCAACGAATGAGAAGTTGCCACTGGCAGTGATTGATTGGACTACCTGGCCCTGACCATCCTGGAGCACCATCTTGATGTTGTTGACCTTGTCTGGGATGCTGATGATACCAGTGTTGATGTTGTCGAGCCAGTTGAAACCCTTGATGGAGAATGATGGCTCTTTGTAGAATGAACAGTGTGCGTTGGTGATGCTTGGACCGACCTTAAAACAATAGGTTCCGTTGTTGAATGAGTTGGCACCCTTCTTGGCATTGCCTTGGAGCTTGCCAGCGGTGTCACGTGCAATCACACAGTAGCTTCCAGCTGGGAGGTTGTCAAACTTGTAGGAGCTGCTTGCCTTTGGATGGACTTGATCACATTCTTGTTGACATCAGTGAGGTCAACCTGGATGTCCTTGACAGAGTCACCTGGTGCAGTGCTGAGGATACCAGTGTTGGCATTATCCAACCAGAGGTTACCGGCGACAGAGAAGAGAGGGGGTGCATTAAAGGCTATATATAAATGATAGAATGAATGAGAAGTGATCGGAATGATTCGATTGATTGATGTACTTACAGCAATCTTGGCTCACGGCATTTGGACCAACAGTGACACAGAGCTTGCCATGGTCAAACTTGTTGGCTCCCTTCTTGGGGTTGGGGAATAGCTTTCCAGCTGTGTCACTGGCAACGATACAGTACTTGCCAGCATTGAGACCGTCAAATGAGTAGTTACCGGTGGCAGTAAGAGCTTTGATCACCTTGCCATTGGCATCCTGTAACTCAAGCTTGATATTAGAGGCAACGTCACTGGGTAAAAGACTGAGGATACCAGTGTTGGCATTATCTCTCCAAACATATCCCTTGATTGAGTATGATGGTGACTTGTAGAATGCTTTGTGATTGGTTAATGAGTGATCATATTGACGGAGGACCGATGATACATACAGGCGTTGGCTTTCTTGATGCTTGGACCAACCTTGAAGCAGAAGGTACCATTGTTGAAGACATTGTCACCCTTCTTGGAATTGACTTGAAGTTAACCTTTGTTGTCACTGGCTTGGATACAGTATTGGCCAGCGGCCAAACCATCAAACTTATACTTGCCATCATTGACACTTGGCAAAGTCTTGATCGGATTGTTCTGGGAGTCCAACAACTGGACCTTGATATCCTTGACTGAATCACCTGGGGCGGTGCTAAGAATACCGGTGTTGGAATTGTCCAGCCACAAATTACCCTCGATGGAGAATAATGGTGTTCCGGTGGTTGATACTGGTGTTGTAGTTGTTGTTGCAATAGTTGATTGAGTGGACACTGTTGTCGAAGTTGGCTGTCCGGTAGTGGTGGTTGGTGGACGTCCTCCAGTGGTGGAAGTGGTCGAGGCAACCGTTGACTGAGTGGACACTGTTGTGGTGACGGTAGTTGACAGTGAGGAGGTTGCAGTGGTGGTCACTGTGGTGGTCTGAGTGATGGTGGAGGCTGGTGAAGTTGTTGAGGCTGTGGTTGAGACAGTGGTAGTGGCGGTAGTTGATGGTGGAGTTGAGGTGGTAGTAGCAGTGGTGGTTACAGTGGTGGTCTGAGTAATTGTTGACGCGGGCGAGGTGGTCGAAGCGGTGGTGGTCACAGTTGTTGAGGCTACTGTTGATGTTACTGGACCGGTGGCTGTGGCGGTACTCGACACTGTTGTAGTGGCAGTAGTCGTCTGAGTGATGGTAGACGCAGGTGAGGTTGTAGTCACCGTGGTGGAGGCAGTAGTAGTCACAACAGTAGAGGCAGTGGCCATGGTAGCAGTCGCCTGGGAAACAGTAGATGCAACAGTCGACTGAGTTGACACAGTAGTGGTGGCCGTGGCAGAAGTAGTGGTGGCCGTGGTGGTAGCAGTAGCCTGGGACACAGTTGAAGCCACGGTACTAGCAACAGTTGATTGAGTAGAGATTGTAGTGGAGGCTACAGTACTCGAGGCAACAGTTGATTGAGTGGATACAGTAGTGGTGGCAGTGGCAGATGTCGCAGTTGCGGTTGTACCAGTGGTGGGCAACGGGATACAAATTTGTTGAGCATTGGACCACAAGGAGTTTGTCCTTTATTTTTGTTTAAAAATTTATATTAATATTTGTGTTTTTTTTTCCTCGGATTAATCCGGTGTTTGATTGATTACTTACCATAAACAGAATTTGTTGAGTAATAAAACTAATAATATAGGTATGAATAATTTATTCATTCCAATATACTATTATTGTTATTATTTGTTTTGTAGAAAAATATATATAAAATAATAATAAATGAAGAGTGACTGTGATCATTAATTACAATCGTTTCATTCCCATCATCCATCCACCATCCATCCACCACTAAAACAACAACAATGGGCCACTCTACAAAATGTACCTACCCTGATACACCTAACAAGCACACACTCTAATGATCCACTTTGACAAAGAAGAGTATGTGCTGGAACACAGGGCCAGATATAAGAATAAAGTTGATGTAACTCACTAGAGTGGGGTGGTGAGTGGGGCGGAATTCTTCCATTCAATGGCATATGACTGATCATGATCAACACACTGAGTGTGTATGTGTTTGTGTGTTTGGCGTGCCGTCAATGTTGGTTGAAAAATTATAAGGTGTACGTTTGTAGATGTGTGTAAACTTTACTTAATATGAGCAAGTCATACCGAAAGCTGTACAAGAATATTCTGGAGGCCAGTCTTGGTGATCGCAGTGATCTCATTCTTTGCCGCCAACTCCTTGAGTGAAGCAACAGCACCAAGTACCTTAAGTTCTTGGCATCTATTATCTAATGGTGGATAATATAAGTTAATTGATTGATTGATTGATTTGAATGAATGAGTGATGGACCATCCACTCACTGAACACTTACCATCCTTTGTCAACACTGTCAAGATATCAAGAATATGCTGCTGTGTGTCTATGTTGAATTGTCGCTCTGCTTCCTTGGTCGAGACGATGCTGGCTTGTAACAGGTTCAAAAGGGTTGTCCACCAATCGGGGTGTTGCATGATTGATTGTGGTCCACCGTCGAGCTTGGCTATGATGCTCAATCCTCGAACACCCTCACTGCTCAGGATGGCATAGGGTGCGTAGGAGAGCTCAAACATTGGTCGCACACTGGCCGTCACGACCGCCTGTCTTTGCTCGCTGGGCAGCAGGTCACGTGTCGACAACATGCGAAGTATGATGCGACTGGACTCGTAGGCCACTCGCTTGTCCTTGTGCTTGGCGGCCGCTCTGCCCTCCTCGGTGTCCTCGCCCTCGTCCATGCTCGACTTGGTGATACCGTTGGCCAGGTTGCACAGGGGCTGCAGGCCGCCAGATTCAATAAAGTTCGTGTAGTTGGTGTCGCAGCCCAGTATAAAGTTCTTGAGCAGCTCTACGGCGGCGTACTGGATCACCTGATTCTCCACGATCATGTTGCCAATCACTCCATTCATCAGCTCCTGCTTGACAACTGTGCCCTTGAATGGACCACGTGGCGAAGTAATATTCCTCAGCGATGACAGAATCAAATGTTGCACGGGTTGATGATTGGGGAATAGCTTCAGCGTGGCCGACATCAACTCTACAATGTTGAGTGATAGTAGCTTGGTGATGTTTGGGTCTGATAAGGCAATGTTTCCAACAATCATTGCAGCACTGACGATCTGTTCAGTGTCCTCTTGCTTGAAGATCTCAACAAAGAGATTGATGTTCTTGAGTATGATGTCAACGTTCTTGTCTGTTTGAGTGCATGCGCGTGAGTATGAGTGTGAGTGGACGTCAGGCCATGCCGTGCCATGCCATGCCATGCCAGGCCAGGGCCAGGACAGGCCAGGAACAACCAACTTACCATCTATTGATACATATGCCACTGCTCTTGTGATGTTCCTCTTCACTTTGGCCATGTCAAGGACCTTGAGCTGTGTTTGCTTGGTGTTCTCGGCGAATGTTGGTGTCTTGGCACCGACGATGGTCAACATTCTCTCGACGACGCCTGTCGTGTCGTGGAAGAAATGTCGCAGAGCATTCTTCTCGGCCAGCTTCACCAATACCTCGGCGGCAGTTGGTGCGAATGAGAGGTCTTCGCTACTTATCTCGGCCAAATCCTCCTCATCCTGATCATAGACCTGTGCACGCTGGGCATCTGCATCATCAATATAGTCCAACAACTTTGTCAACACGCCACCTTTGAGTAGCTCCAACATAATTGGCTCTGCAAGTGATTGATTGATTGAGTGAGTATGATTGTCAGACTGGGAGAGTGATCACATCACGCGATGGGATAGTACCATTATCTTTGCTAATCTCATTGATGAGGGATACGATGTCCTTGGCGAGATCATTGCCAATCCAGCCATCGTCCTTGAGTGTCTGGCTCAAACGGGTGTGCAGCTGATTGATGTCCTTGATTGTGATTATGGTCTTGAGCTTGGTGTTCTCCTCCATCGTGCGCAACGCCTTGCCACACACATCCACTAGTGCTTCGTCGACGCCGGCGCCGCTGCTCGCTGTGAGGATGCTCAATAAGTAGGTCACGAGGCCCAACTCAATGAACCTGTCCTGGATGTCCTCGTCGTCCGAGGCCATGTTGAGCATGGCGGTGATCGCATTGCGCTTCAGTACTGCGTACTCTGTCTGCAGGATCCATGTATTAACGGCACTGAACAGCGTGCTACTCTGTTCAAGCTGATTGATTATCTTTCTGTTGGCTTCATGATCGAATGTCAGATTGCCAAGTAGACGACATATCTGTTCACACAATGCCACCGCCTGTGTCTGTGTTGAAGATATCTTGAACAATGCTGGTGTCACTGTAGTATCAACAGTGAGCATTACTAAATGTATTATAGACTGTAATAACCTTGAAGACTTTATAACTTCATCTCTATTCTCTTTCTTTCTACACCAATCTGCCAGCGTCTTTACAATCAATACATTATCAGCTGATTCCAATTCACTGTCCACCAATCTATCCACCAACTTCTCAACCGTCTCTACTGTATATATTCCATCCTCTAGAGTCAAGTCAAGTAACACAACCATGAGTATGATTGTTGATTGAGTAAGTATGATTGTTTGATTGATTGAATGAGCATATTAATATTAACCGACCATTTGTTAAAGTATTTATAAAGGTATCCATTGATGTCCTTGTCCTGTATGTGTATGTATATGTTGTAGTTATAATAGTATAAACTCAACAATGACCAAGATTCAAGACCCAAGTCCAAGCAAGTTGAACCAAAAGTAGACACAATGTCGTAGTGAATGAATCAAGTTCAAAGTCAAAACTTCATAGAAGTGCTCAAATTGAAACCAACCCCAACACTCTTCATTCATTCTCGCAACACTTGTCACTCTCATTCGACATGATGTAATAAGATTGATTGATCGACCGATGGAGACAAGGATCAAACATGTGCTGAAGAAGTACTTTGGTCACAACTCATTTAGGAGTAATCAATATGAGATCGTACAGAGTTGTGTGGTCAAGTCGGATGATTGCTACGTATCCATGGCAACAGGCTCGGGAAAGTCACTATGTTTCCAACTGCCACCACTAGTACTCAAGAAGACTGCCATCATCATCTCCCCACTCATCTCAATCATGGAGGATCAACTAATGAAGTTGACAACGTACGTTACAATCATTCATTCATTCGTTCATTCAATCATTCTCGTTAACTCATTCAATCAATCAATGATCACTCATTAGTCTTGGAATCAAGGTATGTCACTTCTCAAGCAAGGCATCAAAGGAGGAGGATGTGGTTCAGAAGTTGGTTGGTGGATATTATAGATTGGTGTATATGAGCCCTGAGAAGGCGGTCAATTCAATGGACTTGATAATGGAGCTGTACGAGTCGGATACGTTGTGTCTGTTCGCCATCGATGAGTGTCACTGTCTGTCACAGTGGGGTCATGACTTCCGTCCAAAGTTCCGCAATCTCGAGCTGCTCAGACGTCTCTGTCCCAATGTGCCCATGATGGCGCTGACCGCCACGTCCACCTCGGCGATCGAAGCCGACGTGTGTCAGGTACTCCTCATGCGCGACCCTGCAATCTTCCACTCGAGTCGCAACCGTCCCAACATATTCTACAAGACTTTGGCCAAGGCAGCGGGCAGCAAGGGCGTGGACAAGGACTACGCACACATTGCCAAGGTGATCAAGGGCATGAACGATGCATCGTCAGTCAATCAAGTGTCGACCATTGTGTACTGTCCAACGATCGAGCAGACCAAGGAAATACACGCCTATCTCAAGAGGAATGGTTGCAACAGTGCCTGCTATCACTCACAGGTCAAGCTCAAGGATCGCACACAGATACACAAGGACTTTATGTACAACAACGTCAACGTGGTCGTGGCCACCATCGCCTTTGGCATGGGTGTCGACAAGTCTGACATCCGTCTAATCATCCATTATGGTGCGCCCAAGAGCATGGAGGACTACTATCAAGAGGTATGTGATTGGATTGATTGAACAAGTGAGCGACACTAACATGGATGCGCGCCACATAGTCTGGACGAGCTGGACGTGATGGACTGCCATCACTGTCGATCGTGTTCTTCAACAGGACGGACTTTGTGAGGAATCAGTTCAGAGTGATGTCAAAGGAGGGTGGCGCAATGGATAGTGAGAAGGCGACAAAGATGAATGATGCCAAGATGTACTTGTTGAACGAGAGGAACTGTCGACGCAAATCACTGCTACAGGCATTGGGCGAGGAGTACGAGCCCCCCGCCACTGCCACTGGCTGTGGCGCATGCGACAACTGTCTGCGAAGAGGCAAGGACGCTGAAGATGACAAGCCCAAGACCCTGAACCTGACGATCGAAGTGCTCGACCTACTCAACTGTGTGCTGGATGTAAATCAGAGCATGGGCATGTCCAACATCATCAAGGTGCTGCGTGGCTCCAATGTGGCCAAGGTGGCCAAGCATCGCAAGTCCAAGACATTCAACAAGGGCAATCACATGTCGGAGAAGTGGTGGCGCGAGCTTGGCGAGCAGTTGGTGCAAGAGGGATACCTAGTCGTGCACACCATTCGATTCTTCTCAATCATCAAGCTCACAGACAAGGGATGGACAGTGCTCAAACAAGACCTCGTACAGAACTTCAATCAATCACCCAAGAACAAGTCCAAGACATCCACAGACGACAACAACAACAATGTCAGCAACAACAACAATGTAAACAACATAGTGATTGAACTGCCTTACACAAGAGAGTTGGCCAAGGATTATGCAAAGACTAGGTCATACAGCAAAGTTGAGCGTACACTTGGAAAGGAGAAAGCAGAGAAACTACGCATGGACCGTACACCTAGCAAGCCACGTCTGTCCAAAGCAGAGTTTGGAATAATGTCGGAGCTCTTCCAGAAGCTTATCCTCTTCCGTCACAACCTCTCACGAATGCTCGACATACCACCCTATCTCCTGTTCTCGGAACAGTCTCTTAAGACGTAAGTCCGCCAATCCTCGTGCCACAACGTACATCCACTAACTCCATCAATCAAAATATTAGCATCGCGGAGAAGAGACCTGCGACAATGGAGATGTTGAGGATGATTGAAGGATTAGAGGAGGCAAAGATAAAGGCACATGGAACAGCAGTGATCAACTTGGTCAAGGAGTTCTGTGCTGAGAAGCACTTGGACGAGGATTTGGATGGCAAGGCGATGATGAACCTACCCACGACTCCAGAGAGGAAGTCAATCAATGCAGATATATTGATCGATGTTGTGAATATTATAGACGAGGTGATTGATGTTGATGGAGATGGAGATGAAGATGATGAAGACAACAACGATCAGTACACTCAAACAAATATTACAGGATTGAAACGAGCAAGAGACAGCGATATATCTGTACAGGGAGATGAAGATGATGAAGCGGCTGCTGTGGCAGCAGTCAATCAAGAGACATACGACGATATCGAGTCATTTAGATATGATCTCGATGATCCAGATGAATTGGAACAGATCCAGGCCGGCCTGGATCATGATCATGGTGAAGACAGGTCATCCCAAACACCTCCAATCACATCTACATCCACAACTTCAACTACAACAACTACATCAACAACTACCACCAGGGTACCATTGAAGTTGACTTTGAGATGTTTGTCACCTCCACTGTCATTGAATTTGGCCCCGCCACAAAGATCCAACAGCGACTCGAATCCAACAGTATACTTCATCAAGTCATACAGCAATCAGTTGCCTGCCAACACCATTCCAGACCCAATCAAGTTGATGGAACACTTCAAGGCTCAACGAGACATGTACATTCATTCACGACAACAACTACAACAACCACAACAAGTTACAAGCACTTAGAAGGAATACACATAGAGGGTATATGGAAGTTTACTAGTTATCTCAGTCTGACTGACTGGTTGACTGACTGACAGTCTTACATTACATGATCTTTACATAGTTGGCTGGCACCAATCCCTTGACGCCGTGCAGCTCTCCATCCAGCCAATCGCCAGAGGTCGAATGGAGCGTGATCCTATCGCCACGCTTGAATGTCAACTCTGTGCTGTCCTGGCCCGTGAAATCGTAGAGTGCCTCGCCACTCGGACCGCCTGCCGGCTTTGGGACGGGCAGAGCTCGGCCTGTGTTGCTTGGGCTCGGTGCTCTGTTGTTGTTGGGGAAGGCTGGCTTGAGTGCACCAGGCTGCTGTACATTGAGATGCTGCATCTGTTGCACTGGTGGCTGATGCTGCTGTTGTGGAGATGGATAGAGTGGCTGKTGGGGCGGCTGCTGAGCATGTGGGGCACCAGGTGGAGAGTAGTTCTTGTTGAGAGAGATTGGTGCTTGTTCGGGCGTTCCCACGCCAGGTGGATACTGCTGTGATTGTTGTGAAGGTGCGGCCATAGGGGACGTCTGGTTGCTGTTGAATGAGGCTGAGCGTGGCTTTGATGGGGAGTAATCGTCGGACTTGGAGTTGAACACGGCGGATGAACGTACGTTGCTTGAGATAGCGGACAACTCCACAGCAGTGATAACCCAGCCATGGTTGATAGCGTCGTACTCATTGACACTGGCGGCCGCCTGAAGTGGACGGTAATAAGAGGTGGATACTGCGCCGTAGAAGGCAGAGTTTCTGTTGACGAATGATGCAAACGCCGGATTGAACACGTTCTGTCTGTCGTTAAAGAGTGAGGGCATGTCCTGCATCAACTCATCGCTCAAAGTTTGATAGCCCTCCTTTGTCTTTTGATGCTTGGCCTCTGTCTTTGCCAAACTAGTTGCATCCTTGCCCTTATTGGCTTTGATTGAATAATCACGGAAATATCTGTCCATGTCCAGTCTTCTCAAGTCCAGTTCATTCAAACGTTCTCTAATCTCTCTGAACTGTGCCAAGTACTGTCTCAAGGGGTCATGGCAATATGTCTCCAAGTACTCCTCCTATTTGGTTCAGTTAGTAACATGTTTGTTTGATTGATTGAATGTTATTCAAACATACCATGACCATCCTTTGCTGTTCCAACTCTCTCATTGACTCACTATATACAATGATCATTGGATCCTTCTCATCAAATGATAATATATCATGAGCCATCTCATTATGTAATATAGATATCTCTGTTATTGTTGGTATTGTTTGTTAATAACTCATTCATTCAATCAATTGATTCAATGATTGATCAAACATACCTTTTAGTTGCTCTTGATACTTCTCAATATTCTTATTCAATCTCTTCATTAGAGTGAATAGAGTGAATAACTTATCACTCTCTGCTTTAATCTTTGTATCTACAGTAGTCTCTGCAGCACCGACCTTTGCCAACACTCTATGCTTGGCACGGGCGAATCCCGTCTTAAATGAATGCCATGTATCTCCTTTATCAGTCATCTTCTTTTACTATCTATATATATATATATATCTATCTATATTTTCTATATAATCTATATATCTATCAACTTGTTATTATGTATGTGTGTGTATGAATGAATGAATGAATGAATGTATAGCTAGTGTGTTGGACTACGTCTTCACTTCACTTCTCCTATCTGTGTGTATGTTCCACACGATGTCTTCATTCACATTCCAAATTGTGTGGTCACATCACCCCATCTATCTCATTCATCCAAGTCATTTGTGTGTTTATCGCGACAACCTGCGTATCATGATAAACAATGAGTTGTTTCAGTCGATCATAGTAATTGCGCTAGGCTAACAATGACAAAACTATAATATTTATAAATAAATATATATATTATCTGTAAATAACATTTAACTCTCGAATCTTTCTTCTACTGATTGTTACGAAACGAAAGAAAGAAAGAAAAGATGAACAAAGTTAAACATGAACAACAACGTGTTGTTAATGTAGTAGCCAAACAAGCTTCAGAAAAGAATAAAGGACCCAAGTCAAAGGGTACAGCACCAGCCAATGTAGACAAAGATGAACAACAACAACAACAACACAACAAGAAAAAGGAGACAAATCAAGAACAGCATAAACAACATCAAGAGGAGACAGAGGAAGAAAAGAGATTGAGACAGGAGAAGAATAAACAGCAACAAGAAGAGAAGAAGATGAGGAGCAAGGAGTTTAAACTACAACGAGAGAAGGAGAGAATTGAGAAGGAGCAAGAACAAATGCAGGCTCTGGCATTGGCAATCATAAACAAGAAGAGCATTCCATCACAATCTTCTTCTTCTCCTTCGGCGTCCTCGTCCTCATCATCGTCGTCCTCGTCGTCTAAAGCGAAGAAACAATCAAATTCAACTTCATCATCGGCGTCTTCATCGTCTTCATCGTTGGCGCTTGCAACTCCAAATTCGGCCACACATCCATTGTCTTCGAAGCCCAAAGAACAGCATCACATCATTCACAAACCAAAGCTCAATGAACAAGATACCCATAATTCATGGCTAGTTGGCAACTCCAAAGACAACAACTCTAAAGACAACAACAAAAACAAACCGCAACCCAAGAGATGCGCTGAGAATGACAATCCATTCCTCCCAACATCATCTTCCACCTCATCCTTATCCACTGAGTCTGTCATTCAGGAACAATTAATTCCCAAGCCTGCTCCCAACCGAAACAACAACAACAACAACAACAATCACAGCGACAAGAACAAGATCAAGCCAAAGAACAACGAAGTCGAGCCTGACAACCCGTATCTCACATCAACATCGACATTCATACCAACTCCCTATAATTCAGTGAATGTCAACAACAACAAGAAACGCGATGCCCGTCGTGGAAACAGTGGATCACTGACCATATTTCAAGAAGATGTCGATGAGCCAAAGGCAGAAGGTTCGAACTTGGCCAGACTCAACTTCCTCTATCGCGCATCCTTGATGATGCAGCAAAGCAACTCTCCAGCGATCGCTCGCTATCTACACCATCGATTCAGACAAGATGCTCTCCAACAGGGTGTTGATGAACTGCCCTCTGCTGAGCAACCTGTGGCATCTCACCTAAAGACCTGCTCGTCTTGCAGCGTCAATCTTGTCCCAGGTGTCAACTGCAGGGTCCGTCTAAAGAACAGGTCTAACAAGCTAAAGCTGCGAGAAGGAATTGCGACCCCATCGTCTTACTGCGACAAGATCAAGAACAACAGAGCCAGTGAGTACGGCCTCGTCAGTGTGGTCTGTACCGATTGCCAAGCGACAACATCACTGCCCACCGAGAAGATCAAGGCGCGACTCAATCGTCTTCTGGAACAAAAGAGGAAGCGACCTCGTCAGACTGTAGTTGCGCCATCAGAAAACACTGTTGCCGCTCCATCGACAGAGATGATCATCGAAGACACTAGAGAGACAAAGAAGATCAAGATGGACAATAGTGATCTTCCAAAGAAGGCTGCTGCCAAGCCGCCACCTCCTCCCAAAAAGGCTGGCGCAAAGAAGCAGCAACAGAACAAAAGTAAAGCGGGTGGCCTGAGCAGCTTCTTGGCTGAAGTCGGCGACTTCATGAAGTGATGAACGAACGAACGATGGGTGGCATCTAGGCCTTCCTTTGTATTGGGTATTGGAAGAGGTCTCCAATACTGAACTTTGATATCATATCTACACATTGTTGACGGGAGATGTCTGTTGATTGTTTGGTTGGTTGGATGGATGGATGGTTGGATGGATGATGACACGACGTGTCGTTGTTGCTCTAGTTGCTCTGCTCCTGGCAGTCTCTGGAGATGTGGCCAGGCTTGCCACAGTTGTAGCACTTCCTGTCGCCGCCTCCGCTGTAACCTCCACGACCTCCGCTACCGCCGCCGCCCTCAGCGGATGGGCAGGTGGACTGCATGTGGCCAACGCCGCCACACTTGTAGCATCTTCTGGACTGCGCTTGGTTTGGGCAGGCCCTCTGGACGTGACCATACTGGTTGCATCCGTAGCACTTTAGACCAGTGTTCTCGCCTGGTGTTGGACAGTCGCGGGCATAATGGCCTGGTTGCTTGCAGCTACGGCAAACCTCCTCCTCTGAGCAATCAGCGGCTCTGTGGCCTGGCTTCTGGCATCTATTTTAAAATATAATTAATCAATATTGATTGATAGTTTGAGTTATTAATTTAGTTCATTCATTCCATCCATCATTGAATTGATTCAAACCTGTAACATAATGGTCCCTCCATTTCTTCAATTCAATCTCTTCCTATTCAACTTTAACAGTTCTTCAATGAATGAATGTTAGTTAATTTGTTATTAATTTATATAATCATTCTTATAACTCCCTTCCATCTTGTTGCGACCATCCATCCATCCATCCATCCGCCCGTCCATCCGTCCATCCATCCGTCCATCCGTCCATCCGTCCATCCGTCCATCTCCCGGCCACCCTTTCCTCCTCCCTCTCTCTCTCCGCCTCTCTTCACCTCTCTCTTTCATTCATTCTCCTGTAATAATGTATTGTATGTGTATATATTAAGGTAGTTATTTATAATTATTATTGTTAAGAGTTCTTTTAACTTACACTCTAATTCTACTACTTCCTTCACTACTTCTGCTACCCCTCTACGACTACTACTACTTCACTACTACAACTACCTTCGACAATCCTTAACAGTTTGTTGTAAATGTTTGTTGTTGTAATAATAATACTGTGCATGTACTACTTATAAGTAATAATAAACAACAGTGAATGAGAGTGAACTTGACCCTTGGTGTGTGTGTGTGTCTGTCCGATGAGAATAATGCGATGCCCTGAGAGAGGTCTCTAGGGTGGGTGTGGAGAGTCAAACTCCAAAACTTACAACCTCACAAATTAAATTAAATACTTTGGTTCACAAACAGATGAGATAATCTGTGTGTGTGTGTGTGTATGTGGGTCTCAGATAATCGAAAAAGATAATTAGTTTGTCTCATTCTTTCACCTGTTACATCATAATAATAATAATTAATAATAACATTTATATTATATGTTGTTGTTGTTTAGAGATACATATATATATTCGATGTAAAGTAATAATATAAACAATATTTGCTTGATCAATCAATTCAAACAAACAATCAATCAAACAATCAACCAAACAAATAAAGAATCTTATACCAAAGATAGATAGAGATAGAGATAGAGACACACTTATAAGAGATATGAATCATATGTTACAACAACAACAACAACACCTCAATGGTGATGTTAATAATATACAACAACAACAACAACAACAAATGCTACAACAACAACAACAACAACAACAACCACAAAGACAACCAACAAGGAAATATAAGAAACAGAAAGATAAATTAGCAGAGTTTGGTATTGATGTAGAGTTGTCAAGTAGACCATTACAACCACCAAAGAAGACGACAAGAAGAGCCAGCACAAAGAAGACGACCGCCGCCGCAGCAGCCTCGTCGACAAAGAGAGCAAAGAAGGCCACGCCAGTAGTTACACATCATAATGACGACGATGACGACGATGACCATAGTGATGACGACCACTACGATGACGACCACAGCGATGGCGACGGCGACTTTGACGACGACGACGATGACGACGACGGCGACAACACCAGTCGCAAGAAGAAGCGACTGCTCAAGAACAGAGAGGCCGCACAGCTGTTTAGACAGCGCCAGAAGGAGTACATCACCAATCTCGAAATCAAGGCCAACTCGTTGCAGTCCAACAACGACAATGTCACGGCCAAAGTGGACAAGCTCACCGAGGAGAACGATCGAATGCGCAAGCAGGTCAACTACCTAAAGACGTTCGTCAAGCAGGCCATCTCAGTCTCGCTACCTGTAAATATGCTCGGATCGCAGCAAGAATTCATCCACAATCCCTCCAGCCAAGACATCATCAGTGCTCTCAACAACAACATACTCAATCTCAATGGCAACTCCAACAGCAAAGGCAACGCATCACATGAGGTTGCACCAGACTAAGGTCTACTACTTGGCCAATAAACCTCAGCAATACATTATTGATTGATTGAATGTCGACGCGACGACGCCAGGCGACATACAACACGGACACAAAAGTACAAGAGTTGACAACAAGATTGATTTGAATGAATGAAATGAGTTAACGGTGATGTTTATGTTATGAATACATCCAAGTGCACTTGGCGCTAGCTGTACAGCTCGCTGTTCTGTTTGTCTGTCTGTTCTGTTTGGTAATTAAGCAAGCAGCCCGGGCGCAACTACTGTCTGGAAAGTTGGTAGGCATGTGAAATGAGTGCGGCGAGTGATCGACTCCTGGAGATGGCCAGATCATCTAGCAACTCCTGTGCCTCGTCCTCCATCCATTCCGACTTTATCAACTGCAGCAGATATGTCAGCTTGACCTCCTGCTGGCCATCGGGCGAGCTGCTGACACTCTCATCCACAGGCTCAAACAAGAAACCGCTGCCAAAGCAATCCAGTTGGAATGGTTGTACCTCTGTAGTCATGCCGGAAGGAATGACGTTAGTATCCAATCGATCAATCAAACAGGGGAGTAGTGCTCCATCGTCGAACTTACCTTTGTCTATCAAGTGGTTGTTCATACCCTTTACATGGAATGGTATGTTGTGCTGTACGACGTAGATTGGCTCCTTTAGACGCACTTCGGTGTGGGCGTTGTGGTCAACGCGTCGCATTCGCTTGGATGGGGCACGGTCCTCCTCATGGGCCTCGTCCTCATGATCGGCAACATCGTCGGTCGTGTCGTCATCGTCGTCCGATGAGTCGGTGTATGATTCGTCGTCGTCGTACTCGTCGTCCTCATCATCATGCTCGTGTGGTGATGGCATGGCTGGCAGCTTCAACTGCTGCTGCTCCAATTTGTTCTTGATCACCTCCATCGCGTTGATAATGCCATTGTTGCTCAGACTGGCCTTAATTATGTTGTTATTGTTGAAGTTGTTGTTGTTGATATTGGCAATGTTACTGTTGGTGTTGTTGGTGGCGGCGGTGGTAGTTGTGCTGCTTGTGTAGATGTCGTTGACACCATTTGTCGATTGATTCATAAGGAAGTGCTCGTTGGCCGTCGAGTTGGTGTAGACCATGCGAGCGTATGTCATGTACAGGTTGCCCATGATCTGCTTGTGCAGCAGGTCGACCTTCTTGATGGGTGGTTCGTCAACAATCTGCGCCTTCTGATTGGTCTCGGGGCTCTTGATGACCATACCCGTGCAATGTCGCAGGGCTACGTCCCACAGGGGGATCTTCTCGTAGTCGATGATCAGCGCCAGCATCTTCTTGAGGATGCGCGTTGGGATCAGACGTGTGATACGGATGCAGTAGGTGGTGGTGGTGCGCTCGACCAGCGTCTGCTCGTGCAGCACGGCGATCGTGCGGTTCGGCAACACCGTCTTGTCGATGAGCGAGTTGAAGCTGTTGGGCACGCGCGCGACGCTAGGGCGCGCCAGAGAGTCGTTAATAGGCTGCCAGCTGTCGGCGCCAATGGCTAGCGTGTCTTGCATCAGCTTGAGACCCGCGTTGAGCAGGGGAGTATAGTAGGAGAACAGCAGCTTGCGGAACTTGAACATCAGTTTGAAGCTGTAGGACGACGTGACGATGGCCAGGAGCTCGGCGGGCAGCATCAGCGACTTGTAAAAGGCGAGCGAGAAGAGCATGTTGATCGGCTCCAGGTTGGCGTAGGGGTCCGAGAAGTACTTGTGGCAGCAGTTGATCGTGCAGACGGGCACCAGGGGGAACATCGGGCCCCACTTGACGCGGAACAATTCCTTCCATATATTATGATTGGACGATATAGAGTTGAAGAAGTTTGATATCTGACTGACGCGTGTCAACGACTGTTCATCGAGGTATGAAAAGATGTACAACAATATATCATCTGGCAAGTCCAATAGCTCCAATGGATGATTATGTTTAATCATCATCAATTTCGATATATTCTGATTTTTGAATACACTGCTCATTCTTTCTATCTCTTTACTATCTATTATCTATATCTTTATCTCTATCTGTTACTAGTTATTATTTATATGTTATATGTTATAGTAATATCCTTTCAAAGGATTGAGGTTGAATGGGAAATTGAACGATCCTTTGAGAGTGTGAGTGCGTTTGACTTTGTGTGGGGTTATGAGTCAAAGATTGAATGATTCACGATGAATGAATGAATGATTATCTGTATCTATTACTTATTCGCGATGAATGATAAAGAATGTATGATAATGAATGAATGTGAATACCAACAACTGATCGAAATTTGGATTCTTTGTTATTGAGTTGAGTCTGTGAGAGAGACCGAAGGTCTTTGGATAGAAAGATAGATTTGAGTTGGAGGAGGGGCTGGGCAGGGACGTCCCATTACAACTTGGGAAAAGGATGACTCTCATCCTCCATCAATTTCCTTTTCAGGTCAGAATGGTGCAATGAAACCTCATCCAACAATTTTAAAACTTTGTTCGTTTTTTGTCAACTGACCAAATTTTTACAGTTTTTGAAACTTCATCATAAATTCAATCAAACAATCAGATAATACTAATAATAATAAGAATAACGTTGACCGTCTATCACCTTATTACTTATGACTCAATTCATCATATATTTGCAAACTCAGTCAGTCAAGTGACTAGTTTCCTTCCAGAGTTAGTTCTAGGCTTAAGATATTATTATTGGTAAGGTAAGTCATGACTTACTCGTCATCAAGGTGGTTTAGATCTAAACCTTGCAATGCTTGTTCCAAAGGAGTCCTTGTCATCTCATTCCATTTCACTTCCTAGACTCAATGACGCGTGCGTGTACATGTGAGTATGTGTATGTGTATGAATGAGTGTGGATGGTGGAAAGAAAGAGAATGAGTCCAACACAATAAGTCATGCGTACAGGTCTGTCTTTCACACTGACTGAACTCAACTACTTCTAAGTAAGACATCCTACGTCATTGCAAGTGTGTGTGAATGTCTATGTGTGTGGTGTGTGTTTGAATGGATGGTCAGCACAACACAGATAATACATACACACATTCACCACAACACACACAGAGAAACACACAAAGAAGACATAAAAGGATATATGTACGTATGAACTTGACTTACTTCAATGGTATCGAACAGATCTCGAGGTGTAGTGCGGAGTGGATGTGGAGTGAAGGCATCGGATATACATTTGCCAGACTACTCTATTTCATAACTTGATATTATAATATAATCCAAACAGATAAAGATAAAGATAAAGAAAGAGAGAGTCTTTTTATCTATCACATAATCTATTTATTTATTTATTTATTTATTTATTCATTTGTATATAACATAACAACAAAAACAAAAACATTATTTATTAATAATAATGTCCAACTTAAATTCGCCAATCCAGAGATCATCAGAGTTCCCAACGAGCCATGCGAGCACGGCGCCACGCGGCATCGACTCGCAAGCTCTTTATGAGAAGGAGCAGAACCTCCTCCGTTGGGACGAGGAGTTGAGAGCACGAGAGAGGAATCTCAATGTCCAGTCACAAGGCACTGGCTTCAACAACAGCGCTTCTGCTGCCGCCCCCGCCACTGGCCGCGGTTTCATGCCCTCGGTCAACATCTCTGAGGACATCCCCATCGCCAACCAGAAGTTGGCCAAGTTTGCCATGGGTGTCTTTGGCTGGACTTGCCTCAGTTTGGTTTGGAACTTTGTGTGTGGTATTGCAGCCATCATTTACAGTCAGGTCGCTGACTTCTTCCTGTCCCTCTTCTACCTGTTGGTCGGTGTCCCCATTGCCTACTTCCTCACAAGAAGACTGTACAGAGCCGCCAGAAACGGAAAGCCCAAGGCCAACTATGCCTTCATCATGGGATACGTTGGACTCTTCCTCTTCTCTCTCTTCTTTGCTCTCGGTTTCAAGTACTCTGGTATGCAGTAAGTATCATATATTCCACTCTCCTCTCTCATCCACCATCTCATGTTCTAACAATCAATGTATTCTACATTTTCCAATAATATAGCGGTCTTATCTGGATGATCAGTCTCTTCCACAACCACCACAAGGCTGTTGGTGCCCTCAATGTTGTTTCCCTGTTCTTCTGGGTTGTCAACTCAATCTTGATTGCTGGAGTCTTGTTCAAGGTTCTCCGTATGACCAACATCCAGAGAAACAGAGGTGAGACCGCCAACTTTGGTCTCCGTGACTACATCAGAAGCCGTTAAAAGGTTAGCGTGCTTACCAAACATCACACAAACTACTTGCCATATGGACGTGTCTCTACCAGACATGACTGTTCACACCCAATCTCCTTCCATTCAATCGCAAGTAGTACAACAAAGATAATAATAAACCCAATCCTATTTAACAACCACAACAACATTGTTTGATTGAATGAATGTACAGTGTATACATGGCTACAGCAACTGAGATTGAACAACATCAGCAACTGTAGCAGTGTCAGATATGTTTATGTTTAGCTCCTCCAACAATGTCAAGACATTTGCATTGGCGCCCTTGTATGATAGCTTGAGGAGGCTGCTAGAGATGGCCACTTGGTACTGTCGCACCAGCTCCAGGAAGTACTTGATGAGCAGCATGTTCTCATAGTCCAGTGCCATACGCAGGTACTCTGTGAGGTTGTCAACAAGTATACGATGCTCGCCAATCATCTCCGAGACGAGTGTGCGAACTGCGTTGGTGCGATCATTCTGCACGCAGGTCATCACGGTCTTGTGAATCTCATGTGGTAGCTTCTCAGCAGAGTCCGTGCTAAGCTGTCCAATGAGATCAAAGAGTGGTGGCAACATATGGACGTGACCACGAAGCGCAGCATTGTACAGTGCATCAGTGATGTTCTGGAAGTTTGTGTTGAGTCGATAGTCTGTGTGATTGAGCAGGTAGTCCAGGAACACATGGTCGCCGCCGTAGCAAGCACCGCTCATTGCATTGTGGTTGACAAGCTGAGATGGCACGCCAGCGGGCAGCTGGCTGTGGCAGAGCTTCCGGTACAGATCGATGCGGCCACTGCGTCCGACAAAGAACGCAAGGCTCGACAGCTCAAGCTTGGCTGAAGTACATCCGATGAGGAGGTCAATGATGGCCGGGTTACCAAACAATACCGCATTGGTCAGTTGTGGTGTTGATACCAATGTCGACCAATCACTGCTGTTGAACAGCGACAGGACGTAGCGTATGCAATGCAAATGGCCATGTTTAGCCAGCCTTGAAATCAGATCGCTCGTGTTGACCTGTAGCTTCATATCCACCAATAACAACTTTGCCAGCTCCACGCTTCCACATGTCAATGCCTCTGTTACCACGTCGCGTCTGATGATCTGTGGCGGAGTTGAGGTAGTTGGAGGTGATGCGAATGGGTCGCCAGAGACAATATTTGGTTGTTGCTGTTGTTGTTGTTGCTTGTGGATGTCCTCTAGGAGATGCCTAATGGCATCGATCGACTCCTCCTTGATACATCCAGTGCGCGCCATTTGATTGAATATCGACACGTGATCGAATTGTTTGGTGTGACGCCTTAGATTGGCCAGGAAACCCTTGATCGTGCTTGGCCGTCCGCTCTTGCAAACGGCAAACATCATGCTGTACAAAGAGTCTGCGTTGATCAGACGTGCAGACATCAAAGCCTCCACTACATCAGCCCTAAAGTCAATGTCAATGAGTGGCTGGTAGAGCAGGTGCTGGCGTAGCTCATCCTGCTTGGCCGTGAGTATTGATTCCGCCACATAATGTATAAGCTGCACGTTGCCCGTGCGAATGGCATGGTACAGCGGCAGTGCATGGTCCCACGCATGTTTGGCCAATTGAAGCTGCTCGCCAATGTTGTACGGATGGTGGAAGAGCAGGCGATGTATCAGCTTGACCGCACTGAAGTAGTCCTCCTCAGTACTGCTACCGCCATTGTTGCTGATGTCTGTGATCGTGTCGTACGAGTAAACAATGTTGACTGCTTGTTGGAAGTCGTTTGGCTTGAATTTATCAAACTCAATGTGAGCCATGATGTAGAAGATCGTGTTGAAGTGTGATTGTAGGCTGCCTTTGGTTCGACTGCGATGATCATGTCCACGCAGGGCAGAGTCGCCAGCATACATTCGCCTCAGCAGTGCAACAAGCAGTTTGATGTTGAAGTGTGTCTTGTTCAAGAAGTGATCGGCGAGTTGACGATCGGCCCATAGCAACACGTCAACAAGCGTCTCCTCATCATCAATGTCGAACTGTAGACTCTGTCGACGTGCAAACTCCAACGTCTCAAGCATCGCCTGTGTAGTGTTCGGCAGTTTAGTGAGAGTGTAGACCAGCGCGCCAGTAAGTTGTGTGTATCTCCGATGAAGCTCCATCACCACATTCATGTGGCCAAACTGAACGGCCAAGTCCAGTGCCTTGGCTAAATCGGAGGGTGTGGGCAACACATGATGATGGGATAGGGACGGAGACAGGGTCGTTGCGCCATCTTCAGTGTCGTAGGCCAACCCCAAGAGGAACTTGACTGCGCACAGATTGCCTTGCTCCGCTGCGCATCTGAGTAGCAATGTGAAGGGGCCGGCAGCTTCAACGTGATCCCAATAGCGGCGACAGAGTAGTGTGAAGAGGGAGGTGTCGCGACACTGTGCAAATATGTCCTGTATGTCTTCAAAGAGGAAGTCGATGGGATCGTCACGTTGCAATCGGTACTTTAACAAAGGGAAACGACCAAATGTGATTATGTCTGTGGCCATCCTCAGTGACCTATATCGTTTGTTCCAAATGTTGCCCGATTGTACATTGCCAAGTATCAAGTTCACCAAGTATCTATTCCTGATGATACTTAAGAAGCAATCTGTCAGTCTATCTGTATCCATATTGTTATACTATTTGTTTGTTTGATTGTTTGTTATTTAGATTGATTGATCACTTTGTTTTAATTTTGGAGTGCAACCCTAACCCTCGCCCTTGAACTTGCCCTCGACCTTGCCCTAACCCTCGCCAAGATACTTAAACAATATTTATTTCCAAAGAGATGTTTAAACAGCATCATTTGTATCAGGTGGAGATGATCTAACCTCCATCTCAACATCAGTTGGCTGTTTGTTATCATCCTTCTTTGACCTATCCTTCAAAGACTTAATCTTATCCTTTGCCTTATTCTTAATCTTCTCCTTCTTGGCCTCAATCTTATCCTTGTTCTTATCAATAACCTTTCCAGTCTATTTGATTGTTTGATTGATTGATTGATTGTGTGAGTGGGGGGTTGGGCTGGGGCTGGAATCATTCCAGGTACTTGACATACCTTGTGAACACAACACTTAAGTGGTAATTCGATAAAGAAGAATATACCCATGGAGATTAGGAGTGCAACGATCTTGAAAAAGACTGATATCCTTTGGGAGACTGGTACAACGTCACGCATCGTACGAAGGTAGAAGGCAGTGGCCGCCAACAATAGTACATTGTGTGTGAACATGTTCCATATCTTGAGTTTGAACACTGGCCATGATCCACGTTGCTCATTCAATTCCTTCCACTTCTTATTGCACGATAGTGATACGGCTGGCGCCACAATGACCGAGCAACAGTGGAAGCCAGACTTGACGAGACAGAATATTTGTGTGGCAGTGTCAAAGCCCAGACCAACCGTACTCAGTATCTGAGTAATCTTGAGATACCTCTTTCCATCATCGTCCAGCTCATCCCTGTGTGGATAAGTATACAATGTGATCAAGAATGATATCGATGTTGCAAAGTTGGCCAACATTGACATTGCATAGAGGAAGAACAACAACCTCTTGATCTTTGATGCGCATCCACAACAACTAAAGTTTGATTGATTGGGAAAGAGTTAGTGAGTGAGTGGATGGGTGGTGGGGTGGTTGAGTGATTGGAATGATTCCAGGGGATGTGATGGGGGAGGGTATGTTGTACGATCAAATACTTACGCCATTATTATTATTTGATTCGAGGGATTGAATAAATGAATGAGTGATCAGAATGAGTATGAGCGAAGAAATGATCAGAATATCGTTTGAGCTGATTGTTGATCTTTGGTCATCATTTGCAATTATATCTAGTAGAAAATGGGTTTTGATTCTGACTTGATAAGTGATCTTTGCCTCAAACGTCACACAATTAAGTGATCGAGGCCTCGGAATACGGGGTGGTCGAAACGTCGACGTACTTTTGTAACCCTTAAAACAATTTATTTGAAAGTGATCGTTCGGTGATCTCGATGCTACTTGAGTTTCCCGCACGTGTGTATCCCGATTTGTAATTGTCATTGATATCAATGACCAGTTTATCACTTAAGTGATTGATCAACTTGTGTTGAGATGGACACCCACCCAAGTGTTCGGTTCCTAACACCCTGGAATGAATGATTGCTGATCGATTGATTGGATAGAAGTAGTTCCAGTCCAGTGGAAAGAAACCAAATGGTGATTGGCTGATTGATTGATTGATTGATTGATTGGATTAATCATCACTGCTATCTCCTCCTCCATAGAGATCATCATCATCGTCGTCATCGTTGTATCTACGAGAGTAGACTGGCTGTGACATGGTTGTCTGGCTCATGGGCATCCTGAATGCATCTCGGTTGGCCTTGCCCGTCGTTGTCGGCAGTGAGGTAGGCGGGAGCATCGTTGATATATTGTGTTCGTCATCGTGATCCTCCTCGTATTTGTGGGCATCATTGATCCACTCCTGATACCACGCATCTGGCTCAAAGGGCGCCGTCTGCACTTTGAACGTGCGGTTGACGACGGGCTTCTTGGCCCTCTGTCGCTTGCCGGTCATCAACTCCATCTTCTTCTTGTGCTCGGCGATCTTGACCCGCTGCTCCTCTAGCTTGGCCTCGCGCGTCAAGTATCGCTCCAGTTGTGGCTTGGTGTAGAGTGTTTCGTTCACCTGGTACACCTCGATCTCATGCTTGGACAGCCTGTTAAACTGGTGCACGCGCTGTGCCTTTTGCACGAGTACCTTGTTGCCAACGAGCTCGTCCACATCGCCAAAGAAGTGCTGTTGGTGCGAGTAGACGTTGGTGTTGAGTTCGATCAGTGGATCGTCGATGCCGACTACCAGCTCGTCCAGCTTGGTGAGGGTGGCGTGCGGTTTCAGTTTGATATGATAGAGGCCCAGTGTCGAGTGATGCTTCTGTGCCGTGGTATTGAGTGTGCCAGGTCGGGAGTGTCGTGTCAAAGTATTCTTTATCTGTTCCTCAGTAAAGTGTTCGCCCAACCTCTCCATAATGTCGCCCATCGTCATAGGTCCACTCAACTTCAGTAGTTCAATGATTGCCGAGAACAACTTGTTTGGATGATTCTCAAACTGCTCCAACTTGAATGGCAATGAAGAGCGCACTATTTGATTGGTTGATTGATTGAGTGATTGGGTTAGTTCAAGTGATGAAGGGTCTGCATGTTAACCAGCCAGCCAGCCAACATAGTCGTGGTCCAAGTACATACTGTTGAGGTACTTGGGCATTTGTCTGAGCATGATTGTGCTTCCAAACTCTCTAACAACATCACAGTAGTTGGTATAGTTTCGTTGTTCAATGAAACGCCGCAGGAACTCGATTTGAAGTGGCGTGCGGTATATACTGGCCTGGATCTTTCGGTGTGAGTGTCGATCAAACTTGTCCTGTCCATCAAGTGGGTCGTGCTTGTATTTGAGTGAGTAGCGAGTTGATGTGACGTCGCCAATCCTGCTCATCTGGAGCAATGTGAAGAAGTTGTTGTTGGTCTGGATGTAGACCAGGCCGGTGAGCGGCTCCTCGGGGAAGGGCGGAAAGGGCAGGGTGATCGAGTGCTTCTCCGAGCCGTACACGGGCATGCACATGAAGGGCGCACCGCACGCCACGGGCAGACGCGTGCTGTACAGGTTGGCCGGCTCGTCACCGTTGATCAGGTGTGTGAATGGTCGGTCCAGGAAGTTCTGGATAGTGGCGTGGTGTCTGTAGCTCATTGAGAACGGTCGCTTGCTGCTCGTGTTTGTGCTCGTGGCCATGTTGATTGTGGACATCTTGTGAATGGGGGCGATCTGGAGCGGGCGAGGGAACACATCCATGCGGTACTGGAGCACGTAGACCAGGCCCGTCAGATTGCTCTTGACCAGGAGGAGCTTGATGTTGCTGAGGTACTCGATGATGGGCACGTGGATGGTCACGGGCCCCTCCAATGGCTTGACGAACGACCAAACGAGGAGTGGCCGATCAAACGTTCGATTGTCAAACATCATGGCGCGCTTGGTCGTCGTGACAAATGTGAAGTAGTTGGCATCTGAGTAGATGCCTGTCAGCGGGCCATATGTCTCGGCGCGTAGCAGCACTCGTGTGCGCGGCACCCCCGTGACCGGGTCCAGCTGAAGTTCGACCAACTCGCTCGGAGATAAGATGTATTGTGAGTTGCCCACGATTGGCTGACGTGCCAGCATGGCCCATGCAGGGCATTTGAATGAGGGATAGTCGGGAGCAAAGGAGTGGATGATGCGGAGGGAGTCGCCGTGTCCATCGACAGCAGACTCATCCACGGGAGATATAAAGTTGAATGACATTAGCGTTCCATCCTCCAGCAGCACATTAGCCAAGCCCATTGAAGTGCGTGGCACTGTTGCATCCATAATCTTTTGTCTGAATGTCGCTTTCTTGATCTCTTCCAGAGAGAAGTTCCTATACTTGTCTCCAAACACATGTAAATAGAAAAAGAACAATGAGTATGTTGTTCTGAAGTACACCAAATAGAGTCCTGTATTGTGTATCACGGGTTGGCGTTATGTTAATAAGAGTTATTGAGTGATTGGAATGATCCCAGGAATGATTGATGGACAGTGACGGATTGAATGATTGAGTGATTGAATAGGTGTGGAGTGATTGGAATGATTCCGGGAAGTGATTGATTGAATGATTGGAATGAGTGATAGTTTGATTGGAATGGTCTCGAGTGATTTGGAATGATGGATTTGATTGAATTATTGAGTGATTGACTGAATGAATGATTCCAGGAAGTGATTGATCGAATGATTGTTTGAGTGATTGACTGAATGAATGATTTGGAATGATTCCGAATAATGGGAATATGCGGGTTGACTTACGAAGAGAGTATTGGACTAGCTTGATGTCGAGGATTGGCTGTTGCTGCTTGTCATATCTGATTAAGGCATGCCACTTGTGATCGTACTTGGTAGGAAGCTTCCTCTTGCCCCTTCCAATTGTTATGCCAGAGAATACATTCATATTTGGTCCAGTGGCAATGAGCAGCAGCTTAGTCCTGACCATTACCATCGTGTTGCCATATCCTCGCAATTGATCAGTGTCGCGTCGTACGGGCACCAATGACTTGTCGAGCGCAGGCACATCGCTCTCAACCTCCTGACAGAGACGGTCGACCACGTCAACAGGCATCTTCTCGCTCGTGAGCAAGTGGCGCAGCGAGGTGTTGATGGGCGGACGCAGCTCCTCGAACCAGAGGGGCGAGATCTGGATGTTGACCATTAAGGGGAATGCGCGACGACCGATTGGCGCCAGAGTGATTGAGTTGGGTTGTTTGACCAGGGGCTCGAATGACGCGGCGGTGCCCTCCACCGCCATGTTGGCAAAGTTTGGCGGGAAGTAGCTCGGGTAGACCGGCGCGGGGTTCATCAACTGACTCACAAACGGTGTGAAGTCCGATGGGTTGGTGGCCGCAGCGATCGACAGGTTGTCGCGAAGCAAGTTACCGGCCTTGTCCTTGACTCTGAACAAATGTGGCGTGTACTGACCAGTGTGGAATCTGTCCTTTATATGCATGGGCAGAGTCTCGCGCAACAACTTTGTGTCCAACATGTTTGATACATCCTGACCTCCATCGTCGTCGTCTTCTTGATCAAAGACAACATGACCATCACGAATCTGATCATAAGGGACGTACTCTTCATCATCATCATCCTCCTCAAGATGTGGTACACTATCATCATTGAACTTGACCTTTATCCTTGATCCCTCATCCACTACTTCATCATCATCATCATGATCTTCTTCCTCTGAATCTGAATCAAACTCTGACTTTATCTTTTCGATGTTGTACTCATCATCGTCATCCTCTTCCTCAACATCATCCTTTGAGGGCTCACCCTTTACATCTTTTGTCTTCTTATCCTTTGCTTTCTTCTTTGCCTTCTTCTTCTTATCCTTTGCCTTCTTCTCCTTTGCCTCCCTCTCCTTCTCCTTCTTGTTCTGTTCTATCACATCAAGTTTGAGATGAGCCTGTATCTTTAGTTCTTGTTCTTTCTCTTTTTGTGCTTGTTCCTTCTTAATAACCTCCTTTGGTTTCTTTTTATAGTTTATATTGGTATTCTTTCCCATATGTATATATATATATATATTACTTATTATATGATGATATATATAACTTATTGTTTGAATGAATGACAAAAGACGAACGAATGAATGAATGAAAGTTTCATTCATGAATTGTTTTGAATTGCAAAAAGTGGTGTTTCTATGACTTTTGACTCAATCTTGAACATCATTCAATCAAAGAAAGAGATAAAGAGATAGAGAGAGAGATATAGATGTCAACGGGAAAGAAGTTCTTCATTCCAGATGATGATGATGGATTTGGAGATGCTTTTGATGAGGGTAAACCAAAGATTGATAATACTTTGATAAAACCTCCAACTATAGATGAGATAAAGGAGAAAGAAGAGAAACAGAAACAAGATGTAGAACGACTCTTGAATCAATCAACTCCTCAAACTACATCATCATCATCAACAACATCAACAACATCAACAACATCAACATCAAGGCCAACTACATCATCAACTACATCAACATCAACAACATCAACATCATCATTCTTTAGTTCGTCAAGGATTTTGAAACCAAAGGCTGCGATAACATCATCACCAACTTCATCAACAACATTGGATGACAATAATAATGACAATAATAACAATGAGACAGTTGGATATGTCCAGCCCAAGATATCATTGACTCCAAAACAAACGACATCATTGAGTTTGTCGACGACAACGTCTTTGACGACAGCCACGACATTAGGTCCTCGGACGCTCACACTTCGACCGACATTGAATGGTCCACAAACACTATCATTGAAACTTCCAACGACTGGATCACTCAAGCCAACGCTCACATTGCCAACAACACCTGGTCAACGCATCACTCTCTCACTTCCCAATCTTTCATTCTTAAACTCAAACTCAAACTCCAGCTCAGGCTTGAGCCTCGCAACTACTGCCCCAACGATGGTCAATAGAATAGTACAGGTTAATGAAGAGACCATGAAGATCACAGGCATACCAGGCCACTTCTCATCAAGACTGCGGTGGGAGTACGCCAAGTGGATCAAACCCGATGTCGTGATTGGTACCGACTCTTGTTGTTTATACTCGTCGCTGAAGGATTATCGACTACGGCCGCAGCATCTGGAAACCCGCGCACGTTCCCTGCCCAGCCATTTTGAGCTGCGCTCATTGGTCGTTGTGATTGACATTGACGACTGCGTGGCGCTGTTGGAGGAGCTGTCCTGCGTGTCAATGCAACTGGATCTCGTACTATTCGTCGCTTTCAACAATGCCGAGGCAGCGAGATACATTGAATCACTCAAGACCTTTGACAACAAGACGCCAGACGTCATCAAGACTAAACAATCAAGTCTGGACAAGACCGATATCCAAGATGCCCTGACCACTATCCGTGGCATCAACAAGACTGATGCCACCACCCTAGTGTCAGCATTTGGTGTAAGTACTCCTAGCCTTGGGCTGGAATCATTCCATTCACTCACTCAATCCATCATATTAGAGCGTGAAGAGGATGTTCACATCAAATAAGGAAGCGATTGGATTGTGTCCTGGTCTTGGACCAAAGAAGGTGAATAGTTTGTATCATGTATTACATCAGCCATTCAAGGTTGAGCCAAAGAAGCAGGAGGAACTTGACTTTGAACTGCCAGATAGATGGTCATCGCCAACACTTCCATCACCCATTCAACAAGGTGATGTCAGCAACAACAACAACGATGACAATGATGACGAATTTTAAGTCATTCGCTCATTCATTCATACATATTCACGCTAGTGGCTACACGTGGCCATCACCATCATTATCATCAAGATCGAAGGAGTAAAGACCACACATTGATTGATTGATTGATCGAGTAATCAAGTATCGAGTGATGGTTTATAGTTGGATGTCGACTGGTATCTTGACCATCTCACAAGAGGTCTCCCAGACTTGTCGAGCATTCTCTGGATCGCGTGAGAAGGGGCTGGACGGTTGCTCCTCTTTGATGTTGAAGAACTTGCCCTTGACACCTTGGAGATGTGGCGCGGTACCCAGGGCCAAAGCCTCGGATACCTCAGCACTCACAGTAACCTTGGTGAACATGAATGAGAACAATGGGATTACATATTTGTTGAGGAAGGGATAGCTGTGGAGAATGTTTGTGAGCACGAGTCCAGGATGCATTGCGTTGACCACGATCTTTGAACCCTTGGCATCAAGTCGTCTCTGTAGCTCATTGGTAAAGAGCATGTTGCATAACTTTGATTGGGAGTAGGCAGATTTGGCGCCATAGTCCTTTGGGTCGACTGATAGACGGTCAAGGTCGAGCTTGGCATGGAAGTGAAGACGGGAGGTCAGGATCACTATCCTTGGATTGTCACTCGCTTCCAATGTACTGAGCAACAAGTTTGTCAACAAGAATGGACCCAAATGATTGACACCAAACTGTGACTCAAAGCCATCCTCTGTCAGTTCATAAGGTCCACCATACTTTCCAGCATTGTTTATCAAGTAGTTCAATGGCAAGTTCATGTTCTTGAAGTTTTGGACGAATTCTCTGACCGACTATACATGATGACGAACAAATATTAATACAAGTATATATATATATACTTATAAGTATCCAAGATACATACGTCTAATGAATTGAGGTCCAGTTTCATACATTGAATCTTATCATTGTTGGTCTCATCAATGATCATTTGTTTGGCAACTTCAGCCTTCTCAATGTTTCTGCAAGCCAATATTACACGCATGTTGTGAGCAGCCATCCTCTTGGCAGTCTCCCTTCCAATACCTTCATTTGCACCTATTTTAATTCATTCCATTCAATTAATCAATCATTCATTCTATAAATCACTCTAAATAAAACAATCATTTATTCATTTATTACTTACCTGTTATAATACATACTTTATCTTCCATTTGTATAAGTTATAACTTATTTGTTCAAAGAGATAATAATATCAAGAAAATAATAAACAATACTTGTCGATTTTGTAAATGAATAAAAGAGAGACAGATGATGACAAAGAGATTAGTAACGCCCTTTCTATTTTTGGAAATTTACCACTTTAGGTGTCAAATCAAGAATTCGAACTTTCAAATCATTTCAAACAAACTTTGAAGAAAGAGCGCCAATCTAGTTATTATTCAAAGATAAAAGATACAAATATAGATACAGATATATAGTATGGATAATACAAAGAAACAAACATTGGTTGATAAGAGTAATCCACCATTATTTGGTGACTTGGATGAGTCTGTTGATAGAACACAACCATTCATAATGGGTATCGACGAGGCTGGTAGAGGCCCTGTACTAGGCCCACTTGTCTACGCTGCTGCCTTTGGTCCCCTATCACAAGCCGACACTATAAAGAGACATAAATTCGATGGTAATCAATCACATTCAATCATTCAATCAATCAATCAAACATGCTCAATCAATAACATCACTAACCTCGCACTCATTCAATCAAAGACTCAAAGAAGTTAACGGAACAACAAAGAGAAGGATTGTTTCAGAAGATAGTTGATAATGATAAGTTGTTGGGATTCGTTAGTGATGTGATTGAACCGAGTCATTTGTCAGAGTTGATGTTGTTGAAGAATCCAACGTCACTCAATGTGATCTCTCATCAATCAGCATTGAGTCTAGTTGGCAAGGTGTTGGAGAAGGGCTACAATGTACAAGAGTTGTACGTTGATACGGTGGGTCCACCTCTAAAGTATCAGACGATGATCAAGGTGGCCTATCCATCGATTGGCAAAGTGGTCGTGTCAAAGAAGGCCGATAGTCTGTTCCCAATAGTGTCGGCGGCCAGTATCTGTGCCAAGGTGATACGTGACCTGCGTATCGCGGCAACATCATTCGACGATTATGAAGGCGTGGACATTGGCACCGAGTTTGGCTCGGGCTACCCCAGCGACCCAGTCACCAAGAAGTGGCTGATAGACAATCGCGACAAAGTGTTTGGATATCCTGCCATTACACGTTTCAGCTGGAAGACAACGTCCACAGTAATGGCAAATGCATGTTATAGTGTTGAATGGTATGATGGTCGATCAATCATTCAATCGTTCAATCATTCAATCAATCAACTAACTCTTGGCGCCATGTACACAATATAGGACTTCGCCAGATGCGCCAATGTTCAACTTTGCTACTGGCAAACGAAAGAGGTCAGCATTCTTCAATGACAATCACTTGGAAAATGGCGACTTGGGCTTCTAGTTGTTGGATGTCCAATGCCAGACGACTCGCCATTTCAAGAGGCCTAGCACTGGCACGATCATCATCATTTTGGTCTATCACTTTGATTGCATGGGTCCAACAGTGCAACGACCAGCCCTGCCAACCACCAGCACATCATCTTAAGCGACAGAGCGGAGGCGGTCGTCAAAGGGCAGGTTGGCGGGGCCTCATCGTTATCCAATCAAACAATCACAAGCAGTGAGACCTGCCCAGTTAGTCATCGACCCTTTTTGAACCTTGCAATCAATCAATGAATGAAAGGAATGAAGTTGGAGGAGTGGTGTGTGGAGTAGTGGTCCGCAACACAACCCACAACTCATCTTGGATGAATGGTAGTGTTGGGGCTATGTGGTGTGGTGTGTTTGTGATCAAGTTCATTGGGTGATCGTGCTGTGTTGTAGGTGGGGGGTGTTTGATTGATTGGGTTGCTTTGGCAAAAGGGGTAGGTAGGATGAAGAAGAAGTTATATCATTGATAAATTAAATTAATATCTATCTCTCTCATACTTATTAACTGTTGTTACTAATAACATAAGTGTTTGTTTTACTTCCACTCATTCACTCACTCACCTCAATCACACACAATCACATTCGGGTCAATATTATCATATGACTTTGATCAATCAATCAAACACTTTCAGACCAACAGACATATATTACATTATACATATATAAGCTAAGTCCACATACTCAATCAATCAAATAGTCAGCCAAACAATCAGTTAGTTCAATCATTTAAGCATTGAACAATGAAATGATGATTCAACGGGGAGAGCTGGAAAAGAGTCAAAATGCCCTGTCCTTCCTTTCATCAATACCATTTCCAACGTCGTCACAAGCTCGAAAGGGCAACAACTCCACTGGAAGTGGCTCCAACACCAGCAGCCCACATTCATTCAAGAAACCAATGATACCCACATCGAGCGAGAATGAACTACTTCCACTGCCATTACTATCACAACCATCAATTCCAAAGACGACTGCCCCGACTGCCACGACTTCCACGACGACTACGACAACAACGACGACTCATCCATCATCACCACCTCAACGATCAGTGTTTGTACCACTCCTTGCATCACCAGTCAAGAAGGCCGACCCATCATCACAATCACCATTGATTGGCCAACATCATCACAACTCCTGGATATTCAATTTGAACCATAGTACATACAAGTCATGTGATAATGGCATTGGATCACAGGTCAAGCTCAAATCCAAACAAAACAATGTCTTACTGAAACAAGGTGATCAGTTCTACTTCTCAATTATAAAGGACAAGGACAAGGATAAGGACAAGGACAAGGCTGGCACTGATGGTAATGGAACGATCGTGGCATTGGCCACAGTGTGCCAGGAACCAAAGATCAAGAAATCAGACTCAACATATGAGTTCATAATGAGGTTTGATCGATTCTTCCAGGAACCAATACCGCGGGACCATCTGGGGACTGTGCCCCAACTTGCCAACCTATCATCTTCCAAGTCCACATTCACCAACATCTCAGAACAACAACTTCCACTCTTTGTCGATCTCATCAACAACTATTCGAGCCAGAAAGTCAAGTATGTCCCATCCCATAATCACTGGAATCATTCCATCCACTTACATCAATCAATCAAAATGTAGGAAAGAGGCCATCAACTTCCTAACAGGAATAACATTGGCACCGACCAACTCACCGGTAAAGAGTGAGAATCAAGGTGGTGGAGGATCAGTCAATGTCAGTCCATTGTTGAGTAACTCAATGATCAAGTTGAGTAACAGATCACTGGAGAGTGTACTACTCACATCATCCAGCTCATCATCTGGTCAACTACAAAGTCATCTCCTGTTGCCCCCACTGGGGCATTCCTCATCATCACTCTCCACATCAACTAGTCAATCACACCTACGCATACCAGTCACGCCCAAGAAGAGTACCATGTAAGTGTCATCATCATCCATCCATCCATGCTGTTTACTGACCAAATATATATATATAGTGCCGAGTACAATTCAAACTATAATATATCAATCAATCAGAGGATATTCTTTACAACTGGATCAGGACATCCAATGGCAGTATTCTCAATGATTCGTGGCGACTCGAGGAACCCCAACAAGTCCAAGGGCAAGAGTACTTCCAAAGAGTCACACGATAAACCTGTGTATGTCACCAACCCTCGCCCTTGCCCTCACCTTCACCCTAGCCCTCGCACTTACTTATTAACCCTTACTGGACCTTCCACAGACATAGCATCGAACACATCACACACATTGGAACACAGCTGAAGGAGTCTAGCTTCTTTAGCAGGAGGTCATCGTCGTCGGAGACGTCGTACGCTCACCTCTTGACATCAGTCTATGTCACTCCTTATGTTGTGGTATCACCGGACGAAGTAGACTCGTCTGGCATACCACTAAAGTACGATCCACTATTCCTGGACAACTCTGAACTCAAGACAGGCAAGCATCGCACAGTGATGAACCTCCAATCCTACACAGTGTCGATCTTCCCGCACATCAAAAAGGCAGCGATCAAGGAGGAGCTCAACGAGCAATTCCAACAGAAGCATCCTTGGATCAGGTCTGGCATCACACTATACAAGATACGCAAGCTGAAACGCAAGTTGAAGAAGCTGGCGATCCTCACTGACCTGGAGCTATCTACCCTCGCGCTCTCATTTGTCGCCATCGAGAAGTTGATCATCAAGAGCTTCATCACTAAACTCAACATCAAGCTATACGCAGCCGTCTGTCTTCTCCTGGCGTCCAAGTTCAATGATCCCAAGGCGACCATCACTTTGAAGCCTCTTATTGACGTATGTTTGATTGGATGGCATCCACAGTCACTCGCTCGCTCACTCACTCAAATATCCAATCAATCTATAGAGTATCGAGAAGAAGTTATCAATCACTAGGAAGGAGTTGCTGAGTGCAGAGTTCCAGATTTACTCGCACTTGTCTTTTGGAATGTTCGTGGACTGTGGAGACGTGCTTCCACACTACAATCGAATTGTAAATGAGCTGAGGGCATCACCGCCACATGTACATTTGTTAAATAGTCAATACAGTATGTAAGGGGCAGGGCAGGTAATCCTGCTAGCCCATGTTTGAGTGACACCTCTCTGGATCACTTAACAATCTTTATTAGTTGACAGACTGCTCCACTTCACTGATTAGTGGTCTTTTGGAGTCGTCGAGTCTGGCTCCACTGATGTGTTGAGGAATCCACCGACAATTTGAGGTGAGACATATGATTGATCGATGATTCTCCAGAACTGTGACACTCTGGTATCTTGTTGTTTGTAATGATACTCGATATTGGTGCCAACTGCAAACACTTGTGCGAGTTGTCTTGGGAATGTTGGAGGACCATTCATTATCCTGACATTCCTGATCAATGTCGAGTATGGTGTATGTAACTGAAGTATTGCTGCGTCGTGCACTGCGAGTTCAGTCAATGACGCGGGAAGTTGATCAGGAGACAGTGTGTATTTGGCATCTGCCTTAAATAAGACCAATGATGTCAGGGAGCTTGGCAACGCTCCTGGTTGAATAGGCGCATGTGTACATAATGCGAGGCTGGTGACTGACTTGGGGACGTAAACAAATGATGGCGGGTTCATTTCAAGGTCGGTGATAGAATGAGGAAGGTTGCAAAGGATTCTGTCGGCCAACCCAGTGGTCATGTCCCATACTCTGAGGTACGGTGAGAATCTGAGCTTCAATGATGTCAACGATGGTGGAAGTGATCTGAACGGAATTGTGAACTCTGGAGTGAGGTTTGAAAGAATGAGCGATTGAAGCGAGGTCATGAGCGAGAGTTGGACATTCGTGTCTGACAGCTCGAGAAGATAGCTAAGGTGTCTTAGCGTTGATGGCATTGACTGTTGATCGCACAGACTCATCCTACAATCCAACGACGTCACTGACTGGGGAATGACACCAGGCCGAAGCATTGGCGGCGTAAAGGTTTGGTAGTGGCTCATGGTGAGACGCTTGAGTGATGGAGGAAGGAACCAACTTGGCACGAGTGAGTCCTCCTCCGCAAGAGGTAGCATCTCTCTATTATGTGTTGGAAGTTGAATGCGAAGATGTTTGAGGGAGCCTGGCAAGACATCGCTTTGGAATGGCTGTGAGTAAAAGAGATCAAGAAAGTGCAGGCCAGGGGGCAGGCTGCCAGGTTCGAATGTGGATGTTTGTCCAACTCCGCTTCCACCGCTGTCCTCGTAGAGGAATGAGAGGTGTGTGACAGAGGAGGGGATCATGCCAGGCGTGATGTGTTTGAAGAGGCGTATGAGTGTCAGTTTGGTCAACGACGCAGGGAACATGCCAACGATTAATGGATGCTGATGTTGATAGACTGACAGACTGGTCACAGTTGATGGAATCGAGCCGACAGCGATCGGACAGAACTAAAGATAGAGTTTGGTGACGCTCGGTGGGATGATCGATGGCACCAAATACCCTTTATAATGCTCCAGTGCCAGCTTGGTCAGTGAGCGCAGTGGTTGTAGGTAAGCCAGGTTGAGTATCTGTTGTTGGATCTGTTGAGGGCATTTGTAGAAGTACTGATTGAGAACACTGTAGTCCACTGCCAGTCTTCGGAGTGATGTTGCACCCCTCAACCTATTGGCTGCAGGAAGTTTAATGTGTTTGAATCTGAGCTTGCCAATGCTGGAGTATGAGCTGAGAGAAGGTAGATGTTCCACGTCTGCACTAGAGTTGGTTAGTCGAGCAACGCGCGGACAGATCACTCGATCACTCTCAGTCACGTGACTCATACATACTGAGTGTTTGGTCGTGAAGACTACCTCGTTGATGTGTTTGTGCGCCATCATCTTGCTCGTCTCCCAACAATGAGATGGGTGGCAATGATCATTTCCACCAGATGCGTGTCTGATCATAGTCGCCATCCTTGGTACATAGGTAAGGAGGTCCCAAGAATGTGTTCAGTTTACGGAGTGGACCCAACATGAATGGGACAGATCTGATCAATGGTCGTCTGATCTTGTAGAGTCTAGTGCAGGTGAGCAATAGACACACAGTGTCCATTGCATCAAGATATGAAGCAATGTGACCCAACAGCAATAGTGATATGCTGTTCAATGTTGACATCTTTCAATCAATCGATCAAACAAAACAAATGAATGAATAACAGGCAAGGCAAATCATTACTTATCAAACGTTCGTGTACTGCTAAGTCTTTGTAAGATTCTTGATGATGATCTGGATGGCTTGATGAAGCTCTGTTTGAATGTCGCTCTTGTCCATCACACTGAGCCAACGTGTCATTGATGATGTCTGAGCTATTGATGTTATATCAAGTTGTTGCTGTTGTTGTTGTTGCTGTGGATCATGTTGTTGTTGATGTTGATGTTGACTGGCATAGATCTGTTTGTCTGGCAACTGATCGATCAATATCTGTAGACACTCTTCAGCTAGCACTGGATAGGTCTTGGCAATCCTGGTCATCGAGGGCAGTGTCTGTCTGATGAATGACACCTTGTCAAAGTCCTCCATCATCATGGCCTGTGATGGTGGCGGTGGTTGGGCATTGACATTGACATTGACATTAACATTGTTGGCCTGTTGCAGATTGAATCCAATGCGTCCCAGTGCCTGGCGACAGATGCGCAGTGACTTTGGTATTGGATACTTCTCGGCCAGGAATGCCACGAGCTGGATGGAGAACACCTGCTTGTCCACGCTGGGCAGGTTGAGCAACTCGGGCAAGAAGTCAAAGCAGATGTGCATCGAAGGTATGTGAGTCACGGTGATTGGTAGCAGCTGTGCCATGTAGCCTTGGAAGTGAATGAGTTTAACAAGCAATGGCTTCTCGATGAACAGTTGATGAATGAAGTTACAAATGTTGCAACGTATCTCTTCAATGTCCGCTGATGTATATGCATGTGTTTGAGTTCGCTTGAGCTTGTTGCTGTTGCTGGTGTTCGAATCATTCGCGTCCAAAGAGTCCACTTCATTGTCAACATGTGAGTTCAGTACATCCTTGGCGCCTATCCTATTGACAACACAAAGTTCCAGAAGTATCTGAATGATTGAGCTCTCTTGAGTCAATATCAATGTAGTTATCTCTTCCTGTTTGCCACTTCCCTGTTGGTTGATTGATCGAATGATTGAGTTAGTATGATTGATTGATTGATTGGTTGATGATGGACATACCACTGGCGCGATCTGGATCTGGTTCTGGAGGTACTTCTTGGAGGACATCATGTAGAAGTATAGGATGTGCAGAAGGATGTTGAAGAGTGGAGGGCAGTTGAAGACGGTGGGATGCGCGCGGAACACTAGAAGTGGGTCAGAGATGATGTCGGTGTGATTGTACTGCGACTGGACGACCAGTATACTCGGTGATGCACTAGTGGTCGTGAGAACATTGATCGTCTTAAGTGCAATGTCCGATTGCTCCAAGGGGAACACCCGGCTCCAAAGCTCGGCGAACGGTGCGATGAGTCCCTCGACGGGCGGATTGGCACGTTGTTCAATCAGTATGGGCAGCAAGTGTTGAATGAGTGGGAATATATATACAATGAGCTCGCCATCGGCCAGCGTTCCAAGGTAGTTGAGCAACAGATGAGTGGTGGTCGGTTGCTCCGCCGCCCTTTGACAAATATTTACAAGCTCCTTAAAGTCGCTCTTACCATTAGGCAACACGGCCCTACGATTGAATTGAGGAATGAATTGGAACTGATCGATTGAGCTATCAATGAGTGATTGATTGAGTGAATGAGTGTCAGTCATGCACGCCACGCATGGGTCGCGTCCATCCCATAAATACTAACTTTGATAACTTCTCCTCTTCGCCAAGGAGTAGACTAACATTGAAGAACTGAGGGAATTGAGAGGAGATGAGGTAGAGGAATGGTGGAATGATGAAGAAGTAGTCCGCTTGATTGGATTGAATGATGTTGATGCACTTCTGAATGGGTAGCTTCGAGAGGAATTCGATTGAATACTCTTTCACTATGATTGATTGATGGAGGGAGTGAGTGATGAGTGATCGAATGAGTGTGACCATGGACTTACACTGTGTTGACTCGACTAGTAGACTGGGTGTCTTGCCCTTCAATGTCTCTTTTAGCTTCATTACACTGTCGTTGTAGCGTAGAGCATAGTATACAACAAGTACTTGGACAACTTGTGAGGTCTTGGCACTTGTAGCAAACACACTTGATATCGTCCATTCAGCAATCCTCTTCATGTAGAACAATGGATTGTTTGTTGTGATCGTTGGTTCAATGATGCTAGTATGAGTGTTGGAATGGAATGGATGAGTTAGTGATCGTGCCAGTGGGCATGGCCATCCTGGATCTTGGACATGCATACTTTTTGACAAGCTTGTCGAGACAGGACGGGAGAAGGTAGTGGACGGGTGTGGATGCCTTGAGGGTCTGAGCCCAGATCCATGCACCAACGTCAGTCTCGTACTTTTCAAAGATTCGCTCGCTGAGTAGATGGTAGATGCACATGATCGACGTGTTTTGCTGATCGCGATTGTTTGATAGGTTGTCAACGTAGGGCAACAGTGATGACTTCATGGCGACCAATGCCTCGGGGAATATATCCTTGGTGAGCAATTCACCAATTTGATTCAAACTCTCTGTATGGATCGATGGGCGGAAGCCCAGGATAGTCTTGACCGTCGCCACAATGTTCTGTAGTTGTCTCGTGTGGAAGTATATCGCGATCAACAACATCAAATCATTGCATGATGTCACCTTCAACAAGTTATCAAAGCATTCTGTTACGCGTCTCTAAGTATGAGGGTCATGTTGAATGTGTGAGTGATTGGAATGATTTACATGCGATCCAGGAATAACATACTGGTGGCACAATGCGAAGTAGACCTTCAACCGCGAGGAGGAAGCAAAGGAATAGTTTTGGAAATGATCTGTTGTCTTTGCCAGTGGAGGACATGTTCTTCTCGAGTAATCCAATGGAAAGTGTCACCTCGTTTGGGTTGAGCTTGATGCCCAACACTCCTCCCATGCCACAATACACCCTTATGATTGAGTTGACATCGATATCAACTGCGCCCTCCACTGATGATGACTTGGTCGAGCTATCCAACTATGTTTGAATGATTGGATGTTAGCCAGAGTACGCTCAAGTGATCATGATCAAACATACCATGGATAACAATGTCTCCCTGATCTCGTTGAAGGCTGGCGTCTCCTTTTGTGCAAGGTGATCTTTGATCCAGAGGTATTCCTGTCGATTGGTGATAATGTTGCAGATAAAGTCAACTTCATCATGGATGTATCTCGAGGTGATGTGGAGTACCAGGTCCGGTAGTAGTGTGCGCTCGACCAACTTTTGTCTAATGTATGTTGCAGCGAATGGTGACAGTCGACACAACTTGCAGAGCACCATTCGTATCCTATCCATGCCCACCAAGTCTATCGATGCCAACACAACCGAGTCCACAATATCCTTAAAGTCCACCGGGTTGTTCAATGCCATGATGTAAACCAAGTGCGCTGCTTGCTTGAGGAACAGCATCGATCCAAGTATGACCTGAATGAATGAATGAATGAGTGAGTGACCGGTAACGCGTTGATGAGGTGTGGACGTCATAACATAACTTACATTGAAGTCCAACAGATGTCCAAAGAGATGAGCTATAAGTGGCAGGATGTAACTGAGCTCGGTGAGGTAGATGGGCAGATCGAGTACGATGGACTCGTATGATCTTTGACCCGATGCAAATGTGTCCAGGTCAACACTGCCCATCTGTGTAGTCTTCTTGATGATGTGTAACTCATGTTGATGCTCGGCATGGTGTAACAAAGCAATCAAGTCACTGAGCACCAGCTTCAACTTCATCGCGCAGTCACCATTCTCGAATGCATGCTGTACATTGCGCGTTGACTGTATGAATGATACCATCTGGTCAGTCTATACGTGAATGAGTTAGTAAGTATGATTGAATGATTGAATGAACGAATGAACGAATGAGTGAATGAACATACATGACCTAACTTCTTCCATTGTTGTAGTTCATCTTCGGCAAAGATGAAGAGTGGCTTGAGGTCCAGACATTGGTAGGCGGTTAGACGTGCAAGTGAGCTGGCCATGTGAGGTGTCATACTAGGTGTGTTCTCATGTAGCATAGTACGCAACTGTTCATCTGTTATAGATATCTGTAATAGTAGTGATAGACATAGTTCTCTATCTTGTGGCAGATCATCTTGATTATCATTGTTATTATTGTTGTTGTTGTTATTGCTGCTGTGATCACTCTGTTGTTGATGTTGGTGATGTTGTTGTTGTTGTTGTTCAAACAATGTCCTAACAACTGATTCAAAGTCGCCTTCAAGTAACAGGTCGAACAATGTACTATTCTGTCGCGACATGTGTTGAAGCGTCATGACCTTCTATCCTATCGTATATCACACCTCAACCAACAAAGTAAGTAAGAATAAGTATATATATATGAATGAATGAGATGTATTACTTGTGCATTTGATTGAATGAATGAAAGTTGGGATGATGTTCACTACGGCGCCACTTCAAAACTTGTGGTCGCGCGAACTACCATCACTACCTTTGGTGTCCACATCTTTGGGTCTCTTCCTATTCTTATCCTGGACGGTCGGTTCCACCTTGTCTGACTTCTTCTTCTTAATGGTCTTGGATCTGTACTCTTGGGCATTGTTGGAGGTTGTAGTTGTGGATGTGGTTGAAGTAGTTGAAGAAGTTGGCGGAGCGGATGTTTCATCATTCTCAAGCAATCTTCTCCTCAGTTGTGAGACCATCCACTATGCTTGCTATATCTTAACATGAGACATTTGTATACCAGGTTGATTGATTGGTTGATTCAACGAATGAATCATTTAGTGAGTAAGTGTGGACTTTGAAGACCTGTCTCTTATCTGGCGTTCCATAAATAACCTCCTGTTATTGGATGCCAAACGTCTGTATCCAACCATCATTGAGGTGGATGTTTCAAAGTGTCGGTTCGTCAAGTACTCTAAGTATAATCATTGGCAAAGACTCCATCCATTAATCATCCAACCAATCAATCAAGTAATCAATCACACATATATATATGTCTATCACTCACTCGCTTCAAACGATCAATCAATCAAACAGAGAGGTTGCCAAATATGGTGGCAGTGGGGGCATGCATTCGTGGGGGTTTGGTTGCCGACCATTCGAATCAAAGTCTTTGACTTGTTTGTCATCAAATTAGAACAATGTGATTGACGAGTGGGGGGTAGTGTTGTGACCAGACCTACATTAGGTGCCTGGTGATCGTGGGGAAGGGTATACCCTTTGTGATCAGTGAAAAAAGGAATCGTGATGATGATCAAATAAAGTCAACAACAACCCAACCTGCCCTACCTGCCAACCATCAATCCATCCATCGCCGTCATCATGAAACAACTTATCACCTCACTTTTCCCCCAACACTAACCAAGTAAAGTAAACAAGGTCATGTTTGCCCTGCCCTGTCTTTAACTATTCATCCACTCCATCAAATCGTTCTGCCTCACCTCAACAATCATTCATTCATTATTACTCTGATATAGTTAAACGAAGATATATATATATAGGAATATAGGTTTTGAGGAAATTTCTAAAGGTACGTTTGTGACGTCACTATGTCGGGACGGAATCATTCCACCACACCACTTATTTCTTAGTTTATTAGACTCAACTTATTAACAATATAATAACTATAGTGATGGACAATAGATATCAACATCAACAACAACAACAACAACAACAAGGATGTGATCCAAGTGTTGATTATAGAGCACTTTATTCAAGTTTGAAGAGGAAGTTTAGTGTGATTGCTGAAGAGAAGGATGATACTATTATTCAATTGGAGCATGCCAAGAAGCAATTAAAGAAGTTGGCCTCTGAGAAGAGGTATGTTAACTAACATCAACCAATCATTCAATCAAACATACACTAACTGGAACTATCCCACCCTACCCACCATCACCCCCATTCAATCACTCAATCAATTAAATAGGTTCTTATTAGATAGATTGTTAAAGTTTGAAGAGGTGTCTTCTGACTCTGATTCAGAGTCCAGGTTCGCGACAAAGCCTCAAGCCCACCCCACATCACTTCCCCCACTGTTGCCACTCCACTCATCACACAATTCCAACATGTTGTTGATATCGCCAAATGTTGGAAATAGAGATAATAGAGACCGAGATAGGGATACAGACAGAGAACAACTACAGCAACAACAACAACAACATATAGATAGAGATAGAGAGAGACAACATGTTAAGAGGGAGAGGGCACCAAATGGATCATCGTCCAAGAAGTCGAATGGTAGACTTGGTGGCCAAATGCATATTCGTCCACCAACAGTGTCACCAACGAATAAGGGCTTAGCACCAGGTGAGGACATGTACTCCATGTTGCCAGACAGAGACAAGTCTGACGCTGAGGATGTTTCCATGGCCGCGTTGTCCAGTAGCAGGGGACTGCAACAACAACAACAACAACATCCCACTCAACAGTCACTGACACAGCCACCACAAACAATGATGTTGGATGAGATACCACCTGGATTGGCCGAGGGACACGAGGGCTATTGTATGGCCTTTGGCAAGGACCGTCTGTGCAAGGGCAAGGCATTAGCCAACTGCAAGTACTGTTGGCATCACGCGCCACTCGACCCCAACTCGGACTTTGTCTGGTGTCAGTACGAGAACAAGAACAAGAAGAACTCAAAGAAGTGCAACATACCCGTGCAGAAGTGGAAGCTGCAGCCATTCTGTGGCTACCATCAGACCAAGGCGCAGCGCAACCTCAACTCAGAGTCTGGCGACGACGACTCTGACAGCGCCATCACAGACAGCAACAACAAGCAGGCACGTGCGTCATCGGCCACCGGACCATCGACATCGTCGTCCATCGCCGCCATCACCCAACCATCAACAACACCAACACAATCATCAAAGAAGAAGGGTCATCATAGACGTGAGCCAAGCTCCAGTGCCAGTGCCAGCGCCAATGCGTCCACACCAATGGGCTCATCGCCAGTGTCATTGAGTCCACCATCACAGTATGATGCTGGTGGCGACACACTCAAGTTCCACATGTACAATATCAAGGTCAACTCAAACAATCACACTCGCGCCGAAAAGATCACGCTGCCACCCACACTGCCTATGCGTCCAACCTACCATGCATCACTATCACCTCCTCCACTGGGCAGTGGTGATGGAGAGAGTAGTGATCCAATTGATGTAGTTGTATGATCTGATCAATCATTCAGTTGGACCCTTTGGCCTCGTGAGGCCTTTTCAAGTTTCATCCATGTGATTAAAATTCACATTTGGATGATATATATACACATAATATATATTATATCCTTATTAAATCAATCACTCTTGAGTGAGTGTATCCATACCTCAATACTCCAAGACCCGACTCCAAATAAGGAAATCAACTTAATTAGGACACTTTGAAATTTCAACGAGATCCACACACATACACACAAGTTCTACCTCTCTCAATCTTCCATTCATTCTTTAATTCATTCAAACATACATACATACATATATACATATATATTAGAGACATGTCAGTCGTTCATAATAAGGATAAGAACTTTAGTATCACCTTTGACAATGGAGGTATGTTGCGTTGTCTACCTGACTCTCTGGACCTTGTTCCAAGTTGATATACTAACCTCGCCTCTCTCCTCTTTCATTCAATCAATCATTCGTATGACCAACAAAGACATTGCAGTGCTAGACTACAACAGAAGTGGCAATGAATATAACTTCTATCATACATTCGTACCTGACTCACAAAGGTAACAATCATTCGTTCAGTCATTCAATCATTCATATACTAACTTTGAAACAACAACAACAACAACGATAAATAATATACAGAGGCAAGGGAATTGCAGATGTTCTAGCATTGAATGCCATGAATTATATAAGGGATACAGATTCAAGAGTTGTATTATCATGTTCATATCTATCTGATAGATGGATTGTAAAGAATCCATCATACGTTCGTTATGTAATCAAGGCTCTCTCAAGACTGTAATGTATGTAAGTGCCAAGGCATTCAGTCAGCATCTCCATGTATAATAATAAAAGGGTCATGACTACTAAGTCCAAAGTCCAAGGACAAGTCAGGATCATCTGATTCCTGTTTTGTTCACACATTCCAAGTTGAGTGAATGAATGTGCGAGGTGGATTCGCGAATGACATGTCTGTGTGAATGAAGTGAACTTAAGTAGTTATTACATTACCCTTTTGTATACATATACATAATATATATATATATAATATATAGTACATACTTGACCTTGTAGAGAAAGATGGGAAAGGATAAGGCAAAGAACGCCAGATCAAAGGGTGCTAATAGCTGGTATGATTGTTCAATTAACATGATGGACCAACAAGATGGACGATGTTCATGGTCTCACTCATACTCACTCAATCACTTAATCAATCAATCAATGAAGGGAGGCATCAGCAAACAATGCTAGCTTCCTAGGTTTCTCAGCATTCACATCAACGCTATCAAGCGCGACAGATCCCGAATATGTATGTTGTTGTGGCCACGACACAGACACAGAGACAGTCACATCACAGGGACATAGACATTAACAATCAATCAATCAATCAATCAATCAATCAATCAATCAATCAATCAATCAATCAATCAAACAAACAATGATAGCAACTTGATTCAGATTATCAAGTACAGTTTAAGAAGTTGTTGAAGAAGGATGCAGTGAGCAGAATGAAGGCATTGGAGGAGTTGAATAGTTTGTTTGGAAAGATTGATTTGGAGACAGATAGTAGCGCATCGATACGCGCGTTGCTAAGTGCATGGGAGTTGACATATAGGAAGCTTGTCAATGATGACGATCGCAAGGTTAGAGAGATGTCCTCACTCTGTCTAGGCACACTCGGCACCAAAGTTGGCAAGAACCTTGGTCCACACGTCAAACATCTCTTTGGTCCATGGCTATTCTCCATCTGTGATCAAAAGGATCAATCATACAACACTGCACTTCAATCATTCAATGTAAGTGGTGTATCAATCATGATTGATTGATTGAGCGAGTGAGTGATCATACTGACGCGTACATGATAGACTATCTTCCCTGAGAAGAAGAGAAGTGATGTGTTTAGGTTCGCTCATGATACTGCATTGCAATATCTGACGGAGAACCTGCAAGAGACGACTGGCACATTGGGCGATGGCAAGTCAGTCCCACCCGAGGTCCTCCAAGACCGTTATGATCGATGTATCTCCAACTCATTGTTGGCAATTGAATACCTGATTGAGAACTCAACATCAATGTCCACTTCAGCTGATGATCAATCATCATCTTCATCATCGTCCTCGACAACTACAACGACACAAAGTATCAATCAAGACATCTATCAAGAGACATTGGAGAAGCAATTCTTTTCATTCCTCTCATCAAAGAGTGCATACATTCGAAAGACTTGCTATCGCCTCATCACCACGATCATCAATCGTGTCCCCAACTTCTCAGACAACAACCTCAAAGACTTCTCCACCAAGATACTCGGTCTATTCTCCGAGAAGGATCCATCAACACATCTCTTCATGTGGGATGCCATCATCTCATTCCTCAAGAGTGAGTATAGAGTAGTGATGATCAATCAATCAATCAATCATGTGACTAACTCACCTCATTCAAACATATACAGAATACAAGGAGAAGGCTTGGGAGGGCGTGGATGCGAGGAAGCATGTGTTGCCAAGGTTCTGGGCATTCTTGAGGACTGCTTGCTATGGATCGTACGAGATATCATATCCAATGGTGCTACCATTCCTTAGTTTCATTCCAAACTCTGTGGTTGGCGACAGCGTGGCATTCTTTGAAGAGTTCTTTGGCAACACACTCAAGGGTTTGGAGATACTTGAGAACATCAAGCAGTTTGGTTCAAGTGAGCGCGCTACTACCTACCTTCTCACAAGTGTACTCGAGTGTATTGTATTCTGTTCAAAGTATGTTGTCCGCGATCCAGTCCAGTCCAGTCTGATTGATCGATCACTAACATTCCTGACCCTCCCACTCCCTTGGCACACTCTGGAATCATTCCAATCACACGCCCAATCAATGGAACAATGAAGGAAATGGTCGACCAATCAAGCGATTGTCAAATACTTGGTGTCCAACTTGTTTGGATCGATATTGCTTGGATACTTTATGAAGGAGTACTCGCCTTACTCACATCAGTTGACAAAGAATGTTTGCGAAACAATGCAAAGATTGGTGGCCGCTCAGAATGACCTGGTGGCCAGCGCACTCGATGATGTTGTCCAACGCCTATACACTCATACCACTAATGCTTTGCTGGAGCTCGAGCCCATCAATGATGACACCACGGCCACTCAAGATGCTGCAGCCAATCCAGACCCACGCCAACAAGCAATCACAATCAACACACTGTTTGCAAGATATCGTCTACTCTTTGAGCACAAGAGTACCACGCCAGCACTCTTCCAACAACTGTCCAAACAGCTATTCCAATTCTGTTGCCAGCACTTCAACCTCTCCAACGCCATACTTCAAGACCGCATGTTTGAGATGATCGGTGTCCTCCTGTCTCACTTCAACATTCGCGCACTCCTCGAGCCCGAGATCAAAGGTATGTTGTCGCCGTCATTCAATCAATCACCTCCAATCACTCGCTTACCCTCGCCCTCCCCTAGATACCAAGCAATTCGTCGAGGACTCACTCCTTCCCAACATTAAGCTTGCGCTCAATCAATCAAACTCAAAGTCGATATATAACTTGTTCAATATCTTCACGGTGATTGCCAATGGCAATGATCTGGTGGACTTCCAATCGGTGTGGAGCAAGCTGGTTGACATGCTAAAGGACGAGCAGAACAATGTCTACCTGGTCAATCTCATTTCACAACTCAAGTGCGATCGCTCATCCCTCGCCTGTGCATCCCTCAATACCATTGTCAACACCCACCTCCACTCTGAGCACAAGCACGACAACCAACTCTTCCAACTCCACTCCATCAATCAGACAAAGCACTCACTGATGTCTGTCCTGATCGTCTCTCCTGTCGATGGATCATGTAAGTATACTCCCCATTCAATCAACTACCCTTTTGAACCATCCCACTCACAGTCAATCAATCAATCATTCAACCTTAGACTCCCCGCTCATAGACACCTCCAGCATCATCGCGATCATCAACTGGGTCACTAATGAGCTCAAGGATATTGTGTTGGCGATCGTGCTCAATGGTGGCGAGATGGAGTTCTCTGCCGCGAACCTTATATATGCGTCAAGATTCATCTTGTACGACCTGCACAGCACGGTCGAGCTGAACCCGGCCAAGATAGCGCTGTGGCAAGAGATTGCCAAGTCAGCCATCCACCTGCATCACCAGACATCCATCGACACCTCAGTCTACACCAATCAACTGCGCAAGACCATCTGCTCCGACACGAACACACTTCAACTGCACAATCACTCGACCACTACCATCTTGCTGCCGATCATCTTTGACAACCTGCATGGACTGCGCGCGCCAGACACACAGTTCCTGGCGACCCTCACCCTGGACGTGATTGGCACAAACGACTTGGCCGCCTCACTCGCACAGCTCTACCAACACTACTCACTCTCGGCCACCAAGTACACCATGGCTCTCGACATCTCCTGGCTGCAGACCGACATGTCGCCATTCCGTCCCCAGCGCCACAGCGTCCCCCTGGCCACCCAGGAGCAGTACTTCCGTCTGCACCTCTACTTGTTTGAGATCATGGGCAAGCTGATGAAGAGGGATGGTTCCGAGTCAGACCCAATCACGGCCATCCTCAAGTCTACCAATAGCGACAAACTGATCATCCAGGTGCTCACAGGCTTGTTATCGATCGGCTGTAACAATCCAATCAGTCCGACATTGCACAAACTACAATCAATGCAACAACTCAAACAAGATGTGCTGTTGGCCATGGTCAACAGATCAGTGTCTACAGACGATCAATCAATCAGCCAGGCATCATGGATGAAGATTCTTCTGGCCAGCGACAACACACTGGCGGTGGGCGTGCAGGACAATAATCAGCTGCTGCTCAAGAACATACTTAGTGTGATGGCCGAGGCTACCCTGACTACCGCGCGCATTGCATTCATCGCGCTGATACAGCAACAGCATTTGAACAACTCGTACGACACAGTGGTGCAGTCACATCACAATCTCAACCTGTTCCAGCTCATCCTTCCCTCACTCGTCGAGCAGCGATCGCCATTCGTCGAACAGGTACGAACAGCCTTGTTCAAGGACCTCGAGGCTATCCAAAGCTCGATGCCCAACGCGCTCGACCCAATCTGCTTCAAGATCTCACTGCTCTGCTCGATCGCCACGTATGACGACGAACATCCACTCAATGAGCATGAGGGACACATCCTGCTCAAGTTGCTTCAGATGATCCAACAGTGGCACCTGCGGGCACGCTCTGCACTCATGAAGGATCAGGCGATCGAACTGGACGTGATGGAGATCCCCCTGTCGCAGTTGTTCATCGTGGCCTCACAGTTCGTCGTGGCCAAGAGTCTGTTCCTGTCCACCAATCAATCACAGCTCATTCAGACGTTGCTCAATCAGTGGATCTCTGAGAAGGACGCACAGGACCCCACGCTGCTCAAGCGATACAACTCACTCAAGTTGTTCAACATCATCCTGTCCAAGGCGGACAACCAGCGCTTCATTCTGCCCAACACGAGCGAGGAGTACCTGATTGAGACGTCGTCGCTGTTGGTCGGCCAGTGGATCGCCGGCCGCGCGCTCATCTCCAACCTGGCGTACGTTGCTCTCTATGACCTGTACTCGACGACGCTGGCCAAGATACCCGTGGCCACGCAGTTCAGAATCGCCCAGCTAAACCTCAAGCAGCTGTACGAGCTTGTGCAGTGCGAGCATCCCAACATCCAGCGTACAGCCTACAATCTGTTGGCATCATACTTTACCAATGAATCGGTCGAGCTGGTCAAGGCATTCGAGTTGGACGAAGACACGACAGAGTACATCATATCGGACGAGCTGGCCGCCATCCTCACACAGTTTGAACTGTGGAAGCAGCTCAAGGCTGACAAGCAAGACCAACACCTGATGTCAAAGGTGGTTGGCACACTGATGGTCTGGGACCTGGTGCTGCGCAACTATGCCATGCAAGACTTTACCAAGAAGGCTCCGATCAATGGCTACCTGAACGACAAGCGAAAGGTATCGACACTGCTTACCTGCATATTCCCACTCACCAAGAAGGACGACTATCACTCAGCGCCACACGTCGACTATGATGAGCTGCCGCGTGTCGACACAGAGATCACTTATGCCAACGTGCAGCACTGCTGCGCCTACATGATCTACGTGCTGGTAAACAACCTGCCGAGCATGGCGCGATGCTGGTGGTCGGACGACTGCAGCAGCAAGATCTCGCAGCAGGTCGACGCGTACATCACGCACTACATCAGCCCGCTGATCATCAAGAACGAGATACAGCTGGTCAACGCGCACAAGGAGCCTGCCGGCTCGAACTTTAGCATCAAGGCGTCGTCCACCATCAAGGAGGTGACGGCCAACTACGAGAAGGACGAGATGACCATCTCGCTGTCGCTGCAGATCCCCGACGCGTACCCGCTGCGCGTGCTGCAAGTGGAGTTCTCCAAGAGGATCGGCGTCACTGAGATGCAGTGGAGGAAGTGGCTGCTGTCAATGACATCGCTGCTGCTCACCCAGGACGGATCGATCCTGGACGTGTGTCTGCTGTGGAAGAGCTCGCTGGACAAGCACTTCCAGGGCGTGGACCTCTGTCCCATCTGTTACAGTCTCTTCTTCAACGGCACCATTCCCAAGTTCCAATGCAAGACCTGCAAGAACAAGTTCCACGCTGGTTGTATCTACAAGTGGTTCTCCACCAGTCACAAGTCCACCTGTCCACTCTGCCAAACAGAGTTACAGTAAAATGATCATCATTGTCACTCATTCATTCATGGAGGTGTCTTTTAAATGCCAATGGCATCAGATGGGTTGGCATCTTCACCTAGTTTGATTGAGTAATATTATTTATTATTACTTGTACGTGATCAACATTCCAATCAATGTCATCTACCATGGAGTTGCCAACATTCCAGAAGGAGCTCCTGACAATGTCCAAATCGACCTTTTCAAGCTCCTGGATAGTATTGCACACGTTCCAGACTTCACAGAATAGTCTTAGCTTGCAAGAGCTTCCTATCCACTATGCCAAAGCTTATCGCTTTGATATTTAAGAATAAAAGATTCCAAGTTATATCCATCATTGTAAAGATTGGGGTATGGATATTTGATCAAAGTAGAATCTGATCACCCCTCATTTGATCAATCATGTGATCACTCGACTAACTTTAAACCAAAAACAAGATATAGATACATGGAACAAATACTCTCTGATATAATATTGACAGAGATATACTTACAATTCAATGACATCATAGATGCATTGTGCCTCAGTCTGACATGTAGACGATTGAGAACATTGTATATCAAGGCCAACATTGATGGCAGGCTTGCAAATACTAAACTATCAATGACATGGAAGAAGGATTGTTATCTTCTACCTGGCACAATCAGAGATGCAGTTGAATCACAATCACATTCAAGATTCAACATTGACAACATCGATCGTTTGTTACTCGTTCATCCATTCAATGGCGTGCTTGATACACCAGGGTCACTTCCAGACTCGATCACTCAACTGTCAATCTCATCAAGCAGAGACATCAGCATTGCGCCGGGCGTACTACCCGAATCCCTCCTCACACTAGAACTTGGACAGTTCAAACGTGACCTCCTACCTGGTATACTTCCCAACTCGCTTACCAACTTGAACTCACCCAAGTTCAACCAGCCATTCATTGCTGGTGCTCTCCCTGCCTCACTGCGTTCACTTAGACTAGACACGTTCGATCATCCCATACCCATTGGTGTGCTACCCGATTCGCTCATAGATTTGCATCTCTCAGTATTCGATCATATACTGGAACCCTCTTCGCTCCCCGCATCACTCAGAAGTTTGACACTGGGTCTATTCAACAAGGAGTTACTGCCAGGTGTGTTACCGCCTCGACTCATCAATCTTTCATTCATCGATACATTCAATCAAGAATTCAAACCAGGTGTCCTACCAACCACGCTCGCTCACCTTTCGTTGGGCTTCAACTTCAATCAATGTATTGTCGCAGGATCTCTGCCAGACTCTTTGACCTCTCTTCATTTTGGAAATGACTTCAATCGACCATTCTACCCTGGTGTGCTGCCTGAATCAATCACGTATCTCTCATTCGGGAGTGCCTTCTGCCAGCCTCTACTAGAGGGCGTGCTTCCTTCCTCCCTCACCCGACTGATCTGCCAAGGCAGGCCTGACCCAGGTCATCCATGGACACTGCCCAACTCACTCAAGAACTTGGAAACAAACTACTTCATCCCCTGCTCACTACACCCTTCATTGGACAACTTGACAGTTGGGCTTGACTTGGACGATCCCCTCACACCAGGATCACTACCCCAGTCTCTCGCATTCTTCTCATTGGTCAGCTATAGCCATACTCTGGCATGTGATGTGCTGCCCAACTCACTGATAGAGCTATCCCTTAACAACTATGATCATCCACTGTTGCCTGGAGTGCTGCCTTCAGTCTTCCTCACAATACTCACACTCGAGGTCTTCAATCAACCACTTACGCCAGGGTGCCTTCCAGAGTCACTGCTCGAGCTGACACTGGGCCATGAGTTCAACCAAGAACTACTGCCAGGATGTCTACCATCATGTCTCGAGAAACTGAGGATTGGCACATCATTCAAGAAGGAACTGGTGCCGGGCAGTCTCCCAGCTTCTTTGAGGACTCTAAGTCTCAGCCAATCCTACAATCAACCTCTCGCCTCTGGTGTCTTGCCACCATTGCTTACAGAACTTATACTGCCTGGCTCAAACAATCAAGTTGAGGCCAATGCATTACCAATGGGCCTTGTAATACTGCGAACAAATCTACGTTCACTTGTCGACTGTATGCCCGAGTCTGCCATGGAATTGTCTCTATTGACCCAATTCAATAGTCAATCAAAGTTCAAGCCACCAAAGAATGTTAGACTGGACACCCTATCCACAATGATAAGGAGCAGGTCTGATGTGAGCAAACTATTGTCCACATTCCCCAACGTCAACACCTACAAATTACATGGACATGGTCGCGGATGGACCATCCGCTCACTCAGTCCAAGACTTTTGTTGGCGATTGTAAACCATGAGAGCTACTCATCCCCAGACTGCTCGATGACATACAGCATTGGAGCGAATGATGGACCCAAGCTTGCGCATACCGCCAAGGTGTCGTGGTCATTGATCAAGATCAAATAAACATTTAATGAAGGTACTCTAGTAGTATAGTTTCATGGATACTCATCCATTAGTTAGCAGAGAAGGAAGGCACTGAGATCGGCAACATCAAGTTTGGTATCGCTTAGCTTGTGAATGACGATCAGACTGGCGAGCGGAATGGTTGGCATGTTCTTGAACTGATTTGGCTGGTTGGTATGCTTGATCCAAGGGAACTTGTCGACAAGTTGAGTGAGGCACTGGGTCATCCTGCCAGAGGACTCAAAGAGGAATATTGTTTGAGTGTCTTTTGGATCGGTGCCATGGTTGGTCTTGATGAATTGGGCCAGAGTGTCCTGAATATCCTGGGGAGAGCCACGCTTTGCCTGGCCTACAACGGACATTTCCTTGAGGCCATCGACATTCCAGTTGACAATCAGAAGAGGACCCTCGGTGGACTGAGTCTTGACCTCCTCCTTGATCAACGTCATTAGTTCTTTATGAATATCGTAGCTCTCCAGAGCATCTTCAAGGGCTTTCTCCATGATCACTTTATCTTGTTGATCGTTCACAGCCTTTTGAACTTGCTGGCCATTATCCTTCTTATGCTTCTTGGCTTGGTGTTCATCATTCTCATCGTCGGCATCATCGTCCAGCTCGTCATCTTCCTCCCTCTTCTTCTTTGGACTGTTCGCAACTTGATCTTTAGCATCCTTAGCCACATTCTTTACATCCTTCACTCCCTTCACCTCCTTTACATCTTTTGGCAGGTCAACATCTGGCTCGTCATCCAAGCCATCGCCATCGCCTTCACCATCAACATTGTCATCAACAATGCCACTGTCACCTCCGCCATCACTTGCGTCATCCATCTCGTGGCTCAAATCCTCGCCTTGTTTCTTCTTGCTCGAGGCGACCAGTAGATCGACAAGATCAGCCTTTAGCGCTCGGCTATTGAATTCAACCTTATAACCCTTAAGATTATTCTTTAGCTGAGCAATTGTGAGCGTAGTTGCTTCTGTTGTCGACCACTCCTTCAAGGGTATCTTCTTCTTATTCGACGTCTCCTTCTGTTTTGTTGGTGATTGTTTCTTCTTCATTGCTTTAGACACACTTCTACTAATACTAATACTAATACTAATACTAATACTAATACTAATACTATAAGTACTCGTAATTGATTACCATACAACAATAAAGAGGAATGTAACAGTACCGATACTTGTACCCGCTGCGCTGCTGTGCTGTGTCTGCTTCTGCTGCTGCTGCTGCTACATCTGGAGAGTCCACTCAACTTCATCATTCACCCAACCATGTTAACATGTTGACTTGATAATCTGATAGAGGTTGAGTGAGCTAAGCCATCATTGGAATTATGTGTCACCAATCTATTATCTATTATCTCATTCTCTCACTTTCCAATGTCCTTGTTTGTCAAGTGGTGAGATAGTGAGTGTATGTATGTGTATCTAATACCTCCTCAAGCATGCAACCAACCGTACTTATCTGTAGGAATGAATGAGTGAAAGGTGGGAATGACCCACACTCTTTGTTTCCACTTTATTACTCAACAATGAAAAAGATACTTTGAGATTAGTGTAATACTAACGAGAAAGAGAACATTATAACTATGATCATAAGTTAAAGTTGTTAAATATAACCAATATATATTATTACTACAACAATCACCAACCATGGGAATATCAACTGTTATAGAAGACTTCCTATACCTAGGTGCTGCCAGGTAACTATCACTATCATTCATTCATTCATTCATTAAATCAAGTTACAATACTAACTACTTATCAATAATAATAGAGATACAAAGAATGTATTTGAGATGAAGAGAAGGAACATCACTCATATAGTTAGTTGTGCTGGAACTGTACATAATGAATCAGAATACAGATCGTTGGTATGTTCCTAAGTCCTCAAACAATTAGCCATTCATTCTTTCATTCAATCAAGGCACTATACTCACATCGATTGTTGTACAACAGAGAGCACATAACCTTGAGGATGTACCTGAACAGGATATCCTGACATTCATCGATGAGGCATATCTATTTATCGAACAGGCGAGGAAAGAGGATGGAGTTGTGTTTGTACATTGTCTTGCTGGAAGAAGTCGTAGCCCAACAGTGATACTGGCATATCTAATGATTGCAAAGAGACTGCCATTGAATCAACTGTACACTACATTGCACCAAACAAGATCGTGCGTTCAACCAAACGATGGCTTCATGATCCAGTTGATGCAACTGGAACAAAAAGTACTCGGCAAATGCTCAATCGTGTTGGACGAATGGAAGAATGCAGCCAAAGCTCAGATAACTGCAATCAGGACGCAGCGTGATTTGGAGGCACTCAAAAAACAAGAGTTCTCGACCGCGGAGTACCAACCAAAGGTCATTGCACCACTGGACCCGACAACCATTGCCATCAACGCCTACACAGACAGTATAGTCACTCCCGAGGTCGTATTGAAGGTGATGGACCAAGAGGGGTTGTACTCTCAGATCAGTTCCAACATCACCTACAAACAATCGAGCTATAAGTTAATTGGAAGAGTCAAGAAACTGGTCTGCAAGGAATTATTCACATTGACTAATGGCGGAGAAGTACTGCGGCAACAAAATCCAGACATTGCTTGGAAAGACATCAGTCAGAATATTGACAACAAGGTACTTGGTGTTCTGGAAAAGGATATCTTTGCTTTAAAGATACCTCAATAATCTTGATCAAGACCATGATCATTTCTCGACTTGATGATAAAAAATCAGAACTTCATATTCGTTCGTTTTTTGAATTTTGTGATTATTTAAATCAGAAAAATGGTCCAATGTCATTCAGTGACCCTCGAATGAGTCCTCGCTTTTACATAAATACATAAACTTACTTACAATCACTTCATATATTATATTATATATTATATATATACACAGGAGTAGACATGTCTGGAAAGTTCTACTTGTTTGATAAGACTGGATCACACTTTGCCGCGATTGGCAGAGATAATATATTGAGAGTTTGGAATGTCCAGAAGAACATCATCACCTTCTCATTCAGCTCCACCAACAATGATGTCAAGTTCAACTGTTTGACCTGGTTCTCAATGGTATGGCCACCTCGCGAGACAATCCCATCACAAGCCTCGCCCAAACTCACTCGCCCAATCACTCACTCGCCCAATCAATCAATCAATCAAACTTTAGAAACAAGTTGCCAATCCAAAGTTGTTGCTGGCTGCTGGTATGACTAATGGTGACATTAACATTTATGATATATTGGATGGAAAACAGTTAAAGTCATTGACTGGATCACATAGCTGCAGGGTCAATGATGTGGTATTCGCAGGCGATGCTGGAAACCACCTATACTCGGCCGATCAAGATGGCACGGTCATTCAGTGGAGCGTCGAGCAGGCACAAAAGATCACAAGCTTCGCCGTTGAGGAGAACCGTCCAGTGTTCAAGCTGGCGGTCAACGCACATGCCACCCGTCTGGTGTCGGGCGCGAGTCAGGTGCGCATCTGGGAGTTGTCGTCACAGCAGCAGATTGGCAAAATCAAGTCGTCAAAGGAGCTCAGATCGCTAGCGTTCAGCGATGAGACGTCGCGCGACGTGCTGGTCGGCTCAACAGCCGATCGCTACATGCGTGTCTATGAGTTGAGCGACAAGGGACTAAAGAGTGGCGAGGCTTCACACATGATCAGGTGCGATACCAACATTAGAGGTCTGCACATGCTGACCCAGCCCACCAAGCTAGAGACATTCTACTACTTTGCCGCCATCACTGACGCCAAGGTCATCGAAGTGTTCAAGGCCACCGCTCAAAAGACAGTCTCCTCGCAGACCAAGTTCAAGTTGCAAGACAATGTCGATCTCATAAGTGTTACATTCCTCAACTCTGAGGAGTTGGCTCTGGCCCAAGGACCTCTCTCCTCACCATCACAGATTAAGTTTGAAATAATTGTAAGTTGGGCGGAAACACGGCAACACGCGGTAACTCGCAGCAACACATGGAAACTGACGAACATATTATAGAAATTTAGCCAGAAGGGCGAATTGTTGGAGACAACATCAAACATTGAGTATCATTCAAAGGATCCAAAGTCCAAGGGTGGAGTTGGAAGCACTAGCAAGCAGGTGGTCTCAACAACTGGCGATGCCGCCCAACTCAATGTCGAAGAGCAGATTATTGGAGTGGACATGAAGTCCGTTGATAACAGTGCCAAGAACGCCGGTACAGTTGTCGACATGATTACACAGGCGCTCCAATCATCCGATATCGCACTGCTCAGCAGGGCATTGCAAGTCAACCAAGTGGTACTCCAGAACACAGTCAAGGCGCTGCCGTCGCCCTATGCATTCAGTTTGCTCAAGAGGATCATCTCGGACCTTGCCACAGACTACCAGAAATCGTATGTACCAAAGTAGTCGGGCGAGCGATTGACTGTCACCGACACTGACCATATCCTCCTTCTTGCAACACAGCCACTACTTGATCAGTTGGGTCAACAACATTATCAAGGAGCACTCGACATACTTGCTTACCGTGCCCAACCTGAGATCACAACTGTCTATTCTCAACTCGATCGTGGAGGATAAGTTCAAGCTGCACGAGTCGCTAACCAAGCTGGTGGCCAAGTGCGAGCTGGTCGAGAGCAAGTCGCAATCAAAGAAGGTGGTCTCGATTGACTTTGAGCCGGTGCTGGTGTACCAGGACAACAGCGAGGATGAGAACGATGAGAGCGAGGACAGTGACGACATGGACGACGACGCACTTTTGGATGATGTCAGTATGAGTGAGAGTGACGACCAAGACGACCTTGGATCAGATCTCGACGACGAGGATATTGCTGATCTGATGGATGGCGACGACATGTTCTAAAGATTAAAGTAAATAAAGTAAACCTCGATCAAGATCATCTTGAGCGAGTCGTTCTAATTCAACCATTTATTGATTGTATCTATGTTGCTTGTGATGATCTTCCATTGAGCTGGTGACAATGCGATACCTATGATGTTCGCGACTGAGAATTAGTATGTGTACTGTTCCTACCTTTGCTTTGGCCTTCCCCTCATCATACCTTTCTTTCCTGGCAGCATCTCTCCATCCTTCTCGTAGAACTCTCTAATGTCAATCTTTGGTGCGCCMACCAAATGTGGAGAATGCTATCTTCCTCTTGTTGCCAAGGTCAATCTCCTTCTTTGCGGAAGCTGCTACCTTTGGTTTCTTCTTCTCCTTCTTCTCTTTCTTCTCCTCTTCTTCCTCTTCAACCTCTGACTCCTCATCCTCTGACTCCTCCTTAACAGGCTTCTTCTTTGTCACTTTAGTTGACTTCTTTGTAGACTTCTTCTTCTCAGCCTTGGTTGACTCTACCTCTTCCTCCTCCACCTCCTCATCACTATCATTCTTTCTCTTCTTTGAGGACATAATGTCTATCTGTATGTTGTTATAACTTGGCTTGCAATGTAAATGAGAACTTGAAAGATGACTCTACTCAACTTCATTGTCAACTCAACACAATGAAGAATATCTCTTGTTTCCAATAAATAAGCGTTTATATATAGGTTTGTTTGATTCTTGGTATTCTCAATATGTTGACAAGAGGCCTACGGATGACGATGCTCCAACATGCTTCTGTAGCTCCAGTCGACTGAACTTGGCGCGTACCGCGGCAACACTACGATTCAGTGATTTGGCAATCTGCTCCCACTGCTTCTTTCGTTCGTTGGGTTGTAGTGAAAAGAAGTCCAGCTCGCCAACCATCTGGATCAGCTTGTCAACCTGGCTAGGTGACCAATTATACAGGTAACTATTCTTATTCTTTAGATCCTTCAATGATGAGGATGAAGATTGTGGAGATGATGGTGGTGTAGATAAAGATGAAGATTGTGGTGAAGATGGTAATTGTGATGGTGATGATAGTGGAGATGATGGTGTAGATGTAGAGGAAGAAGTAGTGATATAGTTGTAGTTATAGTTGATGTTTGGGTTGTATTGGACGCAGTTGGAGTTGGAGATTGATACTGGACTTTGATATYCCAACCTTTAGGATGCGGATTGAGTTTGGTTGGTCATTGACAATACGCTTGGTATCGTTTATCTTTTTCTTGAGCAAGGCCATCATAAGTGGATGTCCAGTGCCATACTCTTGCCCGCATGAAGTTGGGGAAACTGGAAGTTGATGATGTTGATTGTGATTGTGATTGTATTGTGAAGGGATAGTAATTGGTGATGAAGACAATGTTGGACTGCCTTGTGTAGAGTACTCGGTTCCATGTATATTATAGATTGCCGATGATGATGATGAACCATATGAGTTGGTATTATTAAGTATATATGCTAAGTTCATTGTGATTGATGTATGGAAGTAGTGTGGATTATATTGTAAGTGTTGATCGTATTTGTGTCACTCGTCTATTACTTTGATTTGATTGATTGACAGTAACTGTCTCTATATATAAATAAGTAAGTGAAGGAGGGAAGGTTGCTCAACCAACGTTGGTTGATTGCTTTGGGTATGTACATGACCGCCCATTACATTCTGTTTGTTTAGGTACCTTAAAAGTAAGTAGTAGTAGTAGTGTCTACTCCTACTTGTAGGGACACTGGCCAGCCACACATCCTGCCACCCAGCCGCCGGCAGGTATAGTGAACTCTCACTACATTGAATGATTGTGGGCATTATGACATTAATCTCACGGGACACCTTGGGTAATATATCATATTTGATCAGCGTCTCTTCGATGTTTGTAGCCAATAATAGACCAACTTGAGAGGACCAGTAGGGCTATTGTTAGGCCGTTGTCGAGTGGGCTCCAATGATCCTTTGGTGGTCTTTTGTGGTCTCTGGCCAAAGGTCCCCACAGAGGTCCACGAAACAAGAATAGCACAGTTCACTTTGGGTCGAGAGCCAACCTGAAGAGACACTGGACGCCTGCCCATTAACCACCCGCATTTGCTCACACTGATCAATTGTGATTGACCAATCACAATTAATCATCCGTTGAAAACCCATAATGCTTGTGCGTTTAAACCATGGTGGCTGGCCCTGCATAACTGCGGGACATGGACACTTAGGAATCCAAAGGTCACAGTCAACATCAATTCAATTCTATTCAATCATTCATTCATCCCATCACCTGATTGATCATGAATGAGTGAATGAGTGAAAGAGTGTGAAGTGATGTGAATGAACTTGCTGCCGTACATTCCAAACTAGGTAACTCAAGCAACTGTGCTCCACACCTTGTTGCTACCTTGTTGATATAGTGCCACATCACAACCTTCCGATCGTAAACAGTCGCAGGCCAAACCCCGACTCACATCCAATCAACCTATGTGTGTGAATGTGTTAAACGGATTGATAGGCTAAAGGCAGAAGGTGGCTACTCTATGTGACCCTCCAATCACATGTAACTTCACTTGTTTACAACGACCTATAGGTATTGTTAACAACTTACTAGTAGAGATATAAAGTGTGTATGTATGAATGTGTGGATAGTGTATAAGTATGTTAAAGTGTGCCTTTTGATCAGTTGAAAGGTTGGAAACGGTAATCATTTTGATTGAATGATTGATTGGTGACCTATCGGGTTTTATTCGACATTCAGCTTAATGCGTTGCTGAGTATGTATATGTATGTGCCGTTCGTTGGATGGGATTGGGGATTGGATGGATGGATTGTGTTATGTGATATGTGATGTGATGAAATGATGTATGGAATGATGATACGTTATAACGGTCCTTGGCTGAAATGGTTGGCTGCAGCTGGCTGGATTGCTAGTCGGGCGGCCGACTAGCTAGTGCCCCTCTCTCGAGAAGAACCTATGGAAAAAGTAAACATTGTACAACGTGCTCCTTGTAAAGAGCAGGCACCAAGCCCGGCCAAAGTGGCGCCATAATTGAGTGAGTGAGGCAGTGCGCAAGAGTTTGGATTATGGTGGAAGTCGGCAGGGATCGATGATATGATGGGATGAGAGAGCGGGAGGGGAGGAGGAGTTTGGGTTCGGAAAAATGGTCATGGCAAAGGCTGGCGTTGGCTGCCGCCATGACAGTGGAAGTGGCGAGGTGAGTTATAAACTCTGATGAATGATAGTTTGATGAGTGAGTGATGTGGGGGTGGAATGATTGATGAGTGATTGATGGCACTCGATTTGGAAAGTTGATTTAGATATGTCGAGAGTCGACATCAGAGCTGGCGCTGCTGTCTACGCTGGTCTTGATATTGACAGAGTTGTTGTTGGGTGGCTGAAGACTATCGTTGTTGTAGTCTGTAGAGGAGTTGATGCCAAATGACGAGACGTTATTGTTGGGACCAGGCCAGCCCAACTGATCAAGACTGCCCGAGGAGCTGGCGTTGAGGATGTTCCTCGAGTTCCTTCTGTTCTCGCTACTGAGCACGCCCATCTCCACCTGATTGACCATGATGGACACGCCGCTGCTGTTGTAAAAGTTGTTGTTGCTGTCCAACGCGCCAAGACTGCTGCCGCTATTGTTGTTGTTGTTGTTGTTTGGATCGGACATTGGCTTTCCATCATGTCCTTTGGTAGGCGAGCCAAGAACCAAGTCAGTGACCATCTTGTCGATGGACTTCTCGCGCTCATGCTTCTTGTAGTTGTAGATCTGTACGAGTTGGAGCAGGGTCAAACTGAAGAAGGTCCACAGCGCACCCCATGAGCCGACCAACTGAAGCAGAGGAGGGCTCTGGCGGTACTCCTGGTTATCATAGTCATCCAGACGGATGTACGCCTTGAACAGGTTGTTGGTCACATTGGTTGGCTGGGGCATGTAGTCGGCTGTGCGTGCCACTGTTCCACCAACCGTGTAGAAGGTCTCGACGTTGTAGTCAAAGATGAAACGTGGGCCGATGTAGATGGTCTTCTTCTGGATGGTTACGTCTACCTTTTGGATGTGCAGGCGAGATGTGTACCAGAACATGCCGTTGGTGAAGTTACGTGGCACGGGAGGCTGCGAGAAGTCGGCGCTTGGCACAACAGAGAACTTGTTGGCAAAGATCGAATAGGATGGGTTACGCTCCTGAACGATGAGGTTAATGTTGGTGTCCTTGAAGAACACCGCGTTGAACTCGGCATCACTGACACATGTGCAGTTGGCCGGCAAAGGAGGACACTGGCAACGATTGATGGCGATGTCCAGATACTGGTAGACGTCCATCTCGTACGAACCCTTCATTGTGATGGGCTTCTCGGGGCAGATTGCCGCCGATGTGTAGATGGGTGGCACGTAGCCAGAGGGCATTCCTGAGGGCGGGTTCTGGTAGAAGGTGCAAGTGGTCGAGTTGAGGCCAACCTTTACACGCGGTACACTGTCATGGTTGGTGATTGTTACCTGGGAGTACTTGACAGTGAAGTAGTTTGGATCGCTAAAGTATGTGCCATTTGAGAAGGACACACCTATGCCCACCATCGGTGTCTTCATCTCCTCATACTGTGATGGTATATTGGCGTTATAAATAATGGCAGGTACACCTATAATTATGGATTTGGGCGTAGACAAGTGAAGGGGATGGACGGATATGGTGAGTTAGTGGGGGTTTGAGAAGTGATGAGCGATCGCCCGCCGCCAGACAATACGTACCTTTAGAGAATTGACCTGTGGTAAAGACGACAAAGAATGCAACTACGACAATCACAAATATACTGACAAAGATACCTAATTTGGATCTTTGGTACTTTGGATGGTAGTTGACATCAGTTCGTCCAAGATCCAGATGATATACTGCGTGTCCAGTTCTTTTGGCATAGTTCCTGAAACTGGCAGCACGCTTAAGTACTCCATATCCATCCATGTCTTGATTATCTACGTCTACACTACTCTACTATTATAAGATGTTGTTGGGCTCTAATAGATTGATTGATTGATTGAATGTTTGTTTGATTGGTTCTGTCTGAACTGGCCCCGATGCGTTGAGTCTACAGCCCAGAATAATATTTCTGATGGTTGTTGATCAGAGGAGTGATCACTCTTTGTGTGAGTGAGCGAGTGGAATGAAAGTGTGTGTGTATGTTGTGAGTTCTGATTGGATGTTATTGTCAATGAAGGGCGCGAGGCTTCCGGTTGAACCAATAATTAAAGTTGATGGTTGATACTGTTGTTGATGCTGGGTATGATCGTCTGCACACTGGAGACTGTCTATGCTACGCCCTTTGCCTTGCTCAAACAAGTGTGATCTGATTGCTCTCGATTGATTGCCTAGGCCTTAGCAATGGGGTATGTGGAAGTTGTGTTATGGGGAGTGATGTGGCCTTGTGACCCCGAATCAGTGAAGGGGTGGAGAGGTGGGTGAGTGATAAGTGAGTGATTGATCAAGTGTTTATGTGTGTATGTGTGTGGTGAATAAGAATGATCATTCAACAACTTGTGAAGGGTATGGCAGGGACGTTGATTGATACAAAGTATGGCAAATCAACTAGAAGTATGCGTAGCGGCCTTTCCTTGTCGAGAAGTGTGCTGGAACCGTACCTTTTCTGAGCTTTTCAACAGAGACTCTACCTTAGGTACTAACTGCTTTATTAGCTTGTCATCGACACGGTGGCCTTGAAGATCGACTTCTCGTTTTATTCATCACAGTTTCCTTTATGTTGTGTTGTACAACAACACCCTAATAATGAGAAAGACAGTGTAAGAATAGGTGTGATGGTATGCCACCATGTCTTGTGTGGCTTTTGGTGGTCCAGGCCTTAGATCTGAACTTTCGCTCGCCCATTTCACGACCCGACAACTGGCAAAACAACAAATATCTGATGATGCGCTGGCTCAGATCGCTTTTCTGATCAAACTTTGCATGCACACAGTACCCGCTCTACTAACGCCCATCCATGAAGTGGCTAATGGCTGTCATATGATTGCATCACCATCACATGTTAATTATAGCCATTTCATTCACTTCCACCTCCCTGATTATTAATGGCTAACATGTAATTATTGTTCGCTTAGTCACAAGTAGTGTTGGTGATGTTACACATAATACCGAAGACAAGACCGGATGTTCCTTCTTGTTGTCTCTCCCCTTAGTCATTGTTGTTGATTGTGTGAGCCAACGTCAACTCGTCAATTTGTGGGTGATGGTCTTGTTACATTAGTGCACCTCACCAATAGACCCACTCATCCACTCACAGCCGGCTGGATGAAGGTTGTTCACTGTATTGATGTTTTCTATTCATTATTATTTGTTTGTAAACATGTAGATGGTGATCATTGGAATTATGACCTTTGATCAATTATTCACCAACTTGATCAAGTTATCAACATCATTATTTCATTCGGTCCTTCTTACCCAGGGGAAGAATCCATAAGGTTCCCAATGATCGCGAGCACACTAGAGTTTGGAGCAACCTTGTACGAAACAAAGAGACATAGGCCTTTAGTTTGCTTGTATGACGAAATGCTCAGTCATTGTGTTAAGGAGGGCACAAGTTGACCACCGGCGACAAAGGGAAGGTAAAGACTTGCCCAGACCAGACGACCTTCCATTTCAATCAATCGAATCCTCACATTTAGATATGTGATCGATCAGCCACCCTCCTTCCATATCATAGGCTGGACGTACACATGATGGTGTGCAGTACCAACTTGATCATAACATCGTTTGATGGCGATCAATCAATCAAGGAAAACAATAGAGATACACACTGGAGAGTGAGACAGGTGGAGACAAGCAATGAAGAAGGCACGCGAGTAGGTGTGGTGAACAACACAAAAGATGGCGTGCGGATGTCTTGGGGCTAGCCTTTCAGGGCCTTTGCACCACACTTCTGGTATGGCCCCATTCAGCGCGCTGTTGTGATCGAAAAATCCACATCACAAACAATCACAATTCTCATCACACTCGCACGTACGTGACCAATCTCACCAGATTACAAACGGTTCTCGCGTTGAGTGCGACGTTCTGCGCAGAATTCACCCAATCCTCTCTCGATTGGACGTGAGCGAGCACGCGCCAGATACTCACTGTCTATCCATCATCCCTCACTCACAATCAACTACGTCAACAGTACTTGCCTGTGTGTGGATACATTCATTGCCACAGTTGAAGAGAACTCTCTCATTCCTGTTGTACAACAGGAAATTTGAGCGATCGTCCTCAATCGTCTCTCACTTGCTTCTTCCCTCTTGAGGGAAGTTTGAACTTGTAAATATCTTAAGAAGAGACGTTCACTGGCACTCATCTGCCAAGAAGAGAGCTTGTATGATGCCACTGGGTGTTGTCCAGAGATTCAGAGAGGTGAAGGACGCCTAAGGACCTCCACACTTGTGTTGTGTTGGGTGATTGAATGTATGTCTGGCCTGGCGTGGACTGGCCTGAAGAGTGGTCGGACACCAACCTTTAAATCTCCTCACTCATCAACATTCATAATCATTATTGCTACTATTACTTTATTACTATTACCTGTATTATATTATTACTACTACTTCGAGTATTATTACTACTACACACATCACAATGAGAATCATTGCTGCATTCGTCTTGCTGATGGTCGCTGCCGTCATGGCCTGCGAGCCATTCTACCAGCCCCGTAACACCCCACTCGTGACCCCAGACATGCTCACCCGCCAGGAGCGTCTCTTCCACGAGAAGTACATGCAGATTGCCTACGACCTCGCCATCGCCCAGAACAACCTCTTCACCTCGGTCATCACCCACCCCAACGGAACCATCATGTGTCTCGGCCTCAACGACTTCCCAACCTCGTCCATCCTGCACGGAGAGATCTCCGCCATGCTCAACTGCTCCCGCATCCATCACAAGAACACCTGGGAGGGATACTACCTGTACACCACCGGTGAGTCCTGCCCAATGTGCCACTCCGCCGCCATGTGGATGGGCTTTGCCAAGATCATCTACGGAACCTCCATCCAGACCCTCTACTGTGACAAGTGCCTTGGCCAGATCCCAATCCTGTCCAACACCATCAACGCCAACGCCTACGGTCTCTCTGGAAACAACGCCCCAATGCAGATCATCGGAGGTATCCTCGCTCAGAAGACCGACACCATCTACCCCAACTTCTGCTCTGAGTTCACTCACCCATGGCACACAAACCCAATCTGTACCTCCTGCGCTGCCTACCCAGACCGCCATTAAATTGTCGTTCGCGCACGGTACAGTACACCTCCTTGTGTAATCTAACCGCGTCCAATCAACAGTTGATCCCGACTGTTGTTGGAACCAAATAAAATACAAATTCCCCTAACGTACACAGTCTAGTATTCAGATGGAAGGAAGAGAGAAGGAAGAGAAAGAAGAGATGGCAGAGATGGAAGGATGGAGTTGGCAGGATGGAAGGAAGGAAGGATGCAAGGATGATGGATGGATGATGGTGGATGGAAGATTACCTATGAGTCATCTCAATCAATCAATCACACTGGAATCATTCCAATCAATCAACAGATCATAGTTTATTGCCATTCATACACACTCTTGATGATGGATCACCTAGTTGGGATTGGCAAGGATGTGGACAGCAAAGTTGACACCGGTTGCCCTGGTCTTCAAACTCTCTTGGATCATCTCAGAGAACTTGGCAGTGGCTTGCTCAGAGTTGAGGTCGAGTGCCAAAGCATCGCGAAGGTATATAATGTCATCCCTGTGACTAAGTTCAGGCATTCCAGTCGACACCATCTATATTTGGACAGAGAGTCAGTCATTGGCTGCACGCATTGTTGGATTCATTGTAGACACTTACCATGAGGAACAAGTTCAAGAATATATGCGCCTTCTTTCGAATAATGTTGTAGGCCTTGCCACAAAGATCCTCAAACGTCTTGAAGTGTTCACCAATGATATGAGCAAAGGAAGGAGGGAATACGAATGGTGCCCTCTCTCGTTTGATACCGTTCCAAGTCTGTACATTGCCAAGGAATCTACCAAAGTCGATATCTAATGGATTGATGGATTGATGTTTGATTGATTAGAATGATTGATCACATGTTCGCCTCGCGATTGTTCAACTTACGGAATAGATGACCAGACTTGGTAATCATGATGTCTGAGTGATGGATGGGAGGTGAGGGTTAGCCGACCGTAATTGGATAAGGGTACACTTCAGAGGTACACTTACTATCATTGTGACGATCGCCAATGCCAAGGATAAAGGTGTACACGCAACAGCCTGCACATGATCTGACAAAGTTCTCGACGGCAACGTTGTACTCAAACTCGGATGGATTGACTTGTTTCAACCAACTGGCGATGGCAGTCTCAGAGAAGGCAGCTGTAATACCACCCGAGAGCTTCTGGATCTCGGCAATGGTCATCGCTTCACCGACCACCTCAATCATTCCTTCAAAAGGACCTGTCGCAATACACTTGTAACTAATGGTCTGGAGGTCAATGCCTTCCGCTAGCCACATCTAAGGGAGTGATTGATTGAGTTATGTTAGTCAATGTCACGTCCATCATCATCATCAACAACAACGTACTCTGTCCATGAGGTCGATCATCTGAATGGTTAACTGGTCTTGGCGTAGGTCATCACCTGCCTTGAAGATGGTGGTGATGTTGTCTCCAAGTGGGTCATGATTGAAGAAGGACATCCAGAGAGGGAGGGTCTTGGAGTGCATGACCTTGCATGAGCTGGCCTCGATGCCTCTGGCGCGTAGCTCTGGGTTGATGGGCAGTTGGAAGTCGTTGGCCAGCTTGAGAGCGTTGAGCGCGGTCCCCAGATAGTCCCTGTGCTTGGTGGCCGGCACTGCCTTGACGCCAATCGCCACATCCTTGATCTTGGTGTAGAACTCAAACTGTTTGAATATGTCGCCCATGCGTGTGGTACTGCCCTTGAGGAATGCCTCCAGGATCAGGGAGTAGCGCTCTACCCACTCAGAGTGAGTGGCCTGGTTCAGATTGGAGATCTCGGCCTTGATCTGCCAGAAGAAGACGTGTCCAATCTGCTGGCGATTGAGTAGCACGCGACGAAGTAGGAAGCGTGCCAGGATGGAGTAGTGGTTGGGCTCATGTTTGAGCGCCTGCACCAGCTGGGGAAGGTAGAGCGACAGCTCGGCATCAGTGATGCGGCGCAGGTTGCGGATGGCGAAGCGACGCACCTCGGTGTCGAGGAACTTGGAGCTCAGGAGCTCGAGGCAGTCGACGGGCTCCATGGCCGACCAGTCGGCAAGCAGATGGTACAGCTCTTGCACACACGCCGGCGTGTTCCAGGGCACAGACAGGATAACCTTGGCCGTGGACTTTGGTATGTGTTTGCAATAGAATCGATGCTTCCAACACAGGTCCTGCTCTTCCTGCGTCAGGTCCGACAGCGGGTCCTTCTCAATGATGGCCGTCAGCGCTTGCATCTCGCTAAACGACAGCTGGAGGTTGCTGTTGTTGATGTTGTTGGTGAGTTGCTGCTGCTTGGACGCCATCGCGCTCGATAGGGACGCCGTGGGACTGGGCAGAGGCGCATATATGATGGGCGGCGCCGTCATCTCGATCTCAAAGGAGAGCGTGATGGCGTCGGGCTTAGTGTGGTTCTCATGAAGCGTGCCGATCGGGTCTGGCTTGGTGTCCCACGTGCTGAGGCAGTGGAAGCCCGAGTTGAGACGGTTCTGGTAGTTCCACACGCGGAAGTTGACCCAGCCCACCACAACGTCCTCGCGCACGCCTGACTGCTTGGCCTTGATCTGCAGGCACATGGTCGTGTTGGAGGGGATGTTGTTGTACGAAGGTCCGTTCTCCACCCATGTGAGCCAAGACGGGTTGGACGTGAGTGGCAGTTGTGTGGACTGCATCTCTTCGCCAATCGGATAGCCGCAGTGGTACATCTGGCAGCAGATGTAGAGGCGTGGCGAGCGCGCCGGCGACAGGCCGGGGTTCTTCTCAGTGTAGAAGTTCTTGAGGCCGCCAATGCGTAGACGGAATCGCTTTGTGACTGAGTGCGAGAGGTTGGGCGTGGAGGGGTCGAGCGCATAGTCGTCTAGGTCCATCTCGAGCGACTCGCGCGAGTGTGGCTTGTTCATCTGGAGGTAGTCAAAGTTGGCCGCGGCCAGCGTCTGCTGCTGCACGGCGTCCATCGAGCTCTTGGGGATGAGCAGCAGGTCGATCTTCTTCTGACGACGCGACTTTGTGTTGATAAAGTCGATGGACGACAGCGGCATCGATTGATTGAGCAGGAAGATCTCAAGGCCTCGGATCTTGTACACAAACATCGTCTTGAGTTCGTGTAATGGCAGAGTCGCCGACACCTTGTGCGACATCTGGATGATCTTGGCAAACTTGGAGTATATGCTGTCGATGAGGTCGCCCACAGATGTCTGCACGTGGCACTGGAATGTCTTGATGATGTCGTGACTTATGAATATGCGGATCGTGCAGATGCCTGCGTGTGACGCAGTGCTTGTCTGGCGATTGGACGGCGAGCATGACTTCCACCCGCTCAGGTCGTTGAATGTTGCGTTTGATATCTCGGTGGAGCTGCTCAGTGTTTGACCAGAGCCGGCACCTCGCGGTGACAGCTGATTGGCCATCTGTATGATCTGCTGCTGTGCCTGTGATGTCAGGTTTGGCATGGTCTTTGAGTAATTGCCACTGTTGCTCAATGAGTTGGATGCCTGTGTCTCTGTTCGCAGCTTGCTAATAAGATTGAGCATTGGGCCTCTGAATGACTTGATCTCGCCATCCTGTTTCTTTCTCTGTTTGTTTATCGAGTCTAGGAAGCTAAGTGATTGGATTGGGATTATTCCAGTGTGTGAGTGAGTGAGTGATAGACTGGAATGATTCCAAAGGGAGTGGGATCATACCTTATCATCTTGTTCCTAAAGTAAATAGACTCCTCGTTGGTTGTCTTGATTGATTCGTTGTAGTTCTCCAGGATCTGATTGATCTGATGGTTAAATAGTGTTTCCTGGATCATGACAATGGTAGAGAGAGTGGAGAGTGAGTATGATTGATTGAGTGATTGGAATGATTCCAAAGTGTGATGGCCTAACTTACATGTTTCTTTGATACAATGTAAAGTACAGGATTGAGTGACTTGTCGTCTGTCTGGTTGATTTGGTCCGCGAAGTAAGGTATGTACTTGCTGTGATTGATGGATTGGATAGTGCGTGAGTGAGTGATCAGTTGGCTACGCGATGGACCCAACACAACTTACACATAGGCCTTCTCGTCGGAGAAATAAATATGTGATGATGTCTTGATGGAGAGGTCGTCCACGGTGCGGATGTCCAGGGGGTCGAGGATGGCGCGGCCAAGCTGCTCAAAGAAGCGTTGGCGAAGCGAGCCAATCATGTCTTGCGCCAGACTGTATGTGCTGTAGTGTAGCTCGCCTTGAATATCCAGTGTGATGGGGTATTGATTGGTCTGGATGGTGATTGATTGAGATAGTGTTGATCGCTCGGCTGTAATGTCTGGCGATTGAGGCTTGCCACTGCCCTTGGAGCCAACTGCGCTCGAGGTCTTTAGATTCTCGCTGCTGTTGCTGGCGCCACCGCCACCAACATTGGCAACTTTGACGCCCGAGTCCTTGGCACTGGCACTGATGCCGCCACTCGAGGACAATGGCGTCTTGTTGTTTGAGCTGACGACTACATTGTGCAGGTTGGGCGATGATCGATGTGTCTGGTTTGGCGAGGATTTTTGGCTCTGGAGGATCGACCGGAAGTCCTTGGTCGGGGAGCCAGTGTCGCGGCTGGGGGACACGACAGTCGGGCGCGACGACGGGGACCCTGGCGAGCCGGGCAGCAGCTGAACGACGTTGTTGTGCACGGCATGCTTGCGCTTGAGGTCGGACAGCTCGAGGTCGTCTGGCGCCTGTGTGCGCTCATACGAGCGTTGTATGTTGACGATGATGTCGCTGGCCTTGAGCGACATGGTCGAGCTGTCCTTCTCCAGACGTTGTATCAGCAGGTCAACCTCCTTCTTGTTCTTTGCCGCGCGGTCCATCTCTTCGCGTCGCTTTGCCAGCTCGCTCACCCTGCTCTCCAGGTCGCGTATAAAGTTGTCGAGATGCTCCTCCTTGGCCGTCGATGTCTTGATCAACTCGGCCATGCTCTTCTGAGTCGCGTTTATCTGGCTCTGAAAGTCGAGTAGCTCGCGAAGTTGACTGTTGTACTGCCCATTCACGCCCTGCTGCTGCTGCTGTTTGCTCGGCCCTGCGACATCCCGCAGCCGTTTGATCATTGTCTCCATGAAGATATGTCTGGCGCTCTCTTTGGCTATCATACGTTTGAGCGCGTCCAGTTCCGCATCGCTATTGTGTTTGTACTGTGTTGTGGTGCGCTCCAACGCATCAATCTTTGTCTGGACATCCCTCTGCTGTCTCTTCAAACCCTCCAACTCTTGCTCGCGCTTAAAGTTGTCCACAGTGACCGAGTAATACAACCTCGTAACATTCTTCAATATCTCATCTGACCTCTGTTGAGGTGTTCGCGATGACTTTGTCGTTGTTGATGTCGTGGTCGCGGGAGTAGTATTCTTGGTCGCGGGAGTAGTCGTGGTCGTGGTAGTTGTGTGTTTTCCGTTCATTTCTTCGCGAAGAAAGATGTGGTGTGCTTTGCAGGCTGTGTTGCCGTCGTAGCCGTTGTCTTTGCCGTTGGTTCCTTCGATCAACTGGCGGTCGATGATTCACAAATATGTATAAATATAAGTATAGGATATATAGTATCTGTAATATATGTTGTTTATGACATCAATCAATCAACACTTGAGATAGTGTCAATGTAGTGAGGTGTACATGGTGACCCTCCAATATCCTCAAAGCCTCTTGATGGGTAAGCGTCATTCTCTCATTCACTCATTCTCTCTATTACTCTATCAGTCACCTTGTGGCGACTCCCCCCACCAAGTGTGTGTCGCATGGTATAGCTGTGACCATTGCTGTTCGGGGTGTGTGTATGTGTGTGTTCCAACAAAGTGATGACAAGAGGGACCTTCAGGGTCCATCCATCCATTGGGTTCACTGATCAATCAGGTCAAACACACACTATCACACATTTGATGGATTTAATTTGCGTGAAAAACAGAAAGAAGAAAAGATCTTTGGACCTCTGATGGCCCATCTTGATCAGGACTTGGGCTTTGGCCTAGTGTAGTTTATGGCGCACCATACTGAATGTATGGGTAGGATTGGACACGCGCATGGACAACCATCTCCCATACCCGTACCCGTTCCTTGCTGTTTGCTGATGTTGTTGCGCTGTTGTTGAGAGTGAGTGCGTGTATGTTGGGAAGATGGTTGTTGGGAAGAAGAAAGAAGGTAGCTCACTTTATTGTAACAGGGTAGCATTGCAGGACATGAACACACACACACAGACAGTCATCGTCATCGACATTGACATCGAACATCCTATGACGACATGTGATCATCCGTTCCACTTCACTCTACTCTGATCCGCTACTTCACTCAATTCTTTGACTCTATCTGTGGTTGGAAGTACCTCCTGATAAAGGTGAGGTTGTTCTCTGTGATGCGCTTGGATCGACTGGTTTGGTCGCCAAGGACAGGACCGTTGTTGCCTGGCTTGAGACTGAACAGCTCTTGTATCAGCTTGTCATTGTCGACTGACTCTTGTCTTGCCGCTCTGTTGGCAGCGACCAACTCGTTGATGTATCGCTCGTCCGTGTTCTTTTGCAACAGCTCTGGATCCTTCTCGACATACTTGCGCAACAATTCCTTTGTTCCAGCGACGGTCAGCCAGCGCATGAATGGCAGGTTGAACTTGATGCGGTGCGCGTGCACCTTGGAGAACATCTGATGGATGCGCTCGGCGCCCTGCTCGACGCCATACTTCTTGGACAGCAGGTGGATGCCGTTGACCAGTGTGTGATGCGGCCTCTTGTCCATTGTGGCCAGCAGCGTCTCGGCCTCGTCCAGCTGGCCCGTGTGGATCAAGTTGGCCAGCTGGCAGTTGAGGTACTCGTTGCTCTGATCGTACAGACCGGGGCGCTGCAGTGCCTCAGCGTGTTGCCCACATTCCAGCAGGTGCAGCGCCAGTTTGTTTCGCAGGGCAATTGATGGGACCATCTTCTTGTCATCGATCATGTTGTAAAAGATGGACTGGGCCTCTTTAGTGCGCCCAGTGGTGATCATGCCCTCGATCAAAGACTCCCATATCCTGCGTGTGTGGTAGACCAACAGGAACTCTTCCTTTTGCAGGTAGGCGAACGCTTTGTTAAAGTCGGACAGTATCGCCGCGTGGTATGGACGGGCAAACATTGTGAGTGCGCGCACGTTTCGCGGGAGTCTGTTCCTGTACCCCAGGTAGTCGAATGGGGGCATGCGCTGAACCAATGTCAAGTGCGCCCGGATCAAGAGGTCGCCAGCCGGCAGATGACCATCTTTATAGTGCTTGTCGAGATGCTCAATGATGCTCTGATATGATGTTTTATCATTGTTGATGATGTCGCGCAGTCGTGTGTCATTGGGATCTGTTGGCTTGGACGGCATTTCGTTGCCCGTCAACATCTGATGGATGTGCGATTTGTGAGAGATTGCGCGCTTGTCTTGGTACTTCTCGTAGCGCCTCGCCATGGGCACACTGTTTACGCCCAGTCCAGACGTGCCCCAATATTGCGCGAGTCTGGTCTGCCAGTCCAGCTCACGTTTAGTAAGCGCGTGATCTGGAGAGTTTGGCTCCAGCGTGGACAGCTTGGCTCGCAGCTTCTTCTCCTGGTGGGTATGGTATATTTCAAACAGGGAGGTGGTATGGTTGTGCATGGGCAGATGCAGTCGCAGCAGGCGCCTGCTAAGCCAGTCGAGTGAACGGTGGTACAGGTCAAAGTGCAGGAACACCTCGATGATGTGGTTGGACTTGAGGTCCATGCCAAAGGGCGTGAGCAGGGTGAGGTGCTCCTCGAGCATGCCCAACAGCTTTGTGTTGCCCACGCTGTCGTTGTAGACAACCAGTTGCGCGGCGTCGTACATAAGTAAGGGCGAGTCGTAGGCAGTGATGTAGTTGAGTACTCGCTCGACATCCTCTTTCATGTCGTGGTCGGTGAACAACTGCAGCAACAGCTGTGTGCTGCCGATGGGGATGGTAGTCTTTTTCTCGACGATCATGGCAAAGAACACTGAGGCGATTGATGTGTTGCCAGTGGATCGTGCCTTCAACAGGAGCTTGTGCGTGGGGAACTTGTGTTCTCCGCGTGACCACTGATCATATATTCTAAACAACATTGACTTGTCCACGCCGACCCAGTTGGCATAGTCGATGATGAATGATGAGCGATCGTGAGGCGAGAGGTTGGGCATCTGGTACACAGTACCCACAATATGATTGAATGTTTCCACGGTGCGCACATCAGTGTCGACCTGGCTGATCAAATCGAGCTCCTCGCGAAGGAAATCCAAGGGACGACCGAGACAGTATGAGTTGATGATCTGAGTTGCGCGCGGCTCATTGCCCTCCAGCAGACTGAGGTGGAACAGCTGTGCGATTGTTTTGGGATTGAATCGTCGAACGTTGATCAGACCATCCTTCATGAGCACAGTGTCGTAGTGTGTGATGGCCTGTGTGGACACGCCCACCATCAGGTAGGCCCCAACCAAGGACTGAAGCAGTGGCTCGTTGTACTCATTGTACAACTCCATTGCAATGAATGTCTCTGTGAATGAACTCTCCACTAAGCGTAGATAGTTGCGCACTGTTTCCAAGTCCTCTGGTTCGGGTTTGTCGATTGTCGCAAAGTAATTGAACATATGCATGTATGTCTTGATGCTGCGCTGTATCTTGTGTGTATCAAACAGGGCGTTGGCCTCACGCACTTGACTATGTAACTGAAGTTGTCCAAAGTATTCAACAAAGTGATTGATTCGCACGTGATCCAAGAACTCAATCGGCAGTGCCTTGTACCATTTGAACAGCTCGTCAACCTCTGGCTGATTGGCTATCTTTCCCATTCGTTTCTTCAAGTAAGTGTGGAGTCTAAGAGTGAATGATTGTGATGTTAGTTCATTCGATCAATCATTCAATCAATCAATCAATCAAACAATCGATACATACTTGTTGCCAAGTTGTTCTTTGCTGTATGTATTGCTGGAGATCAATGAGATCAGCTCATCTGGCGTCATCGAGGAGGTCTCTTTGCCTTTGTGTCGTCGTGCGTTATCATGGCCCTTTGTAATGTCTTGGATGGCACTATGAAGTGCTGAATCTTGTCCACTCTTTGTTGTTGAATAGCAATGTCGAATGCGACCATTATTGTTGTTGTCTACAAACAGTCCACAAAGACTATGTGTCAGCAGCAGTGTATGTTGTAGCTGTTGATGTATCCTATTTGAGCTTATAGATTGCTGAACTATAAGTCTGTTCAATGATGTTGATGTTGATGTTGATGTTGCGACAGGAAGTTGTGTCACCAGCTTGCTCGCATTAAGTAAGCGTGACCCTGTTGTAAGCATTATCTGTATCTGTATCTGTGTCTGTTGTGTGTGTGTGTGTGGATCTGTTCGTCCAAGGATGGTAATAATGCGACTCGTTTGTTTCACACAGAGTGTTACTTCAACACAAGTCACTACATTTCATTTCATTTTACATACTTATCTGTACAGATAATATTATTCTATTAGTAATAGTATATTAATAATAACACTAGAATAAGAAGAAGAAGAAGAAGAAGAAGACGAAGAAGAAGAAGAATAATATTTGTTTGTATAATGTATCATTTGAGCTTTATTTGAAATGATTGTATGAAGGAATTTCGCAACCATTGATGTACATACTACTGACCTCCAGTGTATATCTTAATGACAATTGGAACGATTTTGCCAACCAACTCTGTGACCTTGCCTTCACGGAACCACCCTCCTTCAATCTTTCCATAGGAGGGGTTGTCCGTACAGTCTCTTCGGAGTGGTGGAACGGCAACACCTCCAAGGTTGGCGATATCACCGACCATTGCGCAGTAGACGTCGGACATGCGGTCACGGTGCTGCCCCTCGTTTTTATAGTTGGTGGTCATCACTTGCTCGGCTCTCTGCAAATGTCTGAAGGCAATATCCTTGATGGGGCCAGCAGGGAGGGACTCGTAGAATACTCTAATGGCGTCTCTCATGGCATGTTTCTGGGCTCTCTGGGCTTGGCTACCTCCTGCCCACTCGACAAAGCAGGCTGCGTGCCACAACATACAAACAATAGTAAGGAAAGAATCTGAAGACATTTTAAGGTTTGGATTATATTTGTTAAATACTAGATTAATTATACGATCGTATAAACATTCAAATAGTAAATTGATTATAAATAATAGATTTTTGGGAATACACGTATTCCTCTGTTGATCAAACATTCAAACATTCATCACTGGTACTTGACTTGAAGACTAGAACAAACATTTATTTACATTCATTTTGGTAACATACCAATCGCTCAACATACTCCAAAGCTTTGAAAGTTAATGAGGGCACATGCTGCGCGGAAGTATAGATCGAGGTGGTGGCGCTGTGATCCATAGGGTGGAGCCAAACATCGTGAGAGCCTTGACCTTTGGAAAGCAGTGTTCAATCTTGATACGCAATCTTGAGATCTGGAAATTATAGATGCGTTGTTCAACTGTGAGGAACTTGGTGACTGTTCTGGTATTCCTCTGTTTCTTAATTGGTGTAACGAATGGGTGGTTCTTTGAGACGTAGGCTGAGTCGGCCAAAATCTTCTCACCAGGCAGTAACTCATTGGCCAACTCTCCATCGTCAAAGATGGTTAAATCATGCTTGCTTCCTGGTTGAGGAGGGCCAACCCAAACGATGTAGCCATCCAGTCGGATTCCTACTTCAAACTTGATGCCATGAAATTTGTGTTTGCCTGACGACACATTAGTTGTTGTCGGTGAGTTAACTTGATAGCGCTGCATTATTTTAAAAACAAACAGAAACATACCGCTGTAGAAGGACCTTTGGAGATCTTGATTGTTTGGTCCTGGTGAGGGTCTTCTTATCTTAACAATGGTGGTGTCGATAATCATTCGACAGGTGGTCACCTCTCGAGGGAACCCCTCCACATGTTCAGAGATGTTGATTGAACTGGTGTCCACAATCGAATATCTGTTGAAGATATCGGGGGGATAGTCAATAATTGGTGCTATCTGTAAAAAGGAATCCTCATATGCTTCCAATCTTCTATCCATATCAAACTGTTGAACGTTGAAGTCAATATTGGTAGTGGTTGAGGTGATTCGGGCTTCCAAAATAGTTACCATTGGGACATAGACATTGATGGTCTCAAGTACCTCAAACAAATGTTTGAAGAATGTCTTGTGATCGATTCGAAAATGATATTCTATAACCGAGATCAAGGGGTAGTGTTTCATATAATAACATAGATAGAGAAAGTGGACGGGTTTAATTTGATGAGGTAATAAATAAAGAATAAAGAAAGTGTTGATTGATTGTTTAGCCCACCCATAGATGGTGTTCATTTCTACCAATGACACGTCTTTGAAGTAGTCTTGGGAATTATTGTTGTTCATTGTTCCGATCAATTATTACTTAGTTCAAGCAGTACGTCAATTTTCCCAACTCTTTAAATAGAAGAGGGAAATCCACACAAATTATTGAGGTAAACTTCAATTCATTCAGAGTTTCACTTCAACATCATTGTTCCCATTTGTGTCAAATTCAAAGGAAAATACATAATAATTAATGTCTAAAGATCATGTTACGACCAGTGCCGGGATTAGGGGTTGTCCAGGGAAATATTTTGATTGTTTCCAAAGTTGGGAATTGATCAAACAACAATACACACTCATAGTTTTGGGAACTTTACCATGTTTGGAAAAAACACACCTTCAAGTTCTAAGAGACTTCACAAAAATAGATWTTCGAAGGTGGGTGATCGTTTGTGATGATCATTGTTCAACAACACTCAGTTTATCTTTATTGATGCACTTCCCAATCAAGTATGTTTTTATTTATCCTTTTAAGGACTACTTTAGTTTTCAGTAAACTACTACTCTATTTAGAAAAGCATTGAGTGCTATCATTGATTAACTTATAACTTTTAGATTAACAGAATGATAGTAGGTCGATAGTTTGTTATCATAACACAATCCTTCCGTTTTGTCACCTAGTACGTACCAACAACAACAAACAACAACAACACCATACACGCAACACTATGACACGTGTACAATGTCTATGTACTAAGACACCATGTTGTCTTTGGACAACAATACAATCAAGCATCTATTAATGAATCACTTCACTTCTTTACTCCTTTACAATTAAAACTTTAACTGTACATAATCTTAATACCATGTTAACGAGAAAATCGTCTACGATACAAGACGTAACTGCATCACTCAAAGGTACGTCCAATGCAGGTATCATCTATGTAATTGAATTTGTTTGTAATTGTTGGTTGTGTTCATTTTTAATGGTCACGATGTACACTTATCTTATCTCATTTGTCTAACCATAATTTCCGTTCAGCACCAATCAAGAAGAGAAAGGCGGATAAGCTCGTCATTCAAACCAAGGATGAACCAGTTGTTGACCCACTCCAACAGAAGTCCCCCAATGAACTCGTAATCGAGTTCGTCTATCCAACCTTATGCTTCCGAGATCTCCTACTTGTTGATTGTGGTGAGCAACTTCTGGTGATACTCGGGTCCCCATTCAAGTCCTTTTCGTCAAAAGTTGTGGCTGATAGCTCCATCTCGTTCACAGTGTACATTGGCAACCCCCTTCTGACGCTAAGTGACTCAATGAAGAAGATTGTTGGCAGACATAAAGAGTGGTTGACAAAGAAGGAGGTGGAGTACCAAGTCGTTATCAACTTTGCTTTCACCTTCAAAGATAAGGTTATGAATCCGTATGACACAGCAGTCAACTGCCGCGCCTTCACCATTGTGAAGGCATCAGATGGACAAAGGATTGATTGGTGACTCACAATAAATCCTCTTGACAACATTGCACATTCCCAAAAATCTAATGTCAATAATTGGACTTTATTTATAATCTTTTTTAAATGTCACAGTCTCACTCAACAAGTCCTCAGACAATTGATAAATCAAGCTCATAGACCGTCTTTGGAGTTCTCCCCATTATTGTCAGCCATTACCAACCCAACAACATGTCTATTTCTTATCTCCGGCGACCTTTCAAATCAAATCCATTACCGATTTGAAGTCACGATCAAACAACGAAGATGGATCACGTGTCTTTCCAAGGATTTTCAATGTGGTCCACAGCCCTGGAGACTATTTTTGGAATATATGCCTGGGGAATTTAGGTCAACAATAAGAATCAATCAAACAAGATTCAAAGAATATAGCCGAACGACTTTGACTCATCAAGTTTAATCATATCTTATGACTGTTTATTAGGTTCAAATCAAGAGAATCCCAATCACTGCCATTAAAACAATAACTAATGATGTCTTAAGTGATTGAGCCGAGCTGGGCTTTGATGTTGTAGTTGTAGTTGTAGTTATAGTTGGGGTCGAGGACGTCGTAGAGGATGTGGATGATACTGAGGTGGTTAGTGATGAAGTAGTAGCAGTGGATGTAGATGTTGTGGGCGAAGTTGTTGAGGTTGTAGAGATAGTTGTGGAGGAGGTAGAAGAGTTGGACGAGCACATGGGGTCAGAGATCATGACAGTGTTTGGGATTATAAATGGGATGGGATTGGTCGTGATACCAATAGTGCCCATAACCATGATGTCACCATAGTTGCTAGAGTCTCCACTGTCTCTAATTGATCGGATGACAATCACTCTACCAATTAAATTCTCATCAGTTGTTAGACTCTGAGAATAGTTGGTTGTATACTGATAGTATCCAGTACCATCGTCAGAGTATGAGCACAAGTTGCCCAAGTCACCCCAGTGGCGGGACTGTACTTCAGGCAGCCCATGTGTCTGATTGACATTTGACCAATGAGTAGCATTTGAATCAAGATATATGAGTGCTTGATTGTTTTGAAGTATTTGAATACCATATGCCATTGAGTTGTTTAGTCCTCTGAACATTGCTGTGAATGTTAGGCTTGTAGCACCAGATGATGACTTATTCATTTGAACGAATACATATCCGGTAACATTAACATAATTTGTCCAATGTCCCTTCTTTGGATGTGTAGACAACACTGCCAATGCAGTTTGATTATAATTAATCAAAGCCCTATACTTTGCCTTATTCGGTTTATCCACATCCTTAAACACTGACATTACACATTGCCCAATACTATTCAGTAGTTAGTATAACTCTATCAATCAATCATTCAATCAAAATATAGTATACATACATCTTGCCTTTGGGATCACATGCTTGAGTGTCGATGATGGCCATTGTTCTACCAATTAATGATTGTTCAAAGTCCATTTGAAGCTCTGGCTCCATAAAGATTGTGTTTGATACGTATCCATTGCCATTAAGATCTCCAGTGATGTTGCCCAAAGCACCAACAGGACATTTGTTGGGATCGGCACCAAAAGCAACTATTACATTGCCAGAAGATGTGTTTGTAGATATATCACCTGTCTCTCTAAGAGTAACTCCATAAGTAGTACCTTGTTTCAAGTTTGTAGCTGATACATCATATCTAAAGTACATTGATGGTTTTGATCCAGATACCTACTCGTCACAATAGTCAGTTTGATTGAATGATTGAATGATTGAATGATTGAATATGGTACATACTGTGTAGTTTACAAGGATTGATGCGTATACATCTTGATTTGGATCCCTTGGTGTTGTGGCGCAGTATCCATAATACTCGCCATCATCCGACCATGATGGGTCACATGCAATCACATTGATTGAAAGATAAAGTACAACTATTTTAAGTAAAGTTGATAGTATATTAGGTGTCATTGTTTATTTATTATTACAATAATAGAATAGAATGAACTAATGAATCATAAATTGATGTAGACTAGAATTATGATGATGGAAGGTGCCCATGATTAGATGGATGTCACGTGTCAGGGTGACCCACCCATTCCCAAAAAGGATTCTTTTAAAATGATCATAAGGTATTATTAATACGGGAATCAAATAAATGTTTGATTATTTATTAGAATGATTTAATAAGTAAGGAACAAACAAAGACAATAAAAAGTGATATTGTCTTTGAATAGCGGAGTTTGGTATAATCCCGGTTGTAGTAGTTGTGATTGATGTTGTTGTGGAAGTTGATGAAGTTGAGGAAGTTGTTAATGTAGGTATGGTTGAGGTCGGAGAGGTAGTAGTTGAGGAGGAGGTAGTTAATTTATTTGTTGTGGTTGTTATCATAGATTGATTGCACACTGATAAGACAAGATCGTTGGGAATAGTAAATGGTATTGAATTGTTTGTTAGACCAATGGTGCCCAACAGTAAGGCTCACAACTGATGACAGAGCATCTCAGTTCAGTTCAGTTAAACTGAACGCTCAGTCTCAGTTTCTGTCCGATCCGTATTCAGTTATAGGCTCAGTTGTAATATTCGACTCCTCAGACTGGTCAGTCACTCAGTTAACTGACTGAACTGATACTCAGTTGTGAGCCTTACCCAACAGGATGAAGTCGCCACCCTGGTCAATGTTCTTACCATCATCTCTCAATGATCTGATCATTATCATACGTCCAATCATGTTGTTGGCATTTGAAAAGCTGCCAATGGTGTGTGTATAACTCAGGGGGCCCTTTCCAACATTACATCGGCTGCGCCGATTCCCTGAGAGGATGAGGGGAGTGATTGCCATGTTTGGCAATGGTAAGGATCTTTATTGACAACTCAAGGATGTGAGATAAAGACAATCCAATCGTCAATATGAGGAATAGGTTTCCTTTGATACTCGAAGAGTCGGATTCCTGCAGGGAGACCTTTTTTGTGATGTTAGATGAAGATGAAGACTGTCTTACATCTCTAAATCTCTTACCGTGATAGAGGTGCAGGTATGCAAGTACCTCATCCAAAGCGTGGCCTGATCTGTACAGAAACTCTGTTGTCTCATCAGCTGCTACAATAGCTACATCGTTGTAATGTCCAGGGGGCACGAAAGGGACTAGGCGCCTTCCCAATAGGTCCAGAACATCTTGCAATCTTGACTTCACGAAGCGATAGAAGACATTCAATACATTGAGTCTCTGAGCATTGTTCAAGGCACTGCCATTGAATCTCACTGTCATAGTGACAGGATCTTCGTCACATTCGCTGTCAGAATCTGTCATTGTTTATGCATGAAAAGGAGTGAAACAAATACATACGGTTGATAGTACAAAAGAGTCTGAGGTGAGCGGGTAAATGCATTACTCTAAAGGGTATTAGTTGTTGAATGACTGCCTTTGTTCATTGGTTGGTCTGTCACCTTATAAAGCAATGCTCATTGCATTGTTGTACATATTTAGCTTGATTGACTAATGGCGAATGATTGACTGGTGTCAATAAGAAGATTGACTCAACACCCCAAAGTTTATTTATTTATTTAATTTCTCTCCAAAAGATATAAGAAAGTCCATCAATCAAACATCACTATCAATCAGACCCGGAGTTCAGGGAGCGCCAAAAGGGTCAATACCAAAATGAACGATGAATATGTTAATACCATGGTATTCATGTATTTATAACAACAAAGAATAACTTTTTGGCATAACCCAACAACATAATCAAAGGATGGCAAAGGTTGGAAAGATAAGGTTAGGGTAAGTGTAGGGTAAGGGTAGGGTTTGTATTTGATTGAACTAAATATTATTATTGTTGTTGTTACCAATGTTATGCATTTCAATTTCTCCATTTACATGTTGTGCTTTCTTATTTCCTTTTGATTTCCTAAACCTACGAACAACAATCTGTTGAACGAATGGTCCATAATGATTCCAAGCCACAACAAACAATACTGCAACACTCAATACAATTATAATCAACAACATTATAGTTGTTGGTGTATAATTATAAAAGTAGATATCCCAATTTGATGATGTCCTGAATTTGTTTGACGTATGAGTGAATGAATGAGTTTGGAATCAAAGATAAACATACCATTGTCCATGAATACACATTCTTCCATTAGAGTCTACAGTGTACTCATAACATATTTGACATTGATGCTGTACACAGATGAGTCCTTGACCACATTGATCATTAATTTGACATTGTCTAAGGAATCTTGGTGAACCCTTTAAAGGTACACACTTGCCATTATCATTGCAATAGTCATTAAGTGCGCACCAATCAGACCTATCATATCCATATGTTCCTGGAATACATTGGCCACACTATCAACAAATGTATATTTAGTTAGTAAGATTGATTGATTGAAGTGCTAGATCATTCAAACTTACAATCTTTGTTGAGTTGGATACGTTGTCTCGATAGAATGGAACTAAGTTGGGTGGACAACCACTGTCTAACACTTGACTATCCTGTTTAGCCAATGCTCTTTCTTCGGGTCCTTTACAAGCACCTAAAGGTGGTGGAGTACTACCAATATAGTCGCACTGAGCATTGGTATTTACCAAACAAGTGGCCAAAAAGATAACAATACTAAATGTTCTAAGTTGATTCATTCTAAAGATAATACAAGTTTGTAGATATGACAATATGATCTTACAAAGTTATTATTGTTGATACAACATTTGACTTTTAGGCCAATCACTTTTTGCAAACTTCCTTCACATCTATGTTTGAAACATTTGCAAACTCACAACATCCTTTGGCTTGCAAGTTGAATGAACATGTTTGTCTTGTTGATTGATTGATTGATTGATTGAATGATTGAATGATTGATTGAGTAAATATAGATACACAACCCAACACTTTAGACTTTCATCTGATAAACATAAGTACACAAACACAACTTTGTCTTATAAACAAGTTCATTGCTGTACTGTTGTTTGATATATTCTCTAGTGACTCATGAGTCACTTATTTAATGTTATATATTAATACTATGTTTGTTTGTGTTAAGTTATCATTCGCGATCAATGAATTAATCAATTTATCACATTTCTGTGTATAACACTAAAGATATTATTACATGTAATAAGTGGTCGATTATGACCAAACTACAAATTGGAACTACACCGTCCAACTCAACTGTAAAGTCACCCTTTTGCCCTTTCGTTAAGGGGCAAACAAAATGATTTGTAGAATGACCACAAGATATCTTGTATTTTAGACCTTTATATTACATAAAGTATCAAAGTTGTATGACTACCTAATATATATATAAATTACAATCAAACATGTGATCATTATATTAAACATTAACTTGTTAATACTACTAGTAATATAACAAATAACAATGTAAGTTGAATTGATTTGATTGATTGATTGAATGAATGAATGAATGAATGACTAACCTTTGAAACTTAGATGATGTCATCATCTTTGACTGAAGCCGAGACAGAGAAGTTCAGAACTTTGTTCAATGTATTTGATAGGAGAGGAGATGGAAAGATTGATATGATCGACTTGGCAATGACAATGACCTCTTTGGAGAATTGGGGAGAGGTCGTCAGTGGCTTGTCTGCCACCACCCTTATGAAAGAAGTCGACACCAACCATGATGGCTCAATCGAGTTTGACGAGCTCCTCAAGGTGATGGAGAATGCCAAGCAGTCGGGCACCAACACCGGCTTTGCCAGCGTCGTCGAGATGGTCGAGAGGGCCACCCTCCTCAGAGATAACACTGTCAAGGAGGATGTGAGGTTTGCCATTATCAACTGGATCAACACTGTTTTGGCCAACGACACCGACCTTAAGGACAGGCTACCAGTCTCCACCGAGAGCGATGCCTTTGTCACGGCCTGCCACGACGGTCTCCTTCTCTGCAAGCTTATCAACATCGTCGTGCCCAACACCATTGAGGAGCGTGTCCTCAACAAGCAAGACCTGACCGACGTCAGAATCAAAGAGAACAACGTGCTCTGTATCTACTCTGCCCGCGCCATCGGCTGTTGCGTCGATGAAATCAAAGCCACTGATCTTATTCAAGGTAATTCTGTAAGTAATATATTGATTGATGTCACAGACGGACAGAAGGTTCATCTCGCTAACATGTATTGACTATCATCAAACATTGACAGCAAGTAATCTTGGGCCTTGCTTGGCAGATCATTCAGATTGGTCTGTTTGAAAAGATCAACTTGATCAACCATCCAGAGCTCCGCCGTTTGCTAAAGGATGGTGAGACCAATGATGTATTGCTCAGGTCCACTGAGGATATCTTGCTACGTTGGTTCAACTTCCACCTCCATGCGGCCGGTCACTTGCGCAAGGTCAACAACTTCACTCACGACATCAAGGACAGCGAGTGCTACACCATCCTTTTGAAGCAAATCGCACCAAAGGACGTCAATCTCAACAAGACCCTTGAGCTCCTCCCCGAGCGCAGGGCTGAGCTCGTTCTGGAGAATGCCGAGAAGATCGGATGCCGCCAATTCCTTCGTCCCCGCGACATTGTCAGTGGAAGCTTGAAGCTCAACCTTGCCTTTGTTGCCAACTTGTTCAACAAGTACCCAGCTCTCGAGCCCGTTGATCAGGCAGCGATCACCCCAGAGACTCGCCAGGAGAGGATCTACCGCAACTGGATGAACTCACTCAACACCAAGCCTGTCATCAACAACCTCCACGAAGGTTGCCGCGATGCTATTGCACCGATCAACATTGTAGACCGTATCTTCCCGGGCCTGGTTGACCAGAAGAAAGTGAGCTATCCACCATTCAGGAGCGAGGCCAAAATGATTGAGAACTGCGACTATCTGATCTCACTCACAAAGATGGTGAAGTACTCGGTTATAGGATTATTAGGCCCAGATATCTACAACAAGAACATATATACACTATTGTCAATTGTCATGCAATTGATGAGATCGTATTATATCGTTCCACTGATGGAGGGAGTCAAGGTACCGAACGAAGAAGGTATCCTGGAGATGGTCAACCAGAAGTTGAAGGCCAAGATCTCGGGCTTCAACGACACTGGTCTCTGCACTGGCCGTGCCCTACTGGAGCTTATCGAGGCCATCCGTCCTGGCTCCGTTGATCAATCGCTGGTGACCTCGTCGGGCAGCGCCGAGGACAACCTTCTCAACGCCAAGCTAGCCATCTCCTGTGCCAGAAAGATTGGCGCCATTGTCTACGCCTTCCCAGAGGACATTGTTGAGGTCAAGGCAAAGGTGATGCTCACTATCTTTGCAGGTGTGATTGCCGTTGAAAGACGTAATTAATCTCGTTCAATCAATCAGTCACCCACCCAGTTCACTTTCAAGATCTTTCCATCAGAACCCATATTTGGACACCAAGATATTTTAATCAAACGACGCCTCGTTGACCATACCACGTCGTTTCGTTTTGGTCGCGTGTTTGGTCAAACAGGAGTCTTTGAAGGTTATTATTATAATAATAAAGATCAACTTGAATTCTCTTAAATATCTACTACTATTCGCGTCAGCCGGATGATTGGTAGACAGTCTTGGTGGGACAACCGACCCACCGACACTCTCTCCTCAAACCCAACATGGAGGCGACGGGTCATCCCTTTTGGAGTCCTAACATTACAAGTTCACTTCATTCGACTTTGAACAACCAATCAATCAATTATACAAAGAATGAAGATACTCTTTACATTGGTAGCACTATCAATATGTGCTGCTCAAATGCACTTGGCATCGGCACAGTGCTCTAGTGGCTCTGCCAGCTCAATCTCCCAATGGGGAATAACATACACTTTTGATCGAGCCTACCCTTGTGGTACTTTTGCAAATGGTGACTTCTGGGTAACTCCGACCACTACCTCTGGCGGAAAGGTCAAGATAACTCAGATCAATCCACCTTACATCGCATCTAATGGTACCAATGGATGGCAGGCCAACCCCATCTCATTCACCCAGCAAGGTCTTGACAATGGCACCAACAGTGCTGATCAATTCGGATCACTTAGCTACTCGTTCAGCCCAGCACTCGTCCCTGCCCTTCCCTACCTTGCCGCACCAAACACTTCAATTGTCAAGTGTATCTCATTGCTTGGACCAAACCGTGGTCAGCAACATTATGGAGCATTGCAAACTGCTGGTGTCCTAACCGTGCTAGCCTCCCCTCCACCCGCCAACTCATTCCGTCCTGCATACTTTGGTGCTTGGTCTAAGAAGAAGTTCCAATCAACCAACAACTTGAACACTGGATTGCTCCAGAGTCTTGCGCCAGTCACCGGAACTCCATCACTAAGTGAAATGTTGCTCAAATTCCAGCGTGTCCAGATCGACTATCTGGCTGATTGGCCAGTCTCCCATCTCCATCCACTGAACAACATGGCATTCTATGGTGCACAGTTTGCGAGTGACAGTGGAGACGCAGTCCTTCGTCTGATGCTCAATGATCCCTTGGCATCAAAGATGCCCCTTTTGATCGCCTACATCCAAGCAGGAATAGACTTTGCAGGTATGTTGGACAATGGTGTGACATGGGGTGCCAACGGTGGTATCTTCTCTGGTCGTAAGCTTCCAATTGTATTCGCCGCAGCCTTGCTTGGTGATACAAAGATGGCCGATCTAGTTAGATTAGCACCTTACAACACATTCCAAGAGGATGGTCAAATATTCTATGGAACAAATGCCAAGAGAGCACTCTGGGGTCAACTTTGTGAAGATGGAGACTACTGGAAGACTGGATCAGTCGATGAATCAAACTATGTTTGCCGTGATCCAGATGGGTGGATTGATGGAGGTTGGATCTCCAACAATTACCAACAATGTTGCACATCAATGGCCTGGAAGGCAACAGCCCTCTCCATCAGATTGGCTCCACAACTCCAATGTATCTTTAACTGTATGTTCACTTTTGGAAAGATATTGATTTATAGAATGAATCACTAACTAACACAAACTCAGCTCCATTGTTCATGGACTATGTTGATCGTTGGGTAAACTTTGGATACTGGTCTCAACCTGACCATTGGACTATCCAACACACTGTTGCTGCACCAGGAGGTGGAAGATTCCCTCAGTTCCATGGCACCGCTGCCAACACTGGTGGATACGTCTCAGACTTCTCTAACAACATGTGGGTTGCTTACAGACCAAACGGTGTGCAAGCCACTTGCAATGGAAATACCCCGACAACCGGTACCCAAACAACTACCACAACTGCCCCTGCCACTACCACTACTACCACTGCCCCTGCTACTACTACCACCACTGGCGCCACAACGGCAACAACAACTGCCCCTGCCACTACCACCACTGGAGCGACAACCACAACTGGCGCCACTACCACTGGCTCCACCACCAACCCAACCAAAGCTGCCTTGCTCCAGGAGATCCAGCAGGTCCAGGATCACCTTAACAACATCCGTGCCCTTGTCGAATCGATGTAATAAACTGACAACATACATGACTAAACCAGATGAGTTGAATTGATAGACATACAGAGAGACAAGGGTTGCCTCTGAAGGCTTGCTTGGCTCCCTGATGGATGACTTTGTTTCGAATAATTAATGCATCTTCTTATCTTCCACCAATCTTGACAACACCGGCCTTGACAAGCTTCTCAAACTTCTCTCTAACCAATGGGTTCTTCAAATGACTGTGAATGAATGGTAGTGCGAACAAACAAGTTAGTATAAGTTCCATTCAATCAATCAATCATACATCATTAAAGTGTAACACTTACTCTTGAGCTGCACCTGGGTTGGTGGACATATCCTTCAAGATTTGATTCATGACTGGGTCCTGGAGGATCTCCAAGATCTCTGGATTCTTGGCGGCCTCGGCAAGACGCTCCTCGTCAGTCATTGAGCTCTGTTGCTTGTTGAGTGCAAGCAGGTTTCTCTGGGAGAGATCGACCAGCTCTGGGTTGTTCTCCTCGACTCTCAGACCTTGGTCACAGATCTGCAGAGAGTTTTGATACTCGCGCATGGCAAACAGTGCGTTGGCCTTGCGGATGTATCCCTTGACAAAGTTTGGTGCAAGCTCCATGCACTTCTCGGCGTCCTTGATAGCGCGTGGGTACTCGGTCAGCTTGGCGTAGGTGGCCGAACGGTTGCTGTAGATTGTGTGGTCGGTGGGGTTGCGGCGGACGGCCTCGTCGAACGACTTGATGGCCTCGGGGTACTCGCCCTTCTTGAAGTGCTCGTTACCTTGGTTCTTGGCGACGAGCGACAGCTCAGTGCTGAGATAGGCCTTCTCAGTGCGCTCCTTCTTCAACTTCTCGGCGCGGCTCAGGTTGGCGATGGTGTCGGCGGTCTTGTCCTCGACAATGGCGTGGTTGTAGTTCTTGAGTGCGTTGTCAAGGTCGTCCTTCTTCATGTAGGCGTTACCCAGACGTGTGTAGATCTTGGCGCGGATCTTGTAGTCGGCGCGAATCTCACGCGCCTTCTCAATGGCTGAGGTGCAGAGCTCGATGCACTCGTCGTATCGCTGCTGCTCCATGAATACTGCTGCCTTGTTGTTCAAAGCCAACAGGTCATTTGGATCCAGCTCAAAGGCGCGCTCATAGTGCTTGATGGCTGCGTCAAAGTTCTTCTCCTTGTAGAACTGGTTGCCGAGCTCGCGCTCCTTCTGAGACTCTGGGAGCTCTGGTGCAGCGGGTTTGGCCTTGGTGGGCTCTGGCTGCTTTGGCTTCTCCTGTTGTGGTGCCTGTTGTTGTTGTGGTGGTTGTTGTGGTGGCTGCTGCTGTGGGGCTGGCTTGGATGGCATGGGTGCCTCTGATTCGTCGTCATCCTTGAATGGGTCGGCGTTGGGGTCATTGTCAAAGGTGGCGTTCGAGAGGTCGATGCCCATGATGACGCTCAGTGCAGTCACCATTCGCTTGTCGCCCATGTACTTGGTAATGTTGCCTGGTGTCTTGGCGAGATCCTGCATCTTGGCCATGAAGTCTGGCTGCTTCAAAAAGTCCTTGGTGCGTGAGTCGAACATCAACTTGGTCATTCCCTCTGGTCCAAACATGTTCTTGACCTGTCCAGGTGGCGTTGGGTTGAGGAAGTTGACCACATCGATCTGCAGGTCGATCAGCTGCTCGTTCTCTGGCTCGAGCTCGAGTCCCTTCTTGACGGCCTTGTCAGCGTCGTCGTACTGGGTGAGACCGACAAAGGCGTTGGCCAGACGCAGGTAAGACTTGGCCCAGTCAGGCTTCAGCTCGACAGTCTTGTTGGCGTCCTCCAATGCCTTCTCAAACTGCTTCATATTATTGAAGCATGCCGATCTGTTGCTGTACAAGATATGATTTGATGGGTCCAAAGCAATAGCATCGGTAAAGTGTCCAACAGCCTCTTCAAACTTCTTTGCAGTGAATGCTGCATTTCCCTTGTTCTTTGCTTCCAATGCCTATATGTTCGTTCGTTCATTCAAAGAGTTAGTACTCTCATGTCTCATTCATTCAATCATTCATTCATTCAATCAATCAATCAATTACATACTTGTTGTTGAGACATGATTGATAATAATAATAAAGTATCGATGTATGTGTGTATATATGTATGTACAAGTATCAAGAGATAGTTATGAACACTCAAAGGTTTGATTGAAGAACAAAGGTTGGTCATGCCCATCTCAAGGTCCTTGAGTGTTTGGTCATCACGTGGAACTTGAAGAAATATGAATGATAATTCCAAACGAAATTTCATTAGAATTTCAATATGTCCACTCACTCAATCAATCAAGTTGATCCAGGTCAATCCAGAGTTTGCCAATCAATCAATCGTAATGTAATGTAATGGGAATCGATCGTTCGATTTATTAATGGAAGATCATGTGTACGTAATAATAATAATATAATATTATAAGTTATTGAGGGAATGGAACCTGGGTACAGGCGACACCAACGCATGACTTGAATGGGAAGGTGTAGGGAGCCCAGAAGAACTCGGTGGTGTACTTTTGCTCGCCATAGAATGAGAAGAAGGTAAGCTCGACAAAGCCTCCAATGTATCCGGTGGGTGGTGCGGTAATGGTGGCTTGATAGAGACCGGCAGAGACAGGCTCGAGGGTGGCTGGGGTGAACGTGATGTTCTGGCGGACGTTGCCAGGGCCGGCAATCAGACGCCAGTCGCGCTTGATCGATGTGGTCACCGAGTTACCGGTCCACAGCACGACGTTGAGTGGCTGGGCCTGGAATCCCTGACCGCCAATCACAACTGTGACTGATGTGGTGTTGGTCGAGGGGTCGGGCACGACGGACCACTGGAACTGGGGAAGCTTCTGGTTGAAGACGATCATGTTGTAGTATGTGGTGATGTCGGCGATGACCTGGGGGAAGTTGTGGCTCAGAGAGTGGTCCTCGTTGGGGAGGATGCGCTGGTGCTTGGCGCCGAGCAGACCGTTGAAGAAGTAAACGCTAGAGTCGGGGATGAAGAACTGGTCCGAGACGGCGGTGACGATGTACTTGGGCATGGTGAGGCCGGACACGTACATCAATGGGTCGAGCTGCTTGGCCAGGTAGGAGAAGCCGGGCTGGTTGACGTTGACCATGAGGCCCTCGGAGTAGTAGTTGCCAAAGGCGTAGGAGAAACCCACCGTAGGCGCGGAAGTGGTTGTTCATCTGCTGCTCGAGCGCACCGATTGGCATGACGACGGGGATGACGGCCTTGACACGGTCGTCGACGGCGGCGGCGAGCCAGGCGGCCCATCCACGCTTGCTGGCACCCGAGATGACAAAGTTCTTGACGCGGATGTAGTATGAGCGCTGAGCGACGAACGACTGCACGGCGTCCATAGCACGGACGACGGCGCGAGCCATTGGGAAGTTGGCGAGCTGCGATGGATCGGTGTTGTTGGCGATGAACTGGCGCCACGAGTAGGCCAGGATACCGTCCTCGCTCACGTTCTTTGGTGTGCCATTGTTATTGAACACAATGTACTGGTTGGGGTTCTGCAGCAGCGACGCGACCACAGTATTGGAGTTGGCGCACATGCTGGCGATGAGTGGGCTGAGCGACACGTTTGTCGATGTGGTGAAGTAGCCGCCCTCATTCCAGAGGAAGGCAGTGTTGGTGGCGAGTGGGTAGTCTGGGATGCAGACCTGGAGCAAGTGCCACCAGACTGGGTTGCTGGTGCGGTTGGCATCGAGCCAGTTGCCCGAGGTCAGGTTCAGCGTGTATTGTGTGTAGCCGTTGCCTTGAACAGAGTGATGGAGGGAGTATGAGTAGCCCGAGTCGGGGGCGTAGATAAAGTCCTCAAGTGCGCTTGGGGCTGGGCCAGCAGCACCACCACTGACTGAAGCAATGCTCATCATCGCAATCATTGCCACCAATGTAGTGGCAACAACAAACTTATAATTGTACATTAGTTATTATATGTATGTGTAATAGTATATATTAAGAGTTGATATTAGATAACTGATTGGCGGTCAACGGGTATTTCACATTCATTCATTCATTCAATTCAATTCATTAGTTAGTGTCTCTCCCCCAACCTTCACAACCACAACAAGTTAATTCGATGATTGGGATTGGGCCATCTGTAAATATCTAGTTCAGGTTGGTCCTCACTTCGGACTAACCCCCTGCATCACACTCTTCGTCCATTGTCCTCAGCTCAAGTTGGCCCTCCATCCAATCAATGATGGCCTGTCATTGCCAAAACTCAAATTTTGAGATGGTACTCCCACCACCCTTCATTCAATCAATTCGATGTCATGTGATCGTCTGTCCGAGTGCCCTGATCGTTGTTGGTATGATTATCCCATCAGCTCGTCGTGCGCTGCGACTCTTGGAGCATCACCAATTGGTTTGTGGCCTTAACGATCAGCCTTCAGTGCACTGATTGATTGATTGAATCATTTCAGATTTATTGATTCATTCATACATTCGTTCGTCGTTCCATCGTTTTGTTGTTGTTGTTGATGACAAATACCTTATGAGGAAGTTGTGGCGACTACCTACTTTGCAACCAAGGATGAAGTGTGTTACTGTTTGTGGGTGAGGGCGAGAACATTCCTAGATCCTTTGCGGAAGCCGAGGGAAGTATGAGTGATACGAGTGGACTCTGGGGTCAACCATATAGTTCCACCTCCCTCCTGGGAGCTACTCTTTCCTTCGTTCGTTTGCTCCTGCTTGGCCTGTTCCTGATCCAGGTGTGATGGGGAGTATACATCGCCCAATCACCTGTTCAGGATAATATTATTATCCTCCTGAGGGCCAAGCACGTTGATTGAGCCGAGTAGAGAGGCAAATGGGGTCGCACGTGAACCAAGTCACTGTGCCAAGGCCCAAGTCGCGTGAACATCACTATCTTGAAGGATGCTACTTGTTTGTTCAAGTTAGGTGATTGGTCCATCTTGTTGGCTTCCTTGATGTTGATAATTTTGTTGTTGGTTGATGATTGATTGAGCGAATGAGATAAATGAATGAATGAATGACATTGTTTGTTGTTGACAAAGGGAGTGTACCCTTGCAGGGTGCAGGTTGAGATTGGATGATATCCAATCAATGTGAATAGTAATAACAATAATGTATAAGTTTGAATGAATGCCAAGCTATGCCATTCCATGCCAAGCAAAGCCAAGTCATTCACTAATTAGATGGTGGAGTTTCCTGTGTTTGTGTTATTGTTAGTCTCCAAAGTGTCAACACTCTCTCGCGCCAACGTTGTACCACTTACCCTCTTCCTCTTGCATGCAGCACAGTAACAGGTGCCCTTGCAGAATGGACACACCCAGGGCTTGGTGCGTGCCTTTAGTGCCGGAATCTCTTTGTTGTAATGCTTGGTGAGACAGGTGGAACAAAAGCGTTTGTTGCACTTTAGACGTCCAGCCTGTGCCGCCTGACATTGAATATACTCTTGTTTGAGAGCCTTGCATTGGTGACACCAGCGACCTGCATCTGCATTGTTCTTCTTGCGCTTCTTGACAGCAACGTCATTGTTGTTGTTGTTGATGTTTTTGTTGTTTGCGTTGGTGTTGGAGTTGGTCGATTGATTGTTGTTGTTTGATTGTCCCTTGTTATTGGCTCGCGATGATGTAGTTGGCGTGTCGTTGCCAGTTGATTGGTCCGATTCTTGGTGACCACCGCCAACGTCCACCATGCCGTGTTGTGCCATCGCCTGGTCGATCTGACGCTCGAGTGATGGCTGGTGGCTAGAGTTGGACGACAGGGAGTAGGACGCGGGTGGCACGCTGGGCAGCGACCCGTTGATCGTGGGGAATGCCGATGCCAGCATCATCTCACTCGAGGAGGAGTGGACGCCGGCGTGGGAGGAGGAGGACGGCGTCGACGATGACACAGACATGTCGTCCTCGGACATGGACAAATCCGATTCGATGTGCACGTGATGTATGCGCATGTCGGAGGAGTACTCGTCGGATGATTCGTCGTCCTCTTCATCGGACGTGTCGTATCGCTGCCATCTTGGGCGATGGCCTGCATGGCGATCGACACTTGGCAACAAGTGGTTGGCCGTGTTGATGTTCATCAATGTGTTGGCTGAGGTCAGGTGCGAGTTTGACTGTGGCTGCAGTCCACTATTGATACGCATTACCAAGTTCTCGGGTGTTGAGTTGTTACTGTTACCATTCGAATGGATATTTGTTATATTGATTACATTGGATGATGATGTTGAAGATGATGATGTTGTTGATGTACTATTATTATTATTACTATTGTTATTATTATTACTATTATCTGTTTTGTTATTATAACTATGTGAACTAATGATATGATTACGAGGTGATACTGTTGGAAACATGTTGCCATGTTGTGGCGGTGTGAGCAGTGAGGTGTTGAGAGGGAAGAGCAGGGGCGACTTGGAGTAGATACTCTGCAGATCGTATGAGTGCAGCAGCAGCTTGCTGGGCGAGAAGCTGTTCATGTTGTTGCCACCGCCCATGCCCTCCATCTTGAAGTAGGAGAATGTGTTTCCGGCGCTTGTGCCAAAGCTGCCAGGCGTGCCCACCAACCCGTCACCAAACGGTCTGGACGGTGAGTCAAACACAGACTTGTTAAAGAATGTGCTCAATGGTGATGACTCTATATTCATTGGTGCACTCGTAGATGTTGATGATGGTGTAATGGCCATACTATTGCTACCATTACTACCATTGTTATTGTTGCTGTTTGGTTCATCAAGTCCACAGATGTCTATTTCTGGGGACATTGGGGTAGACACAACAACAGGGTCCTTCATTATGTATATTTGATTCCTTGTTATAATGTGTTGGTTGATTGATTGATTGATTGATTGAGTATGTGTGTCTGTATATGTCTGTCTATCTGATTTCTAAATTAATGTTGTCACGCGAACGACTAAACAACAATCTTTGAATATTGAATAAGTAAGAAGATGTTAAAGTGCTAGGTTTGAATGGGAATGGATGAATAAATGAATGAATGAATGGGTGGGAGTGAGAGAGAGAGAATAGAGATTGAGAGATCCTTTGTGTTGAGTAGACCAAAGTGGCTAGAGCCTGTCTATTATTTGTTATTCTCACAATAGTGGGCACATACACACACACACTAACTCAGTCGACTGCCATCTACCACCAACCCACACTATTACCTCAACACTGTTTTGCTTTGGTTTTTGCAAACGTCTTACCAAAAGCACTACCCCAATATTTTGAGCTCAGATCATTTGAACACAACCCCCTCATGAATGCACACTACACCCTGTTTTCTTTTCAAACTAATCCAGATCCACCACCCATCTTCTTGTTCACTTCAAGCACAAGTCCATCTGAATAATGAACTAACCCTTACCTTACCCTAACCCTTGCCCTTGCCCTTGCCATCTGAATCTGTCATGTCAATTAAGTACTCTTTGCTATATTATGTCGATCAACATCATTATGTTTATTAGTGTATTGATCTATTTATCAAACAAGTTAGTCAACTCAATCGATCAATCAATTAATGATGACATGTGTGATTGATGATATTGGGTTGACGGACGAAGCAAGACTGTGATGATAATTTACAACAACTTCTCAAAGTCCAAGTAGCTGATGTCACCGACGTTGCAGATGGACTTGAAGGAGACGACGACGTTGCCAGACTCGAAAGACCAGACCCAGTACTCGCTCTGCTTTGGAACGACACGGAGAACGATCTTGGAGTTCTGGGTGACCTCGTCAAAGGCCTCGAGGATCATCTCGTCCTTGCAACGGTTGCAAATGTTGTAGGAGACGTTGGTAATGATGTCCTTGAGGATGGAACCAATGCGCTCCTGGTAGTCGCCAAAGGTGGCGTAGCACTGCTCGAGGGAAGCCTCGTCGTAGGTCCAGTCACGCTTGGTGACGGCCTTGATCTTCTCCAACTCCTCGTTGATGGCCTCGGTGTTCTCACGAATGTCCATGCGAGCCTTCAATGACATGACGCCTGGGGATGGGATGATGGCGGCAAGGTCAAAGTAGGAGATGTCGCTAGTGTTGGCAACGCTTGGGTTGAACAACAGGACGAGGGAGTTGTTCTCAAAGATGTACTTCCAGTATGGCACGTTCTTCTTCTCCTCGTTGACACGGACGATGACCTTGTTGTTGGAGTTGGCCTCAATCAGAGCCTCCTTGGCAATCTCGTCCTTGGCACAGGTCGACTTGATGCAGTCGGCAACGTTGAGGGCGATGGTCTTGTAGAAGAAGTCACCGGCGTTGTTTCTTGGGTAGTCGCAGTCCTTGGCCAACTTCTCGTAGATGGTCTCAAAGTCAAACTCAAAGGTCCAGTCCTGTCCTGTGGTGGCCTTCAAGTTCTCGACGGCTTGGGTCAAGTGCTCCTCATTGTCTAATATTATATTTGATTGATCAGTAAGGTTGGACATGTCATTGTTGGATTATTATTCCAAAACTTACCTCTGAGGCTCTTTCTGATGGTCAATGGAAGTGGCATTATTGATTATATATTGGAGGGGAGTAGTAAATTAAAATACTAGGTGGTTGTTTGATTGATTGATTGTTATATTAACACTTTGATTTGTGATGATGGAATGATTGGATGACTCCGGAGTGCAATTTATATTGGTAGGTAAGTCATCATAATTCATCATCATCACTCCACCTCATGATCCACCAAAATGAACACATTAATCTAAACATAAACAGAAACTAAATCAATAATATATTATTTCGGATATTTTTAGGACAGGAATCCAACCACGATCCAAACAGTTTGACAGACAAACATGAAAGGACTGACCTGACTGATGATGTGTACATCGAATCAGAAATTAATCAGGTAGAGTAAGAAGATGGGCAGGCAAATAGACAGACAGGTCCCATGAGTGTGTAGCTTGGACATCTGACACACTCACACGTCAAAAAAAGATTTAAAGTCGTGATGAAAGATGTAAAACACGAAATAAATCCGATCAAATATCCATCACACATCAATTTCAAAGTTGTTTCTGTGGGGTGACCTTTGCACTTACTAATGGTGCAACCACACATCCACATCGAGCAATAGAGTCGTTGACGACATCGACGACGCATCGATTGACGAAGAACTGAATGAAACTACTGGTCACTACCAATCATTCCTCCTGTTGGACGGATATTGACAGGTCCTTCCGCCTGCCAACCAAACTTGTCAGCAATATAACTTCGTGGTGAATCATTGTTGGCAAGGCAATCTTTGAAATGTCCATGTCAGTATCGTAACCATTCATTACCAATAATTGAATGTTGTTGTTGGCTGCTGGAAACAATGAGGAAATGTAATGGATGTCTAGAGTCGTCGGACCAAGACAGACACGGGGTCGGGATGAATGTGAGTGCATATATTGACAACCAAACATGTACATGTTTGGAGTATGTGACAGGCCTGTTTGGTTGATTGATATAATCGATATTTTGTACATAATATATCTATTTATTTCTTTCTCTTCTTCTGTTCCTTCTCCTCTGTCATATTGTGAAAGTGATTGTTATTGAGTTAGTATAGCTGGACTCGATATCTGAGTGTCATTCAATGTATTTATCATACTGTTTGATGGTTGATTGGCGTTCAATGAGTGGTTTATCATTCTTTTGCTTGCTTCTGTGTCTACAGTCATCTTGGCTACATTTGATTGGTTGTATAATTAGTATAAGTCAGTATCCATCCCACATCAAGCCATGGCCATCATTTTTATCCACCTATCCGACTCAGTCATAATCATACGTTTATCAATCTCTTGTTGTGTGTTCATTCCTTGCAGCTTGACGATATAATGTTTGATCCTGTCCAGCTCGCCTTTGACCTGATGTCCATGCGGTGACACACCTTGAGTCTGTAAGTACACTGAGGTAATATTTGTGATTAGTTAGTAAGGATGCAGGGCCAATGTCCAATATCAATGAATGTTAGCATGGACACATACTATAGAACAATGAGTTGAGTGCATAGGCAACAGAGATATCTAGTTGAGCTGCTTGTAGAGGTGATAATTCATCCTGATGGTCCTTTAACGAATGCTTGAAATATGGCTCTAGTTGATTCTCAATCTTGTCTAGCAATCCTTCAAACTCTCCAATATCGCTCTCCAAGTCTGCTGGTAAACTTTCCGACATTATATCTATATATGTATAAGATGTTAACTTGTTTGTTTATATGTATGTTATTGTGTATGTGTGTGTGTTGAAACGAGTATGATCACACCCTTCAACTCGTCAAAAAACTACTCATTCACTCTTTCGTCTTCTTGAATTTAATTTTTACTTTAAAGTTTGTTGTTTGTGTGTGTTTTTGAACAAGAGACGAGTGAGAGTTGCGCAATGTTTGTTAAAATGCTCACGATAACATTGTCATTTGTTCATTTATCTCTATCTCTTTTATTATTTGTTTAATATTATATATTATAATATACTATATAATAATAATAATATACTATTAAATATTCAATGGAGACTGAATCAATACTTTATTCATCAACATCATCTGGTGCTGGAGGTGGACCTGCTTTGTCACCAGAGGGCGCTCCACGTCCAAAGCCAAACAATACACCAAACTACCGATTAAAGTACACTCTGCAAGGTCATTCTCAATCAATATCATGTGTAAAGTTCTCTCCAGATGGTAAATGGTTATTAAGTGCATGTAAGTATCTCTCCCCTCCCTTCCCCTCTTCATTCATATACTCATAATCATACTCATACTCTTATACAACTATTTAGCCGCCGATAATATTATAAAGATTTGGGATGCTAGGAATGGAAGATATCAAAGATCATTGACTGGACATAAGAAGGGAATATCGGATGCAAGCTGGAGTCATGACTCAAAGTATATTTGTTCGGGATCGGATGATAAGACTGTGCGTATATGGGATGCCACGTCAGGCGATCAACTAAAGGTTCTGCGAGGCCACAAGAACTTTGTGTTCTGTTGCAACTTCAACCCGCAGTCCAACCTGATTGCCAGTGGCTCCTTTGACGAGGACATCATCCTGTGGGATGTCAAGACTGGCAAAATGCAGCGCAAGATCGAGGCACACACCGAGCCAGTATCATCCGTCCACTTTAACCGTGAGGGAAACATGCTTGTCTCTAGCAGCCACGATGGATCAATGTATGAATCATATCCCTTCATTGAATGAATGATTAATGTACTTTACTAACAAGCTTATCCTCTTCCCACCTTCATATAGACGTATATGGGACACAGCAACAGCGGATATCTTAGCGACATTGTTGCCAACTGATGTAAAACCACCAATGGTATCATACTCGTCATTCTCACCCAATGGCAAGTATGTGCTGGCGGGCACACTGGACTCAAAGCTGCGGTTGTGGAACTACAGCGACAACAAAGTGATGAAGACATACGACGGTCACGTGAACACCAAGTACTGTGTATTCTCTGCCTTCTCCAATGGAAAATGGGTCATCTCTGGATCGGAGGACAACTGCCTCTACATCTGGGATCTGCAGACCAAGGAGATCGTACAGAAGCTGGAAGGACACACCGATGTGGTGCTGGCTGTTGCCTGCCACCCTACAGAGAACATCATCGCATCAGGTGCCATCGACTCGGACCCAACCATCAAGATTTGGAAAATGTAGGAATAACCTCTCAATCTCTATCGTGGATGGACGCCGCACATCTATGAGTGAGCATGGCTTCGCAGCCTAGGCTCACTCCAAAAACAGCAAGAGGAGAAAGAGGAAGGAGACTGGATGGATTGATCGATCACATTCATTCTCCATCATTAAGAGCGCTCACTGATTATGGTGAGCTAGCTACACCTTTGGAAATGTCTTTCAAACTATCCAATCCTTCAGAGTGTTGTGGATGACATCCATGTCGTCTCAATCAAAGACGTGGAGGAACGTGGATTGTCATGTCGTTGTTGTTGTTATAGTTGACATAATAAATCCTTTGCCCAAGGATAAGGAGTTGGCCTCGAGGCCTCTCCACCATCTCAAACACAGGACTACTAGAGATAAGAAGTTTAATTATTATCTGGTTGTTGTTGTTGCTGTTGTTCTTGTTGTTGTTGTTGTTCAGCGCGGAGGTGAGTTCTAACTTCCATTAGAGTAAGACCAAGTTGATTCCTTCCACTATTCAATCATTCAATCATACAACAATATGTTAGTATTCCAATCAACGTACCAACCAACTACATTATTACTTACCTTCCATCTCCACCATCGCCCCAGTAACTATCATTTCTAGTATGCTCTACAATCTTGGCGTCTCCAGTTCCCAGCAAAACCTTTTTGATGTCTAGATGTTGTTTGAACTTGGCCAGAACAATGTCATACATGACGCGGTCTTTGATTCTCTCCCAGTCTGGTCGCAGTGGGTATTCTCTAGAGCCACCCAGCTTCTTGGCGACTGCGGCAGACTCTGCGTCTCTAATCTGATTGTACAATGGTGTTTTCTCAAACTTCATTGCTTGGAAGTAATGCTCGCTGGTCAGCCAATCATCACCATTGTAGTTGACTACGTGATGTGAGAAGTTACTGAAGCATCCATAATCATCTCTCTCTCTGTAAAAGTTTATAATATCCTTTGTCATTCTTTGTACTTTAGGTGTATTAAATGTATTGTATATTGTAGTATGTATGTATCTTTGTGTTGTTATCTGTTTAAACATATATTTGAAAGTTACATTAATTTATAATGAATGAATGTTAGTGCCCTGATCAAATCTAAGGTTGTGATCCACTCATTCTTTCAAAAATCCCAAGAAGAAGTTGGTCAATCTTGTCCTTGTCTCAATTCTTTTTTTTTGGAATGATCACCACATTGATGTTATTAACTTAACAGTTAATTTAATATCTTTGCTTATCTCTGTCTGTCACATTGTAATTAATAATTATAATTCAATTTGATCAAAGGTTGTTTGGAATCAAATCATTCCGGATTTTGTTTGAGTGTTGTGTTGATCTTACAATTTGGAATATATTGTAATATGGGACGAGAGTTTAATATTATCTGGATTATCCTTATTTACAAAGAAATGTAAATTTCTTATTGGAGAAATAATTATTTCGAATTGTTGGCAATTATCAAAAATATATATATAGATTTAAATCAATCAATCAATCAATTATTTGTCACTTTTATATTACCAATAGTTGTTGAATCGTTTTGGATAATTAGCCAACTATTGAGGTAGAGGTCGTGGGCCACTAAGTTGAACGATTGTAATTTATTATTTATAATGTTGATATCAATGATAGAGGGTCAATTTAATAATGATTGTCGCTTTTAAAACATTACGGACAATAGTCAACATCTCCAGTGTTACCCTCCCACTTGTAATGAACCACATCAATCCACTTTCTCATATTGATTGGGTCGAGAATTATTCTTGTTGCATCTGCTATCCAAGCCATATGGGTCTTTGGATCAGTTCTTTGAGTGTGGTAGAGCATGTCCAACTCCTTACGAGTCTTGGTCAGACATGGGCCGACCTTCTTGCCAAGAGTACCATAAGGCTTCAGGGCCACCAGCAACTGCTCGTACTCATTATGATTGACCAGTGACTTGTATGTGCATGTGGGGTAGAGTGTAACCTCCTTGGTCTGCATGGCCAACTCATGCAACTTGTGGTGCGAGGCCATCAGGACCCAGTTGCAATGTGCCATGATCACCAGTGCACAAACTCGACTGTCGGCAATGGTCTTGGCAACGACAAGGACACTACGACTGATCATGTTGTCAAGGTAGGTGCAGAGATTGCCGCGCGCGCCACGTAGTACTGGGTTCTCACGGGTCTTGCGCATGGTGTCACTGCGTAGGTCGATCAGGTCGTTGATCAAAGTCGTCGACTCGGACAGCGCACGGAACTGATCACGGGTGATCTGCTCTCCACCGGATGATAGTGAGGCTGAGATTACACCATTGAATATTCCAATATCAACGTATCTCTGGACGGTGATTCCTGTCATTCGGCTGCCATATATTCCCTCTGGCATTGTGGAGCGTGAGTGATCGCGGTATTATCCAAGTACACGGAAGAGGACTATACCAGCAGCCATGTTGCCCAGTTGCCAGTCCGAGACGATACCAGCTAGGTTGCAAAGTTTGAGGAAGGCCATTGAGGCGCCACTCAATCTCTGGCAGAGTGCCAGGGTCTTGTCGTCGGCGGCCTCACAGTAGTCAGCCATCAGAATGTCATTGCCACAGTAGGCAATTGCCCGTGCAAGGCCATCATCACACTGACTTGCACAACAAGCGATGGAATGGAAGTACTTGGCATCGGCAAACATCTTGATCTGTTCGGCTGTAGGGTACAACTCATTGTAAATTGATATGTTGGTGTCGTTCTGTGGGTCAACATTTGCAATTGGGGGCCTCGATTGGTAGAGCGACAGTGTTGGTGATGGCACCCTGGCATGTAGTGGGTGCTGGCTGGATGTCTGTATTGGAGAGTAACACCTCATCAACGGCCACACGAAGGTCGTCAACTGTGAAGATGTCTGTTAGCCATTCATTATCTCTTGAGGCCACCGACTCGAGTGAGTCGAGAACTTTCTTGATGGCAGTGCATCCTGAGTGGACCTGAATATCCGAGATACTGGGGTCGTTGGGGATGGAGTCCCACTTGCACGTGCACTTGCCAGTGCGGGGATTGTATGGACCTACAAGATCAGTGTCGGGGCAAGTTGGAGCGGATGGGCCTATAGACAGTTGACCAGTTTGAAGGTGATGACAAAGTGAGTCAACAACATTCTCCCAATGTTTATGATCAAGCATCTGTAGATTATGTGGGGTATCTTGTCTGAGCTGTTTGGACAACTCCTCCACACTCATTATATTATCATTCTTTGTTTGTGAGTTGGTGTAGGTGTAGTTTGTTATGACATCTGGCCTAGACAACCAAATACTCTGCCACAATCTGTACAGATTGAGGAGTGATGGTTGTGGCTGTGATGATGTCTTTGTTGTTATTTCAACTGGCATTTAATAATAAAAATAATTTTAATAGTAATAATAATAATAATTAATTATATGTTATAATAACTATATATATATATGTATGTATCATATGAAGGAGTAGCTGTACTAGGGAATAATACCTTGGTTGATTTGATAGAACATCCATACTTTCCCTCTCGCTTATAAATAGTCGTTCTAGTTCCAGTGGCTGTCTCACTGTAACTTTGAGACATGATGCTGTAGAACACGGACGTCCCGTGTCCACACATTTGGAATTTAATGATCAGGTCCCCACAAAATGGTTCGAGGTCACGCGACTGGTCAGTCTACAAACTCACACCCAAATCTGTAGATTGCAACCTACCACATTTAAAAAGTTTGGATATGTCCCATGGATGTCTCTAAAAATACGATCATTAATTTTAAAATTTTTTTAAAATCCTGAGGACAGACTATTTATTATTGTAACCGGTTAAAAGAATATGTGATCGTACATAATCAACACAGATTTGCTAGCAAATGATGTCGTCAAATGACAAGAACAAGATCTAATCTCGAACAATCTGAACGTGCACCACACACTATTAATTAATTAATTGTGAATAATGAGGTGAATGGGGAGGAGAGGATTCAAAAGAATGAACTTCCCAAAACCACAAGACAGAGAAATTGCAGCTCTCATGTTGAGCCAACCAAGTAATAGGCTTCACTCGTTTACATTATTTAATCATGATTCACCATTCTCTTCGAGACTGAATCATTCACAATATTAACAAGTGATAATATACAATGAATAATAATAATAATCAAACTACTAGACTTCCATCAAATGAACCAGATCGATCTAATTGTATCATTGGGATAATAAGAAAGCATTTGACTACAGAGCCTTGGAAACAAGTAGCAATCAATGATGGTGATAATGTTGATTATGCTACAAGAATATCGATTAAAGATAGTTCAAAGGGTTATGACAATGATGTATATATCGTATCATATGGCATTCCCAATGAACCAGACTACGATAGAGTAGTACTAAGATTGCCTAGAGATTGCTCTGAAGGCCCTGCAATGCATACTGCTAGAATGCAAGCCGCAATGCTTTCATTGCTAAACAAACATATGTTGCCAGTGCCACGACTGTTGGCAGAGACAGAGAACTATGTGATCGAGTCATTTATCGAAAGTTGCGACCTGTCAGATATATACACGACTCCGTTGGACATGCCGACGCATGCCATCAAGAGTGTATTCAACCGTGTTGGAGAGATACTGCGGCAGTTTCATTGTGTCCCGCGTCCGTCTAGCGCAACAGGCTATGGCGAGCTCATCAACGAGCAGTTTCAAGGCGCACTCCCAGACTGGTTGACATTCTTTGACAGGGACATTCCCAATCAGATAGCGAGCTGTCAGTCTCGAGGGCTCTTTGACCTGGCTCTGCATGGCCTGAGCAGCCAGGATGAGGCGGCCATCACACTCACCAAATACTTTGAGAGCGTCAAAGAATATCTCAAGAAGTTCGATCGTCCATGCATTGTACATGCCGATATGTGCAGTGGAAACATACGTGTAAAGACCAAGGAGGAAGAAGACAACAATCAGTCGGTAACTGTGGTTGGCATCATTGACTTTGCCGACTGTCTTGCAGGCGATGGACTCTATGACATTGGAAGAATACTATCACATTGTTATGGAGACTGGCGATTCGTCGAGGCTATTGAAGAGAGATATTGTAATAACAGTGTTGACGACGGTCGCTGTGGAGCATTCACAGAGGAACAAAAGGCAATGATCAAGTTCTATGCCTTTTCCTTCTGCATTTGGCTAATGGATATGCTTGGTGATGATCAAGAATCAGTACAAAAGTATAACCGAATATTGAAGAATCTAAAGATTCTTGGACAATCCTAGATATTCGTATTATATAAATGTATCAATCAGTGATTGATTGATTGATTGGTTGATTTGCCCAATCAGTGAATTATGGAAAAAGTGAGAGAAAGTGATGATCACTTTTATTCAATCCCACATCATCATTTGTTAAATTAATTGATCATAATTTATATATTATACATATACTTATACACTAGAAAGCAACAGAAGCGATTACTGGGGCTGGAAGTTGATGCGATGATTGACATCAATAACAAAAAGACGAGGTTACTCCTTGTGATTGTAGGGTATGACTCATCAGAAGAGGTGATTGATTGATCACTCAACTCACTCAACTCCCAATCACTCAATCGCTCAATCAACTCAACAAACAGATTGGTGATGTACTTTGGAGGCATCGTATCAATATCATACTTCCCGGCACAGTCACACAAGACTTATATGTCGGAGAATGCATTGTTACCGGGTGCAGCAAACGTAGAGTTTGATAGATCTGATGTAGATGCAGCCATTAGATACTCACAACAATGGAATCAATATATAGCAAAGTGCAATAAGAAGGATAGCGTGGAGAATTGTAGAGTAGAGGCTTCCAAATGGATTGAAGAACAACTGCGAGACATTGGACTTGAGACATATACACATGTATTCTCCATCGCTGGCCACGACGATGGTGATGTTAGCGAACAAAAGGGTTACAACCTGTACAGTGTTATCCGTGCGCCCAAGTCAGATGGCACCGAGTCATTGGCTCTGACGACCAAGTTTAACGGTAGGTTGTAGTCAGTGCCGCGCGTGCCTGGTATCAACTCACTCACTCATTCGAATGACCTCATAAAGTTAAAGCGATTAGACTACAGGAAGGCGATGTTACTGGTGTAGGATGGATATTGGCGATGGCATCCAATTTGCAGAGGAGAGCTAGGACTTGGATGGCAAAGGATATTATCATTGTGATCACTGATGGCCACTTTGGCGGATTGGGAATGAAGGCTTGGCTGTCAGACTATCACTCGAGTGGGGAGAACGACGCACGCTCGGCTCAGAGCTATTTCCGTCGCGCTGGCATGATCCAGGCAGCGCTCAACATTGACATCAATGAAACATATCGTACAAATCGATTCAATATCCTGGCGGAGGGCTCCAATGGCCAGCTGCCAAACCTCGACCTCATCAACACGATTGCTCGCATGGCAGCGAAGGAGCGCGTCACTGACACTGTTCAGCTCGCTCTGAATGAATCGCCTATCAACCGTCATCTTCCCTCCGACATGGCCACTCTGGCCACATTCATGTACAACCAGGCGATGGGCGTGCCGACGGGCGACCACGGTCTGTTCAACGACTATCACATCGACGCCGTCACCATTGCGCTGCCGACACAACAGCAGCGCCACACCATCCATCAGAACTCTGTGATGGTCATTGGAACGATACGCAGTCTCAATAACCTGCTGGAGCATCTGCATCAGTCGTTCTATTATTATCTGTTGCCCTCACCATTCAGATACGTGTCGATTGGCGAGTACATGATCTCACTCGGTGCCATCGTCGGTCCGTTGATCATCCTAGTGCTCCTGCTCCTCTTCTCCTTGTCCACCACATTCAAACCTCCCTCGATGAAGCTGATCAAACAACGACAACAGCAACCCAATGCTGATCTGGTTGATCAGCAGCAACCACAACAACAAAAACAACAACAACAACAGCCAATCACAGTGACAGACACGCCAATCGATATATTGTACTCAGCCACAATGGTTGGTGTGACACTCACAATTGGCCTTCTCTTCTTTTTGGTTCCATTGACGTTCCCTCGCGCCACACTCTCCCTACTCCAAGACCTGTCGACACACTCCAATAGCCTGGTCAGCGACGCTGTGCTCTTTGTCTCATTCGCCACCGTCTACCTTATAATCTTCACGCTCGTCTATCCTCGATTGGATAGCTATTTTTATCCGTCATCAATATCAACATTATCATCAACGGAATCAGGAACAGGACCACTCCCAACCACGCCCCGAGGCGGATCCAGTTTCAAGGTGTTCACATGCCTCCCAGTGTTACTGTTCATCACCACCATGTCACTGCTCAACTTCTCCTTTTCGACGATTGCAGCCATTCTCGTCGTCCCTCTATGTATACTCCCAATGCGCTCCTCTTGGCCGATATTGCGAATTTTCCAGGCGTTGGTTACACTGGCCATCTCTCCACCAATCGTTTTATATCTTCTGGCGAGACTGTACCTCAACCAGAATGTCTATACACTGATCGGCACACTCATTCGACAATACCAGCTCTACTCCACACTCTGGCTACCATTCCTAACTTTGATATACATACCACTTAATATCCTAACATTGAAGTTGGTCATCACCAGCAGTAGCAGTAGCAGCAGCAGTGGCAGCAACAAGATCAAGACTCAATAAATAACAACAACAAAGACCGTGTATAAACTGGCGATTACATTGAATGATTGAATGAATGAATGAATGGTACATTATGTCTAGACAAAAGACTTATTTGATGGATTAGTGGAGGGTCTTAGTGATCCATAATCCTAAGAGTGCCAGAGATGATCTTGTTCTCTAGCGTAACACCATCGGGTATCTCTATGCGCTCACCGTGATTGGCAACGATGATGACGGTGCCCTTTAGTTTGGTGTTGACACCAAAGTAGACATCACCCGACACTGTCAGATGATCGAGTTCGAGCAGGTCTGGAATGGACTTGAAACGTTTCTCGTACTCAGACACGCTTGTGAACTCCTCGCCAAGCTTTACAAGAGGAATGTCGGATGAGTCACGCTTTGGATTGATCGACATCTTGCCATGCTCGAATTGGAACAGGTTAGACTGTGAGATCAACAGCTGGCTTGTGGACTTTATCGGTCTGTACCTTCCTCTTGGGACAAGGAAGGCAATTGAGTTGCTAAAGTTCTGGATACCCATTCCAGCTGGTGTTTCCAATTGAACTAATGCCTTGTGGTTCTCATTCTAGTTGATTAATGTACAGGTTAGAAAGATATACGTATGTAAACACATCATGGAAATAACATACATGGAATGAGACAATCCAATCAAGGACTAGCTTATCACTCTTGATCAATGGACTCAAGGACCTGAGACTGACCCAAATGTTGTTGGTGTTCCAGAACTTAAAGTCCTTGAACATCTTTAGCTTGTCGTGCTTGATCTGTGAGAGCTCTAACAAGTGTAGTCTGTCCAAGTAGGACATCAACACACCACCGCTTGTATCTGTGCTGATCCTTGTTGTCACCTCCAAACCAAACTCAATCTTCTCATTGTCCATATGGTTAAGGATATCTATTTGATTGATTGATTGTTTGTTTGTTAGAGGACTAATCAGGCGAGGGATGTTGGGTAATTATACATACGCAAATCAGTGACTGCTCCCAAGTTCTCAACATTGGAGATGAAGATGTACTCTTTGCCTTGAGCGATGAACTCATCAAGAAGTCCACAACGGTGGAGACTTCTAAAGACATCACCACTTCCTGGTGGGTACCAGTCCTTTAGGTTGGCCTCGTTACTGGGCTTTGGAACAACGTTTAGGGTGTCCTTGTACATTCTTGGGAACTTGGATTGGACGAATGTCTTGATGGTCACGCGGTGTGTCTTGTACTTCTCAATGATCTTTGTGGTCTGGGTGTCTGTCTTGAATGAGTTCATCAAGACCAATGGCACGTCAACATTATAGTCTTGGTTGATCTGCTCAATATGTGCGACGGCCATGTCAAGGAAGGTGACTCCGGGTGCAACCTCGATCGAGGACTTGGCGCCCTTGCAACCCATGCTGCTGCCAAGGCCTCCATTCAACTTTACAATGACCAACTTCTTGAGTAGTTCGATGGCACGTGCGTTGTTTACCGGGGACTTGATGTGCAACTGCTTGTAGTCGACGAATGACGACTTGTCCGGAGTCTTGACCTGGTCCTTAAGGATAACATCCTTGTTTATGTACATGTGGCGTTGTTTGACAAAGGCTGCAATCTCGTCGGGCAACATTCCCAAGGTCTTTAAAACGGATTCATCCAGATCCGATGCATAGCGGGCACTATGATCCAGAGGTGGATATAACTCATCTTCATTATATTCAAAAGTCTCTTTTGAAGACTTTGAAGTTGTTGTTGTACTTGTTGTAGTTTTGGACATCTTATAATAATAATAATAATAATAATATTATCTTTTTATAACTCTTGATTAATAATGAATGAAGTGATAATGATTATGATTATGAATGATTATGATTATGATGATGTCAGTCAGTCAGTCTATCAATCATTGTATCAATTGAAAGAATGAATGGGAATGATAGTTGAAGCAGTGAGATAAGTGATCAACCTAACCAAACTCTAACACTCGTTGTCGTTTGTTTATACTCTTCTGTGACTTATACTGGCTCAATGGTTGTGTGTGTGTGTATGAGTATGGTGTGAATGAAAGAATGAATGGTAGTGATAAGATGAGCTAGTGCTATCACATGGATGTTCAACCCCCACATCATTCACCAAACACACACCTTTTATGGGTTTTGAACTTCATCGAAATCAACACTTTTGAATCTAAGTTCTTCCCGCGCAATTATTTAAGTTAAAGTTCGGTTGTTTCACTCACTCATTATGTCTCAAGAGTTATAAGAGATAAATACTAAAAGAGATAATAATGTGAGGAGAATACTACAATCTCCACAAACACTGCAGCAGCAGCAACAATAACAACTGATCTAGATATTGATAATCTAAAGATCTTTAGATTATCATCAAATCGTGTACGTCTATCGAGGAGTTCATTGGCAGCACTATCTGCTCACCAACCGCTGGTCATGATGTTGATAGTCTCAAACTGAATGATGACCAGTTGTGGAAGCTACTGTTGATGTTACTGGACCTGTGGCAGTGGCAATACTCGACACTGTGGTGGTGGCAGTGGTAGTCTGGGTGATGGTGGACGCGGGGGAGGTAGTAGACACTGTGGTCGAAGCAGTGTTAGTAGCAACAGTAGATGCAGTGGCAGTTGTAGCAGTAGCTTGGGATACCGTTGATGCAACTGTTGACTGAGTTGACACTGTTGTCGTTACCGTGGGCGAAGCAGTGGTTGTAGCCGTGGTGGCAGTAGCCTGTGATACAGTTGAAGCCACAGTACTAGCAACAGTTGATTGAGTTGAGACCGTTGTGGAGGCCGTGGCAGAAGTTGTTGTTGCAGATGTTGCAGTTGTGCCGGTAGTTGGCAAAGGGGATACAAATTGGTTGAGCATTGGATATTGCACAAACTAGGTTACCATGGCATCTCAAGAAAGTACATTTGTGGAGACATTTTGGAGTGAACCCTGGTCCAAACTCCTTTCCACAACAAACTTGAGTATTATCATCACAAACTCCAAGTCCACAAGGAGTTGTGCTTTAATGTACAATATTATAATTTAATTAATTAAGTTGAACTTAGTTCTATAATAATAGAACTAACCCTTTACCTTGATTGATTGATTCATTATACTTACCATAAACAGAATTAGTTGTTTCTCCTAAGAGTAATAAAACCAATAATATAGATATGAATAATTTATTCATTCTATTAATAATAATAATAATAATAATTATATTAGACCAATATTATGTAGAATGTAATAAATGAAGTGAACGTGTATTATTGGTGTAATGTTGTTGATACATACAATCACTATTAAAATTACACACTCTCTCACTGATATTGGATTGGAACATGATGGGGCTGGAACATATCCTGTATTATGATGGAGGTATAGATGGCAGGTAAACAGGGCTTGTGTTCATTCATGTTCATTTGATGCCCGCTGTAAGTAATTCACTTGAGTAGTGATGATGATGATGGTGGTAGTGGTGGGTCTGTGATCAACAAGTTGTGGGTTGACTGTTTGTTTTGCTGGAACTTATCCACCAGCCCCTGTTTGCTTGATATATATACCTCCCAACAACCCAATACAACTTGATTATCCACACACACATTGTGACCACAGGCTACATAATAAGGTACACTTGTAGAGCATGTGTGTAAGTTAAGAACATTCTGGAGGCCAGTCTATGTGATCGCAGTGCAGTGATCTCATTCATTGCAGCCAACTCCTGGAGTGATGCAACGTTACCAAGGTACATTAAGATGTTGGCATATGGTATATTAAGTTGATTGTTTGATTGTTTCATTGATTGATTGAATAAGTGAGTGTATTATAACTTAACTTTGTAACGATCCAGCTCATCATAGTCCACCTCACGAGCTGCGAGGGCAGATTTGAATGCCTGCACTGGCAACATATACCATATATCGTGACCACCATCGCAGTCCTCTGTTGATTCGTACCAATATTCGATTCTTCTGATTGTTCTCTTGTTGTAGGGTGCGGGATCATCTTGATCATGGACTTGCAATCCAACTATCTTTCCAGTGTTGCCAATGATTGTGTAGTAGTTCCTGCTTTGCCAAGGTTGATTGTTCAGAATCTGAGTGCCAACGAACTTGTCAATGTCTCCCAGCTGGTGAATATCCAATCATGCAACCAAGCTTGACCAGATAGGGATACTCCCTCTCCAAAGAACAAACAGAGATAATATATTTTGCTCCATCAATCTTTAAAGAGTCCAGTGTTGGTACTCCACCCTTTGATCTGTTATTATCTGTGTACATAGTAATACAAGTATTGAAGAATATGGCATTGAGTGATTGATGATCAACTTTAAGGCGCCAAATTTTACATTTTGTTTTGGGAGTTCCATTACTTATATTTAATTAAACTTATTGTTGTTGACGAATCTTATTGTCTTGATTTCCATTGGATTCAATGTTACTAAAGTCCCTTTGAGTGGGACTGGATTTGGACCCAATGTTCTAGCAGTTGAGTTTACAATTTTGTCCTTGAGTATAAAGTTGATTGATTGATGTGTGCAAACAAATCCATTATTACATTCATCCTTCGGTGCTGAATAGTTTGGTCCTAGATATATGCCATCAACAATATTGTTAGTAGTGATCAATTAATCAATATTGTCATAAATTTAACATACTTCCAAAACCATGAATATTGGTCTCACGGATAGATCCTGGAAAAATATATGATGGTAATAATCTAGTGAGATCAATTGAAGTTGCTGGACCATTTGATCTTATGTTTGCCAATCTCAAGAGATACTCCCCTCCTATCCTAGTGAAAGTCATAACATGTATATTGTCTGGTGCCGAATCTAAGAATAATAAGTGTTAGTCTAATCCATGTGTCAAACAAATATTGAGTTCAATCAAACTACATACATAATCCATTAAGAACGAATCTGTGAGATGAAAAGACAGGAGTGGATGTTAGGTGTACCAATGGATTATCAAAGAGTATTGAGTCTCTGTTTGATGAGTCTTGAATATTCTTAAGTTGATCAATCTTGCATCTATGTTTGACATTGATTCTTGCATGATTGATTGGAGGTTGGTCCAAACCTGCATGATCATCTCTAGTATGACTCCTATGTAATGGCATCTCCATTCCTCCTCTTCTTGCCGCTGTACCCTTACTCCTATCTCCATAACACTGAATCAAGTGATCAGAAAAATATTAATATTCTGGAATGATTCCATATGTCAATGTAAGGGGTACTTACTATTAATGATTCTTTTGTGATTGAGTCAATAATGTAGGACATGTATACTGATGGGAATAATGATGATTCAAGATGTCCAGTGTAATCGTCAATGATTGGTCTGCTTCGAACTTCATATCCGTCGTCAGAGTATAGAGTGTCAGAGTTCAATGATGTCTCGAATTGGACAACACGTTCAGTGTCATCCTTTCCAACTACATCATATTCTATATCGATGAATTGGTCTATACTTGAGATATTCGTTTGGTATATTCTAATCGTAGCATCAAAGTCCAATCCAGTTGTAACCTTTATCGACTTTGACAAAGTACCATCAGTCCATACTATCGATGATCTCGATGTAACCTCCACTGGTGTTGGATATCTTGTTGTCATAATATATGCTCCACTTGGATAAATAGCCTCATATTCCACCAACTTGGATTCATTTTGTTAGTATGATTGAATATCAACCAACAAAGACAGGTCAATCACTCACCTTTTGTTTGAGTATGATGGTCAGATTCCTGATGTCAATTGAACCCATCAAACCAGAGTTGGACATATGAAGATTGAAATGATGGTTCCATAATGATTGGGTACCATCGGTGACATGAAGAACTGAGTTGGCTGAACTCTTGACGTTTGAAGGAATGGGCACTCCCAAAACATGATAGACATGGAATCCAATTGATCCAACATCAACCAAGAATGATAGTTCATATCCAAATGGCTCCATCTTGATATTGTTACAATCTGATTTCATCAACACTGTTCCATCAAAGACTTGTACTGCACAATGTGGTACCTTGACAGTATATATCTCATTCCTTCTCCATGCCAATGAGTTGATAACTATAACTGGTGTATACATATTATCGACTATATCCAATATTGGTGTATCAATTAGATCACCAGGGAATGCACCAACTGGTGAGTTCTGGATAGCTTCATTGATCACTTGTTTAGACAACTGGATAGCTTGACCAAGTCTAACAAAATAATCATTGACCACGAATTGTTGACTTGTTCCAGTTATCGCATCGTGGTGCATGATGAATGAGCATTGCTTCGTTTTTTAACAAGGTTAGTTGAATAAATGACCAAAGTTCATGCAATCAATCACTTACATTCTGGGCCTGGTCTAGGAGTTCTTGTTGATCCTTTGGAATTCTCTCAAGGGCATTGAATACCCTGGCCATGCGAAGGGTAGAGTCAGCTTTTCGGCTCAACATCTTGAGTTCTGGTCTCGAAGCATAGTATCCCTATTTGGTTGGATACATCGTCAATATTAAATCTTAATTATGTTGTTTGTGTTACTTACAACCCATAGATCATTGGTACCAAAGTGATTCCAGACGTATGGAATGAAGTCAGAGTACATGTGATTGATTGGTGTCTGGGTTTGTGAGTACCACTGCCTGGTGGCGGAGAAATACTCGCTGAGTGTACTGTAGTGTGCAGTGAATCCATATTGAGGGTTGGAATTGAAATGATCGATGAGATTATCCATAAACTCCAAAGCGTTTAAAGAGTTGACATATTTGAAATCTGCACCAAGTGGTAATAATATATGAGGTGATCGATAGTGACGTCCTTTCTTCGATGCTAAACGAATGACTTCATCTCGGAATCTAGGAACTCCAGTGATGGGATCAGTCCAATCAAGATCGACATCATCAGGTTTGTAATAAATATCATCCAAGATATGTGCAAACAACTCTGAGTTCAAACCATTTGATCCACGCCAAATGAATTCCAAATCCCTGGTCGATCCCAACAGATCTCTTGTCCTCTCATCCACCCTATGTAGCACAATATTCTCATATCCAGCGAATGATTCCAAAGCAGCTGTCTTTCCTGCATGTCCGAATGGGTCTATCTGCCATCCACTAATTTCCCGAATATTATATTAGATCATTGTTATTTTGATTGATTAGATAATTATATTGATACATACTTCTTTGCTACATATAGTTCACCAAAGGTATTGGCAATAAACTTGTTTCCTTGGTGAAGATTATTGATGAATGAATCAGCTGTGGTACATGCTTCATCACTCATAACATATCCACCATTAACAAATTCAATCTTTCCAGATTGAACCAAACCTGTGAATATACTCCTGGTGTTATTATCTTGATCTATCCACCATCTCTCAAGGAATCCACTTATAAAAGAAATAATTTTAATATTTAACAATATTATTATATTCATTTAAACTTACATGTCTGACCAAACAAACTTCCTCTTTGGCTTTAAAGGAAGAGCGTCTGTCAATGATGAAAGTATTCTGTGAACATAGATATCATAGTATCCCTAAATAATATTGAAGGAATACAGGTAAGTATTTATAAATTGACAAGGATATTTATACATGCCTCAATGGTATCCTTCCATCCAGCATCATCATGTGAATGACATATGATATGAATGTTCAAAAGAGGTCCCTGTAGTTGATCCTGTGGATATAGTTGTGGTTGTTGTGGTTGTTGTAGTTGTTGTACATTCGGGTCATTGGCTAGAACTAATCCAACAAATAATAATATAAAGATATATCTTGATCTCAAGGATTCAAGCCCAATCATTTTTAAGAATAGAAATTCCTATGTTATACTTATAAGTATAATATAATCATATGAAGTGATATTGATGTTTGCATATATTACTTCAATTATAAATGTAGTGTAATCCATTAACATGGTGTATACTTAGTTGTAAGTGGTAATACATCTACCTGCCCTGACTCCCCCACTACATTATCTGATGAGAGAGGGCCCAGCGATTGTATATCTCAGATGTGATGGGGTGACCCACTCAATCACTGTAACACTACAATCAACTCTCATACTTCTGAGTTAGTACACTATTTATTGGTCAATACGAATATTACACATTGGCTTCGCTCGATCACTCACACTCACTCAATCACTCAGTGATGGTCTCCATGGTCAATTCGTATAATGAGTGTTTGGATACGACTGGAGCAAAGTCTGGTGAGATCAATGGAGAGTCGTGAGGTGTGATCAATATTTCCACTGATGCAGGTGAAGGTGATGGCATCATTATCGGTGAGAGTAACATGAATTGTTCCGCCTGCTTCCTGTACGGACAGTCTGGACATCCACAATGTGTCGTCTCATGATTGACTGATGCCAAGTTGAATGAGGATGCTGTCGACGACTGGTACATTGGTGACTGATGTTGATGATGTTGTTGTTGCTGATATTGGTGTTGTTGATGTTTGACAATAGTGTCATCGAATGTGAATGCATCCAAAAGGTCTCGCAGAGTAGACTTCTCGTCGGTTGACAGGCTGGCAAAGAGGCTTGCGAGTTGTAATGACCTGGGCGCAGCTTGTTTTGTGTCCTGATGACCACCGGATGATTGATCAACTGCGCTATACTCCTCCTTATACAAGTTGATCACTTTGTTGAAGCTGTCCAGGAACATCTCGGCTCGACTCTTCTTGGTGCCACCACCGCCATTCTCTACCCTCATCTGCTGATCGGCAGAAGATGAGGACTCGTCAGGATGATGCTTTACCTTGTGACGTTTGAGATGTTTGCCTTGAGCATCGCGCGGGGATGATGGAGGAGAGGATGAGCGAGAGTGTGATGGTGAATTGTGTGAGTCTTCCTCCTTCACATCGCCATCATACGCCACAGCTGTGCCTCCCTCGAGGTCACGATCTCGGTACATCGAAGTGAGGATGTTCTGTTGTGAGCTGTACATTCTCTCTAGTATGCTGAACCTCTCTGTGAGTATATCGATGAATGTCTGCTTCTTCTCGATCATGCCATTCGGGTCCTTCTTGATGTGGTCCACTTTGGACACGACTCGTATCGGGTGCGACAAGTACACGTGGCCGGGCGCATGCTTGGCCGCAGTGTCAGTCGTGTGCAACATAAGGTAGAACAGGTTGCCCTGATGCTGGCTGGACAGGATCGATATCTTGACGTCCAGGGTGAAGTACTCGCCAGTCGAACAGCTGCTGCCGACGTAGGTGATGGGCGGTGTCTGGATGAAGCTGACCTCTTTCATGGGCTCGTTGGCGTAGTACAAGCCTGCCTTGACATGGAACGTGCTAAAGTTGACAACGGACATGTCCACACTTCGCAACCTTAGTACGAACGATGTGTTCTTCACTACTATATGTACATTGGCATTGCGATTGTTCAATATTGCGCTCTCCACTGATATACACTCTTGTTCAACAATCTCTATATACGGTGAATATGACTCGCCCTTTGATCCAGGCTTATGTAGCATCAAAGTATTATGATGTGTTGTGTTGATTGACATCCTTGTTGAGTCTGTTTGAGTTGATTGAATGATTGATTGATTGATTTCCACTACCAATGATTTCCCTATGATCTAATCTCTTGCTAACCAAACACACTTACTGTAGCAGTAGGTAGTAGTGTCAATCAGCTGTGTTGGTCGTTGAATGGAGGTGGTGGGTAGTAGTGGCAGTTGTATAGATGGATGGGATTGACTGATGTATGCTCCATGTCGATAGTCAGTCAAGACAGTGATCACCCAGGGTTGTGGGTGATTGACATGATGGTTGTCTGGTCAACTACAACCCAAAGTCAGACAGTGTGTATGTGTGTGTTTTGTGTTGATGTCGTCCATGTTGAAGTGATCATGTGTGTGTGTGTGTTCGCAATCACAAAGTGAATGATGGTGAATGCGCCTGAGTGTGAGGTGGTGATTGACGTGCCATCAGAAGACATTGGTAGGTCGCTGCGGATGACATCGCCGGATTTGAATGTGGATGGATGACCAACCTTTGGCACTCCATTTGATATGAATCGATCGATCGCCACACTGTTCGTGGCGCACACTGAAGTTGTCGTAGACCGGTCCAATGGAACGATGACATCTGATTGGTGGAAGTAATGAAAAGATAATGGAGATATCATTCGTTGGGGGCGGACAATATTCAATATTAAATAATTTGTTATATACATTTAGTTGAGTGTTGATGGAAGGTTGGACACACGAGACATGCCATTCATCTAATCTGTAAGGGGTCTATCCATCAATCTATCCATCTATATCTCCTCATCACTATCATCTGCGTATGATACGATGTTTGATCGACGACGTTTGACAACAGCTATGATTGAGCCAATGAGGAATGCGCCAATGATTGCCCAAGTGGCATAGTAGTAGATGATGCCAAAGAAGTTGGTGCCCATCACGATGCGCGAGGTGATCAGGCCGATCTGAGTCATGACACACGAGTCTGCTGGCGCATTGATTGAGCAGGGCTCGATTGAGTCGCTGGTGGCGTTGTACCAGACTTGTGTGCCAAACATTGAGTACTGAGGGGCAAGCTGAACAATCTGCAGGTTGAGGCAGAGGTTGGACAGCATTAAGAGTATGGAGCACAGTAGCAAGCCCTGTGGCATTGTCTTTTGTGCATTGAACTCATATAACTTGATCCAGAGGAATCTAATACCAATCTTCACGACGCCAGACACTGTCACTGCATAGATATACACAATGAACAATCCCAAGATGATATAATCCAGTGGGAAATACTAAGAGCAGAGGTTAGTATGATTGATTGATAGAATGAATGAGCGTGGGTAACATACTGGTGCGGTGGACTGTAGCAAGAGATCGATTGGGTTCTTGAGCTTTGGATAGTCGGTGAGGAAGCCACAGGACGATCCACAGATTGAGTTGGTGACCTTGTCAATCAGTGAGAGCATGATTGAAATGACAATGAGAATGGAGACCAAGAGGAAGAAGAATCCAAAGATGAATGTGAATGGTTTGAAGACGATCAATATTCTTCGCAGACCCGAGTGGGAGGCCTCCATCCTCTCTGAGTGCTTCTCCAACGCTCTCTCTTTGGATCGGAGCAAGCTGAGTGTGTGCTCCTCCTTGGCCGACATGGTCTTGCCGCTTGCGTACTTGGACGAGTAGTAGCTGGCTTGTGAGCGCGTGTCGTAGAGACTCTCGCTGATCTGTCGACGATCGTCAGAGAGGCGACGCATGCCTTTGATCATGTCGATGGGCATGGCCGCCAGGCCATAGGCAGTGTACACCATCCACACGACAAAGCCGAGCAGTGTGAGGATAGCCACGGAGAACATGAGTGAGCCTTGTGCAGCGTTCTGACTAAGTATCTCTGTTTGGATCCAATCCTTTACATTCTCATTGCCAACAGGCTTGCTCGAGCCCGGTCTGATGAAGATGCCCACGACAAGCATCACAACGGTGAAGACCACAAGGAAGGCAGTGTACTTACACGCACCAACCACCCTATCCCTTATCGATACGTCTACATCATCCTCTTCATAATAGAAGTAAACGAATGGTATGATGATCAATGCAAACAGTATGATCAATGAGTATAGTACTGTAGATTGTTTGGAGTCAGTGAATGAATGAAGGAGTAGTAATAAGATTGATTACAGTTACTTACTATAGTAGGTGACTGCAATTGATAGATTGCGTTGATCAATATCATGTTGATTGATTGTATGATTGCCTGCTGCATTTGACATTGTGGAGACATTGAGTATGTCTACTGGGATGACCAACACACATAACAGTGTGATGGATAATGCAATCACTGTTACAACAGTAGTGAGTGTCTCTGATTGATGTCTATCCGAGTAGTACTTCACAATGAATATATTCAATAATACTGTAAACTAATGTTATATGTTAGTGTTGTGTTAGTCAATATATATATATTAATTTATTAATTAATGATTGAACCTGTAAGGTTGTCCGGCCCGACCATATGTAATGGGCTCATTCGTTCGTTCTATACATACAACACCGACCAAGACCAAAGAGGCCCAGCCAAAGCCAATATTTAACATTATTATTTGTTTGATTGATTGATTATAATGTAATACCTATCTCTACCTTGTTGTAATAACAAGTCAAAGTGTGAATGAATGAATGAAGTGAGTGAATGAAAGAGTGAAGTGAGTGAGTGGGAGAATGAATGAATGAAGGATGCCAGTGTGTGAGTTGAACATGTACCCCTATCCCGATTGGGAAGTGATTGTTACTCCTATCCATCCATGTGCTGCAATCAATCAATCAATCAAACTTTTTAGTTTAGTTGTACAACTGACCAAATATGCACACTTTCTGCTGCAACAGAGATGTGTACTTTTGGTGTTTATTGTCTTGTTGTCTGTGTGGCGAGACAGAGACTAGACTAGTAGACTGGTGGTTTACCAGCCGTGGTGGCTGAAGTGGTGCTTGATCTCATGCTCGAACTGGTGACCATGATGACCGTGGTGGATGTGGACGACGTTGCCGTGATGCAGGACAGCGCATGAGTGTCCGTGGGCTCTCTTGTGCTCGTACTCCTTGTGGGCATCATGCTCATGGTGATGAGTCTGGTGGTGGAGACGGCCGTCGTGGTGCCAGTAAGTAACGTAGTGGTGAGTCTAAGTAGTAGTTGGATGATCCATCATTGAATGTTAGTGATATGATTGATTGAGGTAATTGGAAATAAAGATAACACAACTTACCATTCTTTAAAAGTGTATATATTAGTTATAATTTGGATATGTTTGATATGATTAGTGACTGTTTGACTTGATGATGTTAAATATCAGTTGGTCGTCATTCATTTGATCATTCCTTGGAGTACTTTAAGTGAACATTTAATTCAAATCAATTGTTTTGGGACCACACATGTCTAAAATATCACCACCTTTGAGTCGAAGCAGCTTGCATTCCTTAGCTCATCAAAGACCAAACAAGAAACTAACTCCCACCTATGCCCTGCCCACTTCGCAAGGCTTGTGTGTTGGGTAAACTTGAATTGATTGATCAATCCTACCACAAACACACCCATCATATCATAATTTACAGTGCACCGTGATGATGGATTTTTTCATTGAACGCCCTGTAGATTGTCCGAATCTCAGATCTTAAAGTGACCTTAAGTTGGTCGCACGATCATTATTATGTGTTGTTGTGATTCATTCAGTTAGAGAGAAAGAGAGGAGAGAGTTATAACATGGAATGGAGCTGGAAGTTGAATCCACAAACACACACACACGAAGGTTGCGTCAGAGAGCAGCTCACTCTTCTATTTGCCTTTTGCTTACCATGGGATGGGCAGTGCACCTTGACTAATGGGAGTCAGCTGTTGCTGCTGCAAGCCCAAAAGTGATAATATCAAGTTCAGACATGTACACCTACCTATTTGGTTGGTCAAGTTGTACAATAGTCATTAGTATTTGAACGCGTCCTTTCATACTATCTCACCTTCATACTCTCATTCATTCACTCGCTCATTCATTCAAATATTGTGAACACACTCTAACTTTAACTCTATCTCTCTCTCTTTGGATTGTTGGTGATCATAGTGCTGCTCTCTGAACTCTTCAAAGATGTTGACAACAACAACAATGTTGTTGGATTAACCATTAATCAATAAGAAATGGGTTATTGCCTTGTCTCAATGGTGTTACCATGATCCAAATATACCCTTGGTCGGTGGATGTAATATTTCTTCTCCAGGGTTGTCAATGGCAGTGGTCTATGACATCGTTTGTTGTTCCTGTCGATTACTTTGTCACTCACCAAAGTATACTTTGGCGAATACTTTGGCGATCGCCAAAGGTCTCTGGGAGAGACGACGCCAACCCTTCAATGACAACAACAACAAACTTGGTCAAAGTATCAATCAATAATAATAATAATAATACATGTATCTTTTATAATCACTTTGCGAATGAGTCATCGATATCTCGCAGATCCCAACAGTAGACACCATTGGACTCGTGGATGGTCAACATGAGGTAGGCTAGGTCGCTGAGCACAGGGTCGACGCCACCAAACGTGACGGTGAGCACCTTGATGATGGGCGTGCTGTCAATCAGTGGGATACGTGCCAGTGGCATGGTCATTGCCGTGCCCAGCTCGACATTGGTTGGCAACGCTTCACCTAGTCTTCGATGGCTCTGCGCGTAGACGACCAACTCGCGACTGCCACCTGGTTCGCCCGTACTCAGATACACCTGGTTGTAGGGCGAAACACTCAATCGCGGATTGTCCGGCTCTTCTGGTGTGAAGTTGGGTGTGATTTGGGGACTGGACCCGCCGCTGCCTCCTGTCGTCCCCCCGCCAGTGTTGTGGCTGCCCGACGACGATCGATGTTGTGAAGCCAATGAGTTCTTCTTGATTGTGCCATTGATGAAGTGATGGTGGCCACCGTTGGTGGGCGAACCAGATGACGATCCATCCTGCGAGACAGTGGACGACTGGAATGAGTTGGTGTGATTGAGCAGCGGCACATGTATGCCCTGTGACTTGGGCGTCGCGTAGTGCAGGTGGTGGAAGCACTTGAACTTGGCAATGTCGGCGTAGGCGGGGGCTGCAAAGCCGTTGCTGGCGACCAATGAGTGCACGCTCAGACACTTGATCATGTGAGGGTAGGTGGGGTTGGTGTACTTGTACTGCCATGACTTGGTGAGTCGCTGTTGTGTGTGTGCGGTGATGAACACGCCCTCGTTGCCGCCAGATACGACGACGCTGGTGATCGGGTCGAGTTGGTGTGTGGTGCCATGCAGCTTGGCACCGGCATCGGTGATGACCATCTTGGCGCCTGGCATGTAGGGGTCGGTGCGGCCGCGTGTCGCTCGGAAACAAAGGTGGGCTGTGCCCTCAAGTGTGCCAATGACCATTGCTGCGCGGCCGTTACCTACGGCGCCCAGCTGAATGTTGGCGATTGAGATGCACGTGATGATCTTGTCGGGTGAGGAATGATCGAATGTGCGCAGCAGTGACTCTGCGCTGACAAGCTCGCCGTCGTCGGGCATGGAGGCGGTGCGTGTGTGAGGGATTGGCGGGCCGCCAGATGAATGATCGTCAAGGCCTAAGTCCAAGTTGCGCAGTTTCTGGCCAATGATCATGCCCTCAGAGTTGGCGGGCGATGCAAACATCGGGTTGTGAAGATACTCGACGTTGTTGAGCTTGTAAACTTCCTCGAGTTTCCAGTCCCAGTTGTCCCTAATGTTCTGTTTGAGCTCAATGACCGTGCCATTACTACATCCCAAGTACAAAGAGTACTCAATGTCTGCGATGGCTGTCACCTGATGATCGATTGTCAATGTCTTCATCTGAAGTGGAGGCAATTGTTGTTGTTGTTGGGACTGTGTTGTCTGAGTTGTCTGTGGCTGTAGAGCTTGTAGGAGTGGCGCCACTCCAGGAGTTGGTGTCTGTTGATCATTGGCAATGTCCACAATTGTCAACTTGCCAAGCTTTGATACGATGGCTAAGAAGTAACCATTGACCAAGAAATGAATGAAGTGGATGTAATGCTCGACGCTAAATACATGTTCCCTGATCTATACCAGTGATGGAGGGTTGGTACACTAGACCATGATCAAGGAGTGGAGTGATGGGTACTTACAATCATAGCCTGGAACTGAATGTATTCCACTTTGATCTTCCAGAGTGCCACTTGCTTGTCTTTGGTGAATCCACAAAGTATCAGATTGGCAACTTCATTGTATTTGTTCTTTGTGATTGACAGCACCAGTCCATTGAGGTGTGGCAGCTTGCTATGCAGCGTGAAGAACAGAGCCCAGTGATAAGATAGTCCTTTGTACCTGAGGGTCATCGGAAGAATGGACGGTAGAGGGAAGAGATGGAGGGCAAGGTAAGGGTTGGGATCAATCACGTGACTGGAGCATTGAGATACTTACACCCAACATTCAATGGCACCATCGGCATAGGTTATGATTAGGAAGTTGGCCTTGGTGATGGCGTTGGTTATGGGCGAGCGATTCTCGCGTGTGGTGATGGAGGCCACAAAGTGATGACCGCCGGCTGAACATGTTGCCGGTTCCAGCAACGAGATTAGTGAACGTATTCCGTAAAAGTCTGCTTCGCGGTATATCAGTGCGCGTCTCTGTTGTATGTGATCGCTGGCGTTGAAGTATCCCGTGCGCATGTAGCTCAATATATGTGCAAAGATGTCTCCATCTCTATCGATAAAGTAGTGGCCGTCGCTGTCCATCGCATTTCCACAACTTCCACTCAACAAAGCTGTAAAGAATGTGCTCTGTGCACTCAACAGAGTGTCGCGTGTTGTAAGATACTTTGTGCCGCCAATGTTTAACTTGACCAAGCTCCTTGAGCTACTGCCAGTGTCTGTTGACATCATTGATTGATTGTTTGATTGATTGATTGAGTGGGTGAAGTGACTGGCCTGGCTGTATCTCTTTGATTGAATGTGAATGAATGTTTGTTTGAGTGATTGATTGATAGAATGGTTGGTAGTTTAGCGCTGGACTGATGATCATTAACATTCACTCATTCATGGACTCATGATATTCAATGATCATTGGCTATGTAAATGGATCTGTTTATTGAGTGATTGATCAATCAGTGGGGTATCATCAAACACACTCAACAACCCTCAAACACACAGTGATCATTGCCAAGTGGGAATCGGAGGTCCAATCTTTGCAGAGTGATTGGCCAAGGCCACTTGGACCTAGCTCTGTTCAAATAATTTTTCAACATACTTCAACATCTACTCTGATTGGATAACTTTGAACAGATACTCGCTCCATCATCCATCATTCACTTTCCCCATCAATCACTCATTCATACAAACAAACAAAGGGAATGCATGAATGCAATAATGCATTTGAACTTTGGAAGGTACCCATCCATCAATCAAATGGGGAACACCAGCCAACATACCAAGGCCTTGGTAATCATTGATTATTGGGCGATCAATTGGTATCTATCAATCTATATCGATAATATTGTTGGGGTATGCTGCAGATGTGTTTGTTGGGTATGGTACGGAACACAACTTGTAAGTTCAGAGTACACATACTCTCTGTCCATGCACCAAAGTACATGGCTCAAGTCTCGATACACCTTGTAAGTTGCCTTCCAATCAATGTACAGGCACGCCCACAAGTTAAACCTGGATGATGGCTTATCACTTATACATACTTGCTACTCACTGATTGAATAAGCTATGATTATCACTATAGTATACTTATAAGTATTGTATCTGTCTAATGGATTAATTGATCAATTTTGATTGAATGAGTGATGGGATGTGGTTGGCCTTGGAACTGGCACAGTCCCAACTTTTTGATTGAGTGGATGAAAGAATATTCATCATCAACTTTGTCATTTAGATGTAGAACATCAAGTTCAAACTTTATACATATACAACATCCATCATGATCAGGAAGTCATTAACACCATTGTCCAACTTTGTCTTTAAGCCAAGTGTGCAAGTGAGTTCATTCGCGCCCTCAGTATGGTCAGGTAAGTATGACGATGAAGATGGAATGATCCCATGACCATCACTCATTCCCTCACCAATTAATCAATCAATCAATAGAGTTCTCACCATTGGCCATGAAACACAAGTCCATCAACTTGGGACAGGGCTTCCCTGACTTTGACCCACCTGAGCTATTGATCAATGCCCTGCGTAGGACTCTGGATCAAGGTGGCTTCCATCAGTACACACGTAGTGCTGGACATATGAGACTAGTGAATGCACTGGCCAACACATACTCGTCACTCTTTGATCGTCAGCTCGACCCATTGACAGAGATCGCCACTACTGTAGGCGCGTCAGAAGGTCTGTTTGCGACGATCCAATCGATTGTCAACCGTGGCGATGAGGTCATCTTGATGGAGCCATTCTTTGACATCTACACGGGTGCCGTGCTGATGGCTGGTGGCGAGCTGCGATACGTGTCACTCAAGGAGCGCGGTGCACGCGGAGCAGATGGTGCGCGTCTTGCTTCACAGTGGCAGATCGACTGGAGCGAGCTGGAACGCGCAATCACTCCCAAGACCAAGATGATCCTCATCAACAACCCGCACAACCCAACGGGCAAGGTATGGTCTCGCGAGGAGCTGATGCGTCTATGCGACATTGTAAAGCGACACCCCAACATCGTCCTCGTCAGTGATGAGGTCTACGAGTTCATGACATTCGACGATGCCAAGCACACGCGTGTCGCCACACTGCCTGGCATGTTTGAGCGCACGGTCACCGTGTGCAGCTCGGGTAAGACATTCAGCTCGACCGGCTGGAAGATCGGCTGGGTCATTGGCCCCAAGCCCATCATCACAGCGATTGCCAACACCCATCAGTACATCCCGTTCAGCGTGTCCACGATGAGCCAGGAGGCAGTTGCCGTTGCATTTGAGAACGCCGGCAAGCAAGGCTACTATGAGAAGTTGCGCGAGATGTACCAGGGCAAGCGCGACCGACTTTTCAAGGGACTGACTGAAGCTGGTCTGGACCCGGTGTGTCCTCAGGGCACCTATTTCATCTTGGCCGACACTTCCAAGATCAAACTCAAGGGTGATCAAGGTCAGAACACATCGATCACAGGCATTGGCAAGCATTTGCGTGATTGGAATGTCTGTCGTTGGCTGACCACCGACATTGGAGTGACGGCCATCCCTCCATCCGCCTTCTACAGTGACGAGCATGCTCACGAAGCTGCCAACTACGCTCGCTTCACCTTCTGCAAGCAAGATCAAGTATTAGACAATGCCAACAAGGCCTTACTAAAGTTAAATAAGTTGTATTAAATATGATTGAGGAGTACCTTCAACCCTCGCCCTCAACCCTCGCCCTTGCCCTTGCCCTCGCCCTGGCACACGCATTCGCATATTTCTGAAGAAATTGATGATCAATCCAGCAATTAATCATTAATCAATCAGCCCTACACAAAATATATACAGATACAGATAGAGAACAATGCTGACATTGGGTAGATCATTGAAACAAACATGCCCTCTGATGTGGCAATCGATATCATCAACAGGAGCAATGTCTATCGCCAGACCCTTGCTACACAAGTCTCTATCATACTCCTCCACATCATCATCATCATCAAAGCATAAAGACGTTAGACAAGAGCAAGAACATCTGCGAGACACTGAGGAGAAACTTAGAAAGATGACACAGGGCATGAGCGAGGAGTCGCTGCAAGAACAGATCAAGATCACAGAGGAGAACATGCGTCGTCAGAGAGAGGAGTTTGAGGAACATCAGGCTGGTGAGCGCAAGACTATACTGCTGGTTGGTATCTGCGCTTTGCTGGGCGGCATCGTATTCGCACGCGACTACTGGCGCAAGCAACAGGCACAGAAGGAGTTTGACGGCGAGTGGGAGCGTCTTCGTCAGCTGGTCGAGCAACGTGACGAACTGAAGCAGAGCAAGGAGTCACTGATTAATGCTCTGACCCAAGCAATAGTAGATGGTCGCAATCAAAGTGGCAACACATCATCATCGTCCGAAGACGAGGCTACAGTCAAGAAGCGTGTCGATTATATATTGAACAGCGTGCTCATTGACAACAAAGACCCATCACAGTTGGTGTTGCCATCACCATCATCGTCGAGTGACGCTGTTGATGAGTCCAAAGGTATGAGATACTAGGGCGGGCGGGCGGGCCGGCGAGAGGCCTGTCTGCTTGTTTATTTGTTTGGCAACGATACTAATGCAACATCCCTCCATCTCGTCCATCACATCACAGGTAACTATGGCACAAGACTGTAAAGTATTAGCAATCAATCACTTCCAATAAACCATCACCAGTAACTAGGTGCTGCGATGTTGTCGAGTGTCGAGAAGTTATTGCCAAAGGATATCTCTAGGTGGCGTCATACTTCTAAGTGTTCGATTGACCCAAGTGGCAATGTGGCCTTGTGTCACACATTGATACATGTTTGGATCTTCATCCGTTTGATATTTGATCATTCCACATAATCTACCTTGACGGTCAATTACAAATTCACCTTCATGGTATGATGCAAGACCTTGTTGAGCTTTTAAGTCTGTCAAGACAACCTCTAGAATATCGTTGGTAGAGCATGATACGTAGCCTCTTTGTATCAATGGTATTGGAGGATCTAGTGATCTACTTGTATGAAGTTGGCACCTCAACTCATTTGACACTCTTGATGGAGGGTATCCACTCATCATTATGTTGTTCAATGTCAGGCGTTCATCTTGGTTTGCAATGACTATTGTCGGAACATCTTGAACCAACTCATTCTCTATTTCCAACAATGCAAGGTCATATTCTTCTTTGCCTTTCTCACTGATTATTCTTGCAGGTGACCAATTAATCATAGTATAGTTTAGGCCAATATAATATAATATTGGAGTCTTGTCCGGACATATCCATCTATTTCTATATCTTTCATATTCCTTTGGATAAACAACTTTGTAGGTTGACAATACATATCTATTGCTAATTCTTAATCCTGTCCCTATTCCATAATTCCTTTGATTAGAGACAACTTTAAAAAAAATTGTTATATGTTGTAATTCAATGCGTTTATTATTATCCATATTGTTATCTAGTTAAATGTATTCTACTTTAGTACATGTATGATAGAGTAGTGCGAATAAAGTGGGCGAAAAGAGACATTTGAAGGGAATTGTAAGTTTGCAATTGGTAGGGAGTTATCCATCAGAATATTCCAGTGATAGTTTACTTTATTTTTAAAATAAATTAAAAAGTTTATAGGAATTGATTTACACTCTAGTATAATTAGTTCCAATTTTATGTAGATTCAATTATCAATAGAATATACTCAATTAAAATCAACAAAAAGTATTTAATCAAATAATTTATATTATCTATCATTCAATTAATCACTTCTTAATATCTTTATTATTAATAATAATACTATTATTGGTCGAATCATTCAAGTTTGTAATTTTTTTGTAAATTTGAATATTATTACTTTATTTACGAATAGTCAACATTATTATAAATAAGATTCAAATTTAAAAAATTAAATAACAACAAATGGTGCATGGATATTAATAACATTTATTTAATAATCCTCTCTTAACCACCAACCTAGGCATTTAGTATACCACGATCTTAGATGCACCAAGTCAAGCAAGAAGTGTCACCACAAGAGTCACAAAACACCCCAAGCCAAGGCCATGGACACTGTGGACCGACAAGCCACTATGTTAGGCCAGTTGGATAAGAAACGTCGTAGAGATTACTCTGAAGATGAGGAGTCTGATGTTGAACCACCAACCAAGTCCAACAAGCACGGCAAGTCTCCAAATGCTCAACCCAACCCAAGTGAGATTGCTCTCACCAAGGTTGCAGATGAGCTCACTGCTCAACTCAAGAAGTTGACCTCGTTGAACCAACAAAGCTCCAAAGAGATTAATCTTGCTCGCCAGAACCAGAGAGTCGGTAAGTAATCTCAATTGTCACCAGTCGACTGAATTTGACACATATTGACTCTTGTTTCATACAATTCGATAGCGAACATCACCAATTTCGCTCATAGCATAAGGGCTTCACCTATATCGCCTGGAGTCAACCAGGCCTTAAGCAACATGCTCGATGTTGGAAATCTGGATGCCCAGATCAGGTCATCGATTGAAGACATGAGGAGGAGAATGGCCCAAGGCGAGTCACCAATCAACCCGCCCATCACCTCCACAACGTCCACCTCGAGCTCGTCCACGACGTCCACGACTTCCACCTCACCGATGTGCCTAACACCGAAGTCGATTCAAGAACTGTTGGAGAGTAGTACCGCCAACAACGATGACCTCAACCGGATGCTTACGTTGTCCAAACAGTTGCACTACATTGTCTCACCCATCCCCAATAATGTAGATGTCAATTTGATCCTGTATTCGCTCATCATTGATCGATCGAAGACCCAGAGGGACAAGAAGACCAACGAACTCTACATCGATGGTTACCGCGTTCAGGAGGAGCCAACGGGTCCACGTATCTCGGACTATCTATTGGAGTACAGGGAACCCAGAGCTCAAGACAGCCCCTACAGACCGATCAAAAGGGAGCCATCCAATCTAGTCGAAGATGCAATCAACTGCGACGAGGATGACGAAGTGGATGAGGAGGCCATCTACGTCAAGAGAGAGCAACAGTAACAGCAACAGCAACAGCAACAGCAACAGCAACAGCAACAGCAACAGCAACAGCAACAGCAACAGCAACTGAAACGGTAGTTATGTTGCTCTATCCCAGGCCTGCCCTGGTGATCACAATAAACTTACAATCAACATATAAACAAATACATTAATTATATATTCATTGCTTTGTGGAATGTAAGTTTGCTATGGTCACACAACCCCACCTTATTGGTTGATCTATTAATAATCCATTTTCTTTTATTCTATCTTTTATGGACAATTATTAACGAGTTATTCCGGAAACATTTATATTATCACAAATCCGTCCAGAGTTGTAATATTGTATACAATATTACAAAAATTACAAACTTGAATGATTCGACCAATATTACTATGATTCTTATCCCAAAGTTCATCCTATTGGTTGCCATGATTGCAGTGGCATCCAGTAATTATATTGGTGCCCCTGCATACCCATCCATTCATTAAAGATAATCAAAACAATCTTGTCAATATCCCAAACTCTGCTCCTTTCTTTGATCGATATCAAACTCCACAAGATTACAATCAAAACCAAGTACAAACAAATCAAGATAGAAGGAATGCAAATTTGGACAAAGAGATAGAGTTGGTAGAGAAGGAAATTCAACAAAAAAACAAGGAGCTTGATGATCTTAGACAATCACTCAACCGGATTCCCCAGGGAAATACTCCTGCCGATCAAGCCTACTACAAGGAACTCAAGGAGGAGGTAGAGAACAAGATCATCTATATCAACCAAAGAATCAAAGATCTTCATAAAAAGCAAGAGAAAATAAGAAGTTTAAAAAACATTCCTACTTATTAATATTAATAAATTATAATATCTAGAAATGAAGTGGGAAGGTTTAGTGAATATTCTTCATTCAATCAATGAGCTCAAATACAACAACAAGTAATAATAACTGCAATAACAATAACAACAAGAGATTTGTATTTGGTGGATATGACATAGAGGATCAGTATCAAAATGATATAGATGACAACAGCCAAATACAACAGCAACAGCAACAGCAACAGAAGAAGATAGGCCAAGATACATCATCATTCTACCGAGACCATGTTGCAAACAGCAAGCAACAAGTACCTCATTCATTGCTTGTGAAGAATCGTATTGAATCGCTAGAGGCTCGTCAACAACAGCAACAACAACAACATCATCAACCTCCTCAGGAGGAGCAACATCAAGAAGTCGAAGAAGAATTGCAAGAGATGTTTGAATGTGATTCATGCAATGTATCAATACCAATGCAATGTAGAATGCAACATCTATCATCTACTGTTCATTTGTTGTCAGCCAGCACGATAACTCCAAAGAAATACTATCATATACCAATGGACAATCCGGGTTATAGAATGATGAAGGATCAGTTTGGCTGGGAGGAAGAACAAGGTCTAGGAGTTGAGAATCAAGGTGCACTCGATCCCATTCCCACCAGACTAAAGAACGATTATAAGGGTGTAGGCAATCCGACTGCCAAGGCCAAGGTCTCACATACACTCTCGGACATCCTACGATCAAAGAGAGCTGGACGCATTAGTCAAGCCGCAATATCCCCAATCATCTCTGCCAAGCTTAGACAACAACGACAACAACGACAAAAACAACGTCAACAACATCTCCTTCAAGAATTCAAGTAGAGGGCTCTTCTCTATCAACATTGACCAACGCGTCTGCACCGCACCTTGGGTCCCAAAGTCACTTCGACGATGTGAAGTGTCCTTCCTTGTGGAAATTGACACAAATGGAAACAAGACGTGCCCCACCTAGTTAGTGTGCTTGCTACTTCCGCTTGTGTGCGTGGGGATGACCTGGAATATGGGTCACTGTGATGGGATGAATAATACTCTCCGTCGTCCAACCCAACAAACAACAGCATTTATCAATGCTTGCAAGCTCACAAAGAATGATTGACAGACTGTCTGTCCCATCAGATTGAAATTATTTATTATTAATAATTAATTAAATATTGGTTGAACACACGCAATCAATTGATTGAGTAACAACAACAACAACAGGCTTATTCACACTTCCTCTCTTTCATTCATTCATACACACACACATACACATACTCATATACATTCATTCAATCACGAACACACACATAACATATAACGACACACACATATATATACATCCGTGAGCTCACTCACTTCACCAACATCAACATCAACAACAACATCAACATCAACAATACTCTACATTCCTCCTCTACTCTCTCTATCTTCAAGAACACAACAATAGTTTAGTCAGTCATTCAACTTGACTTGTATATTTAGTTTGTTTGATTTGATGTTATAGTTCAATCATTCATTCAATCATTCAATCAATCAATCAATCAATCAAACACCTCTATATCAACAACAACAACATCTACTACAACTACTCAATAACTATATATCTGTTTCTTTATGTTGTTTAAACACAGTGGGAGACGACACACTATACAACAAAGAAGCAGTTCCAAGTTGTGTTGAGTGTCCTTACCATTAGCCTGTGTCGTGAGCAGTAGCCACTGTTGTGCATGGACAAACAGCCTAACAAAAAACGAAAGAGTAGCTCTTCCTTATCCGTCTCTGCCGACAGCAGTAGCCTTACAGCACCAGCTTCACCAGCACCAGTACCAGCATCACCACAATCACTATTCTCTTCTATAATCAGGACTCGTTCCCAGACCGCTGCAGCACTCGCAGCCGCAGCTGAACCCAGCAGAACAACACCGGTCTTATCAACGTTATCATCATCAACTACATCAACAACTTCAACAACATCAACTTCATCCACCAGCAGCGGCGGCAGCATCAGAAGAACAAGAAGCAGCACCTCCTCACTTGCAGCAGCATCAGCACCACAAGTAATAACACCAATAATCGAGAACACTCCTCCCCCAACCAAGAAGCAAAAGTAAGTCATCCGTCTACATCCTTGCCCGTCCATCAACTTGTCCTCTAACATTCAATCAATCAATCAATGAATAACAGACAGAAGAAGGGTAGAACTACAACTACAACAACTACAACAACAACTTCAACTGCGCCAGCACCAGCAACATCAACTACATCAACAACCACAACAACAGCAGCATCAGCAACAGATAACAAGAGAAAGAAGAAACAGCCAGCTCTTCCTCAACAACCTGTAAAGAAAAGAATGACTTCCAAGAAGAGCAGCATCAACAGCAGCAGCAACACCGACATGTCGGACGACGATCAGAACGCTTCGACATCCACAACTTCCACCACAACACCGCCATCCACAACGACGACAGCAACGGCAACATCGACGACCAGCACGAGCTCCGACAACAACAACAACAATAACAACAACAATGCCGCCTCTCCCGGGAGCTCCACCTTGCACGGCCTCATGCGGGGCCTGACCGGTGCGCTCCTGGATGAGCTGGCCCACTCACAGGGCGGCTTCAGAGGTGGATCCCGCGACGGCCTCCTCAACACACTGATAGAGGGACGTGCGCGACTCAAGCAGATCCTGCAAGGAATGAACTCAGAGGACGAGTCGATCCAGATGGAGTCTCTCATCGAGCTGAGCGAGCTGCTGGCCATTGCCACCGAGGAGACGATGGCAGGCTTCCCTTCCGATCTATTCGCACCCGCACTCGTCAACATGCTCGGTGCCGAGCACAACCCAGACATGATGCTGATGGCCTGTCGAGCGCTGTCCAACATGATCGAAGCGCTTCCCGGCTCCGTGTCAGCCGTCGTCAACCACGGAGCTGTTGGCGTTTTATGCGCCAAACTGCTCTCGATCGAGTACATCGACCTGGCCGAGCAATCGCTGCAGACACTGGAGAAGATATCAATCGAGCAGCCCACAGCAGTCCTGCGTGCAGGTGGTCTCATGGCCGTGCTCTCCTACCTCGACTTCTTCTCAACAGGCGTCCAGCGAATGGCCGTGTCTACCGCAGCCAACATATGTCGACAAGTGCCACAAGATTGTTTCGAGTTGGTCAAAGACAGCGTCCCCATCCTAACCAACCTCCTCACATACTCTGATTCAAAAGGTATGTCCTCAGTCTCCCTTCCTGCCTGTCATTGCGTCTCTCTAACACAAACACATCACTCTAGTTGTTGAACTTGCTTGCTTATGTTTTTCAAGGCTCGTGGACAGCTTCTATGACTCGGATACAAAGCTACAGGCGATCACCAGCGATGGATTGGTAACCAATCTGGTTAGGATTCTGTCTGGAATGAACAATAGCTCGATCTCACTCAGCCCCACCACCTACACACAGGTGATCAGGATCATGTCGAGTCTGTGTCATGGCTGCCCACCCCTGACGCTCACTCTCTTGCAAGAGGGCATCTCATCGATTATACAGGCGATCCTGCAACCCAACGACTCGGATCCCAGCGCGTTCAACCGCTCGAGCCAGCAGTGCTACGAGATCCTCTCATTGATCAACGAGCTGCTGCCACCCCTGCCCGCAGAGTTCAGTGCTCTGTTGCCCAATCAGCGATCAGTGTCCCGCCGCAAGAAGGAGACGAGCGAGAAGGACGACCCGCGCATCGAGATGTTCAAGGCACATCCAGACCTGCTGCTGGCGATGGGCCAGGGCCTGTTTGGCGTGCTAGTCGAGATGTTCACCTCCACTGTGAATCCAGTGGTCCGCTACAAGTGTTTGGGCTGCATCTGCAAGATGCTCTACTTCTCGACGCCGGCGATGCTCACCGAGCTGCTGAAGAACTTTGCCTTCAGCTCGTTCCTGGCCGGCCTGCTCGGCTCACGTGACATGACCATCGTGTCCAACGCCCTTAAGATCTCAGAGATGATGCTCGACAAGCTGCCAGAGATATTCACACTCTATTTCAAGCGAGAGGGAGTCATCTATGAGATTGATCGTCTCTCCAAGCTGGAGCCCATCATCAACGACGCTGCATCGTCTTCGTCCACATCGCCCTCGCCCACTCCCTCGCCCACCAAGTCGCATGGCAGTGCGCCAATTTCGATTCCAGGCACCCCACAGCGCGCTGGCATTCCTCCACCCTTGGCTAGTTCACCATTTGCCAACTCGTTCTTTGTTGGCTCGCCAATGCAGATCCCTCCATCAACACCAACTTCGTCGACGACCACCACCGCGTCGCCAACATCACCCACACAACAGACTGCTACCGATGACATGAAGTCTACAGTGTGCAGGGAGGCACGTCGCTTCAAGACCAAGTACTTCTCCAAAGAGTCGACCAGTGCCACCGACAGTCTCTCGACTGACGAATTGAAGACACTCAAGAACCTCAGCGATAGATTGAATGGCTGCTACAACGAAGCTGGCATCGAGGTGTTGCAAGAGATCAGCAAGTGCATCACAACCAAGGAGGGTGTGTCTGCGTTTGAGTTCTTGCACAGCGGACTGGTGTCCAGCATCCTCTCGTACTTGACAAGAGGCGACGTCAGGAAGCACGTGGAGTGTTTCTGCAAGGTCTTCTTGGTCCCAATCAAGCTGGACGAGCGCTCAGCCATGGTGTCATCCACATCGATCAAGCAGCAGTCAGGCAACTCCCTGCTCCTCTTGTCGCTGCTGGTCAACAAGCTGCACGACGCACTTACCAAGGTCGAGAGGTTCGCCATCAACATCAACGACGTCGGCGGTACGAGCACAGGTCTCAAGTATCTTGCACAGCCATTTAAGCTCAAGCTCTCCAGAGAGGGAGGCGACGAGTCACTGCGCGACTACGCCGCCAACGTCGTACTCATCGAGCCACTGGCCACTATCACTGCGATTGAGGAGTTCTTGTTGTCAAGAGTGATCAACAAGGATGTGGCCACGTCACCAACTGCTGCACACTCAGACAGCGCATCCGAGATGAAGGACTCCAAGTCTGGCAGCGGAAAGGAGACAAAGACAGACACAGAGGACGACGAGGAGGAGTACCACGATGACTATGAAGACGATGAGTTGCTTCAGAATCAGGAGGACCAGGCAGAGGGCGAGACAGAGCCAGTGCACGATGTAAAGATCAGTGACTCCCTGTCCTCCTCAGGCACCATCCCACCACAGACATCAACATCGGCATCCTCATCATCATCTCTGGCGACATCGACGTCGGCCACGCAACCATTGTCGTCGTCGCCCACCAACACCACGCCTCCACAGCCACACACTCCACCCTCACAACAGCAACAACAGGCACCATCAAACAAACAGAAGTTGGCCATATTCGTGGATGGCCAACGTTTGCTTCCCACCTTTACCATCTTCCAGGCTGTCCAGAAGATAGCCAAGTCAAACGTATCACCATTAGTATCAAACATCAACAACAACAACAACAATAATAATGCAAACAACTACTATGGAATTGACCAATCGAACGAAGGAAGTGTTCCAACAAGTCGATTGTGGGAAGGCACGCACACGTTGAAGTATAGATACCTGACTGCATCCGAAATGGACCAACCAAACTCTCAATCGGCAACAACAACAACCAAGCCATCAAGTATGTATAATCATTGTTGTCATCCTCTTGTGGCCTGAACAATGATGGACTAACCACCTTGCACCACAACCATAGTCAAAGGATTGGGCGATGAGAACATCATTGGATTCCTGGAGGATGGACACTCATTCCCATTGTCTTCAAATGATACGACTTACGAGATCATCTCATTGCTGAGGATATTGTACAAGCTGAACATGGACTCGAGCTACCAAGCGATCTATGGAGCAGACAGGACTCATGTCGGCCAGACAGAGTTCATCTCGCAGAAGCTCACGGCAAAGGTCATGAGACAGCTGCAAGACCCGCTGGCCCTGTGTGGCGGCGCCCTGCCCGACTGGTGCAAACAGTTGCTTACCTATTGCCCCTTCCTGTTCCCATTCGAGTGCAAGCGATTGTTCTTCTATTCCACATCCTTTGGCATTGCCCGTGCACTCTCCACGTTGCAGCAGCGCCAGGACCTCATCCGTCAGACAAGCGAGAGTTCTCGCAATGGCAACAACAATCCAGGAGAGGTCAGAGTTGGTAGGATACCTCGCCAGAAGGTCAGGATCTATCGCAACCGCATCCTGGACTCGGCGATCAAGGTGATGGAGCTGTACGGCAAGACAAAGTCGATCTTGGAGGTCGAGTACTTTGGCGAGGTCGGCACTGGTCTGGGTCCAACACTGGAGTTCTTTACGTTGGTCTCGCGAGAGGTTCGACGAAAGGACCTCAACCTGTGGTACTCCGACACAGAGTCGAACGCAGCCTCCACCGACGCATCACCGTACGTGTTCAACGCCGGTGGTCTCTTCCCCAAGCCTGTGCGACCAGGTACCCTGCCAAAGAAGACGTTGGACTACTTCAAGTTCCTGGGCACCTTTGTTGCCAAGGCCTTCTACGACCAGAGGCTGGTGGACCTCCCCTTCTCCAAGCCCTTCTACAAGTATATGGCCAACAAGGACTTGGAGTTTGGCGATCTGGCGGTGATCGCTCCATCCATGGCGTCATCATTGAACAACCTCTATGCCCTTGTTCTCAAGATCAAAGCGATCAAGTCTTCCAAGAGTATAGACGATCAGCAGAAGCAAACAGATATAGCCGCACTCAGGATCGACGGTGCCAAGGTTGATGACCTTTGTCTAGACTTTGTACTTCCAGGTCATCCACAATGGGAGCTCAAAGTATGTTATTGACATCAATCATTCAATCAATCAATCAACCAAATACTAACCACTCAATCGATCAATCATAATAGGATAATGGATCAAACATATCAGTGAATATATTTAACCTGGAAGAGTATCTCAACTTAATTGTGATGAACTTTTTATATAGTGGAGTGATCCAGCAGGTGGATGCGTTCAAGGAGGGCTTCAACCAGATCTTCCCCATCACCAGTCTGTTCCCATTCTCAGTGGCCGAGGTAGAGTCACTGTTGTGTGGCGCGCTGACCGGCAGTGACAGCGACTGGACCGTGGACGCGCTGATGGAGAGCACCAAATGCGACCACGGCTACACTAACTCGAGCATCGCTGTTCAGAACTTCTTCAAGATCATGTCAGAGTTCTCGACCGAGGAGCGCAAGCAGTTCCTGCTGTTCATCACGGGCAGTCCGCACCTCCCCATCCAAGGCTTCAAGGGCTTGAACCCGCGTCTTACCATTGTCAAGAAGCATCTGAACACACTGGCAGCCGCCGACGACTCACTGCTCAGTGTCATGTCATGCACCAACTACATCAAACTGCCAGACTACTCGTCCAGGGACATTATGAAATCCAAGTTGCTGTACGCCATGAAGGAGGGACAGTCCTCGTTCCATCTGTCCTAATCACTCCCTCGTCACGTCCTATTATTATTATTATTATCACCATGTTAATAAACACCCTACTCTCGTTTTGTTATTAGATTAGATCCATCATTCACCTTAGTCTGTAGGGTTGGTAACATGTTTATTGATTGGTTGGTAGTGTGGGATTCACTTGTCAACTCACTCCTCACTCTTGCAATCTGTTATCTTTATTTCCAGCTACTCATTTATTCTTTCATTCACTCAACTTTCTTATTATCTCTACCAAACTACTTCAACAACAACTACTATACGAATGTCTACCACTACCAATATCTCTCAAGGAGGTGGCCAATCTCGTATGTATCTCAATCTCCTCAATACATACATGCTTACTTACATTCTCAAACATTAGTTGAGGAGTTGATTAAACAAATATACTTCAACAACCCTCAATACAAATGTGTACTGGAGCAGAGGGATTCTGTAAACATTGATACAAAATTTCCATTCTTTGGAAGACAAGACACTCTAGACTCTTTGGTAAAGTATGCTGAATATAACTTTAACAACTTTGAAGTTTGCCAAAGAGATTACACACTCTATAACTGTCCAGTAATACATGGTCAATTGGGGATTGGCAAGTCAAGGATAGGACTCGAGTTGTGCGAAAGAATTAGATCACTCAACTGGTCACCTCACTTTGCAAGTATACACTTCAATCTTTCAACAAGTGATCCAATGTGTGATGGTAATAACTACCACATGGCAATCAACCTGGGTCTGTACATAGCCTCCCATTTCTTCTTTCGTCAACCGCCAAATGTTGCCTTTCCCTTTCTCTATACACCTGGCCATGTTGGAGTCGACCTTGATTCATTCCACATTAGAAAAGTGATGTCTTTGATTCAAAGAAAGTTCAACTTTACTCATGAGAGTCCATTGGTACTAGCGATGCAATTTGACGATTTCGGAGAAGACCTATACCATCAAATGTCAGAGTTGGCTTATATTATGTCCAGTTGTCATGATCTAGGAGTTTGTATTCTCCTATTCCTAACTGGGACACTCTCCAAGTCCACCAACTTCTTCCCTGGAATTGGATCACCTGGTGAACTCCTCAAACCACTCTAATTTGATGATATGAACACCTTACATGGCAAAATGATTAGCTCCAATCCTTGTCCTCGAACTTTTGTCCAACTTAACCATTTTAAGATCACTCATCTAAGTCAGGACTTAGATGGTTCTCCAGTACACCTCTATCTCTATTACAATACCTTTATAATATTCTCGTCAATCACTACCAACATGTTGACTTTGAAAGTAATCCGGAAGAGGTATCTAATATTCTTCGTCGTAGTTTGAACATAAAGATCAAATCGGGAATCGATCACTAGTCCCACACCAATGAAATTATTGAACTTCAATTTCCAATAAATTGAATTAATTTCAAATTGAAGGAATGTCTTCACGAAGTTGATTTAGGCGCGAACACTTGACTTTCAATATCATTTGTGTTGTTGCCTCCTATTACATACATAAGTATACTTTTATATATATATATTCATTTAAACGAAAGTCAACATCATTGATTGAGTAACGTTACCTGACAAAGAAACATGTCTGAAACAAAGTCAACATCAACTAGTACATCATCGACGACATCGACAGCAGCAGGAGGAGCAGCATCGAATGGAACTTCAACGACGGCTGCTTCAAACGCAAAGATAGAGAGCAAGGTATTCCATGCTCGTTTAAAGTGCATCTACGACTCATGGGACAATGCTGAGAATGAGCCCTTTTGGAAGGGTGCCGATGCCCTGGTGTTGGCACTCGGTCAGCCAGACGACGAGAACCCATACCAAAAGGTTGTAATGCTCCAATCATGGCTCTTTGGCTACGAGCTACGTGATACCATCGTTGTCTTCCTCAAGAAGAGCGTTCACTTCCTTTCAAGTCAGAAGAAGAGTAAGCATCCCAGTTTAAATGAACGAGTGAGCGAGTGTGTTGTACATGTTGACTGACTTCCCGAATGACCAATCAATCAGTTGCAATCTTTGAGGCAATTGAGAAACCAGAGACAGGCGAGGCCAAGCCATTCCACTTCCACACGATAAACAAAGCAGACAACAACAAGGCCAACTTTGAGGCTATATTGGACGATGTCAAGAAGTCAAAGTCAGGAGTAGGTATCAGATGGATAGATGGATGAACGAATGAATGTCCGTACTAACCATTCGAATGTTTCGTAGAAGAACCTAGGTGTCATACTCAAGGAGAAGTTCATTGGTGAGTTCGCCAGGTTATGGGAGGAGGCCATGGATGGCTCAGGCTTGAACAAGGTCGACATCACTCAAGGACTGTCCTCACTCCTTGCCACAAAGGACCCATTAGAGATTGTAAGATTCATTGACTAATTGATTAGGACGACGTGATGACAAGACGACAGGACAACTGACACCGCAATCATGTCACGTGACATCATAGAAAAACATCATATACTCGGCAAAGATCACTGATAAGGTGCTAAAGTCATTCTTGTTGCCAAGGATCGAGACGATCATTGATAAGGAGGAGAAGGCAACACATTCTGAGCTGACCAACTACACGCTCGACATATTCAACACACCAGAGAAGATCAGCACTCGTCTCACCAAAGACACAGTCGATTACGCCTACCTGCCCATCATTCAGAGTGGCGGTGTCTACGACCTCAAGTTCAACGCCACGTCCAACGACGACACTCTGCACTTTGGAACAATCGTCGTATCGCTGGGCTCGCGATACAAGGGCTACTGCTCCAACATTGCCCGTACCTACTTTATCGATCCCGTCGAGGAGCAACAGTCCAACTATGCACTCCTCCTCAATGTGCTCAACACCATCATCAAGAACCTAAAGGTTGGCGTCAAGTTCAACCAGGTCTACGAGAAGGCCACTCAGTTTATCGAGCAACAGAAGCCTTCAATGCTCAAGTACTTCCTAAAGAACTGTGGTTATGGTGTAAGTATGAATGATTGATCGAGGGAGCGCGACAATAGTATACTAACGACGATGATGATGATAATGAATAGATTGGTCTTGAGTTCCAAGAGTCATTTGCTGCATTCAGCGCAACAAACCAAAAGGTTATCAAAGCAGGCATGGTCTTTAACATTGTGGTTGGCTTCCAGAATGTTGAGGCCGAGAAGTTCAAGGACGAGAAGTCAAAGGTGTACTCAATGATGTTGTCCGATACGGTGTCGATCGATGAGGAGTCCAAGGTGTCAGTGCTAACGAGCGAGTCTGGCAAGAAGTCATCCGACGTCTTTTACTTTATCGAGGACGAGGCCAATGGCGACGTGGACGAGCTCAGCACCAAGGACCCGTCGTTGATTCTCGAGATGACCGACGACCTCAAGGCCATCTCTGGCAAGAAGAGAGACATCAAGAGAACGGTGGAGGAGAAGAGAAAGGACCATCAATCATACCTGGCCCAGAAGAAGCTCGAAGAGACAGAGGCCAGAATCAGGGCCATGGAGAACAAGGGTGACAATACAGGCTCAAAGCAGGCCTTCCTCGACGACTACTCGAGCGTGGACAACAAGTTGGAGCTCTACGCCAATGGCACACAAGGCTACCCTGCCGAGGTCGTCAAGAACAAGATCACGATCGATCAGAAGAAGGACTCAATCCTGCTTCCAATCTACGGCTACATTGTGCCATTCCATATCTCGACCATCAAGAACGTGTCCAAGATGGAGGAGTACCTGCGTATCAACTTCAACAACCCCAACTCGTACACACCCGAGCAGAGGGAGACCATCCCCCATCAGCTTATGTTCATCCGCGAGGTCACCTACCGTATCCTGGACGCCAAGTCGCTGAACAACTACCTTCGTCTCATCAAGGAGATGCGCAAGCGAGTGACATCGCGCGAGTCTGAGAACAGAGAGAAGAGCACACTGATTGCCCAGGAGAAGCTGATCCTGACCAAGGGCCGCATCCCCAAGCTGTCCGATACATCAGTGCGTCCAACTCTTTCGGGCCGTCGTTCGCTCGGCAACCTTGAGGCTCACGAGAACGGTCTGCGATTCACCCCAACTGGCAACAAAGACAAGACACCCATCGACATCCTGTACAAGAACATCAAGCACGCGCTCTTCCAGCAGGCCGACCAGGAGTCCACCGTGTTGGTTCACTTCCATCTGCATAATGCGCTGATGATCGGAAAGAAGAAGTCCAAGGACGTCCAGTTCTACTCGGAGATCTCTGAGATGTCGCAGTCGCTCGACATGAACAGCCGCTCGATGAACGACGAGATGGACGAGGAGGTGAGAGAGCGCGAGTTCAAGAAGAAGCTCAACAACGAGTACCAGGCATTTGTCAAGCGTGTCGAGGAGATTGTGCCCGGTGGCTTTGAGTTTGACATACCCTACCGCGACCTGGCCTTCTACGGTGTGCCCAACGTCACCACCGTCCTCCTGCAACCCAGTGTCCAGTGTCTGGTCAACCTGCTAGAGACGCCCTTCTTTGTACTTACGCTGGACGAGCTGGAGATTGCATGCTTTGAGCGTGTGAGCCGCAACCTGCGTAACCTAGATCTGGTCTTTGTCTTTAAGGACTTTACACGTGTGCCCATCCGTATCAGCACCATCCCCAGAGAGTACTTTGAGCACATCAAGGAGTGGCTTGACCAGTGCAACATCAAGTTCTACCTGTCCGAGAGGAATCTCAACTGGAAGAAGATCATGCAAGAGATCAATGCAGACCTCAGACAATGGAATGAAGATGGTGGATGGTCTTTCCTTGAGCCCGATGGATCATCTGACGATGAGGAAGATGATGACGACGAAGACTATGTTCCATCAGAAGATGAATCAGATGTGTCCAGTGATTATGTATGTATTTCAATCAATCCCAAAATCAATCAAACACTAACACTTGGCTATACCGATATAGTTGTCCTCTCAATCATCACTATCATCAGACTACTCTGAGGAGGAGCCAGAGTCATCTGGCGACGACTGGGAGGTGTTGGAATCAAAGGCTGCGGCCGAGGACAGACGTTCAAACTATGAAACAGTTAATGGTGGCAGTGGAGTGGTCGATAGCAACAACAAGAGAAAGAGAGATCTGCCTCCTCCACCAAAGAAGACCACTGGTCCTTCATCATCCTCCTCCTCCTCATCCAAGCCAAGCAGCTCCTCATCATCATCAGCTACAAGACCATCAAAGCCCAGCAGCAGCAGCAGCAAGACTGGCAGTAGCAGCAGCAAACCAAGTAGCAGCAAGCCAAGTGGCAGCAGCAGCAAACCAAGCAGCAGCAGCAGCAAGTCAAGCAGCAGCAAGACAAGCACCACTAGTACATCATCATCATCTAAAAAGAAATAATAACAATAATAATTAAACAATGTTATATCAGTTCAGTTAGGTACCTTAATCCATGTGTTCCAGTTGACATGGAACTTTGGATGTTTGATCAAAATTCGTGAGTCCAAACACATAACCCACGTTAATATTTGAAGTTGCATTCGGCTCATTGAATGATCAGATTCATTACATCCCTCCCGCCTTTGTACATATAATAATATAAACAATCTTTGCATTCATATCAACTAATTACAAGTTGATATATTATACACATATATAGACAAGAATGGTATTCGGCAAGCCTCAAGATCCTGATATGACAAAGTATGTTTAATCACATTATGTGATCACTCTCGTTTCACTCATTTACTAACACACGATATGAACTTACCTTTAGGTTGTTAGATAAGAAGATGAATGGTATATATATATTGGAGCGAGCAGCATTACTATCGATCGCGATCAAACTCGACTAACACTCAATCAATCAATCATATAGTTAAACTGAATGGAAATAGACAGGTTGTTGGAATACTGCGAGGATTTGATGCATTCATGAACATTGTTTTAAAGGATACAGTAGAGGTAGTGTCACCGACAGAGTCACATAACATTGGTATGGTGGTGATCAGAGGCAACTCAATCGTCATGATGGAACCATTGGAAGCATATATGGGCAAATAAACCTCATACTATAGCAGCATAGCGATAATCATACACATTCATTCATTCATTCATTGATTGATTATTGTCATGCTGTTTAACGACAACATACACGAAGAATAAGAATAAGAAGAAGAAGAAACAGATCATAAACAGTAGTAGCAACATGGACAAAGGAAGGAAGGAAGGAAGGAATCAATGAATGCAATCATAGTGTCGAACCATGTGTTTGGTAGATTAGGCCTTGATCTAGACATGATTAACTACTACATAGACAGACACAAGCAGTACATTCATCATTGACCATGGTCAGTCATTAGTGCATAAGCTCAGTTCAGTACAGACTCGCTGAACCAATGACGACACCAAACTTGTCGTCGAACACAACAGAGATAGAAAGAGTTAGACTTGAGAATGATACCATTTTAGGCAATTTTATAGATTGTTGTTGTTGACACTCATATTATTGTTTTGTTGTTATAATAATGCTTTAGTGTTTACAACATCGCGATGTTGACCATCTTTGTTGTCTTTTGGTTGGTCTGCAATGCAAGACCTGCCTTCATCCACACCCCACCCCTTCCCTACCCTACCCCTACACACCACCAACCTTTGTCCGACCGACCACCATCCACCCCACACACTACCTCCGCATACACAACACACAAGAGAGATGAGTGTACACACACAAACAAGATGAAGACCAAGGGGTTTTATTTGGATTGAGAGAGAGAGAGAAAGGACCAGACAACGGATCCTCCAAAGGATTCCTCGATTAGACTCCACACTCACACCTACAAGTACAGCTTGGGGTCATGACCCTGGTTAAGGAGATTAAAGTAATAACTCAAACAACATGAATAATAGATAGATAGATCTAAAGACCCAACAAATATATATCTTATCAAATTTTAACAGACACGTCATCATCAAAGATCATTCATTTAATCAATCAATCACATTCAAACAATCATATATATCAAACAGATAAAGATACAGATATATTTAAACAGATACAGTTTGATAAATTTATATTATTTACAAAAAACAACAGATTATAGATGAGCCAAGAGTACACGACCGACATTGAGCCTGGCACGCTCATTGAAGCCACTTGGTCGTGGGGCCTAATCTTGGCCTCTTACTTGGTCAGTGTAATGGGCTCCTATACCTACTTCCAAGTGTTGGATCAATATCCAACTGCCCGTGGCTGGATGATGAAAGAACTCTATCTTGCTCTGGCATCAATAACATTAGGTGGTTGTGCAATTTGGTATGTTCCACTCATTCCCTCAATCATTCAATCATTCAATCATTCAATCATTCAATCAATCAATCAGTGACTAACACCAACATTTAGGAGTATGCACTTTATTGGAATGATGGCATGTGGATTCCCTATTCCAATCAGTTATGATATAACTATTACTGTATTGTCTGGATTGGCGGCTATTGTTGCTGCACGTCTTGGATTAGTGATGCTGACCAATAACTTGCCGGCATTCATTACAAACACACTTCGTATTGGCAAACCATTGATATATTTCCAACAGCCATTGGATATGGCACCGACTTCATCACTAAAGAATTCATCATCGTCCGAGATACAACAACCATCACTGGTCTCACCAGATTGCATCAGCATGTCCAACTTCATGTCGCCTCACGAGCTCAACACGTCCACCAACTCACTCCCACCCGACCCCTTCTCCACCGAACAAGAGGTCACCATGCGCTTCCTTCAGTCGGACCGCGAACGTGAGCGCCAAAGAGAGCTGTCCGATCTCAATCCACTTCGCGACACAACCGACACAGGATCAAACGATGACGGCACTCACTCACAAACTGTTTCACTTGATGTAGAGTCATTAATTGAAGACAGTTTTGCGATAGATTTGTTCAGGGATGAGATGGAGACTATGCTGATACCAAAGCCACACCAACAATGGGCAACATATAGAGCATTCGATAGGAACTTGGTACTTCGTCTAACATTCGGCGCACTCTTCATGGCCATTGGTATCTTCTCAATGCATTACTCTGGCATGTCTGCCATGCGTATGAATGCTGTGGCACATTACAACATGGGTATGATCGTGTTGTCTTTCATATTCGCATGGATCGCGTCTGCATTGTCACTGTACATATCACTGTTTGGAACATCCAGTAACCACGTTCAGCACCTCATGGCATCACTGGTCATGGCGATGGCCGTATGTCTTCTACATTACACTGGAATGTTTGCAGTAACATATCATTACATGGACATGGGTTACGACAAAAGCAACAGTAATCTATTCATTGCATTTGTAAGTGTTACATTGTCCATTGAAATACTTATACCAATACTAATCCCCATTCTTTTATTTGTTGGTCAATCACAGGGTATATCAATGTTCAGCTTGATATTATGTTTCTTGCTAATTGGAGTCACATCGATTGCTCACCAAAGAGTTAAAGACAAGTTGTTAAAGTTATCATCAGCATTGACCAAAGAGAAGATGAAGTCAGACTCTTTGATCAACTCAATCTTCCCATCTGGTAAGCCCATTCAATCAATCAACCTATTGATCAATCACTAATACTTAATCCAATTATATACTAGCAATCATATCAAGAATGAAACAAGGTGATATACATATTGCAGAGGAATGTCCTGGCATTACAATTATATTCGCGGACATTGTAGACTTTACTCAAATGGCACCAAAGTTCACTCCAAAGGAATTGGTAACCATGTTGAATAGACTATACTCACTGTTTGATGATCTATCAGAATCGATGAACCTGGAAAAGATCAAGACAATAGGTGATTCATGTATGTTAGATCAATCGACCAACTTGGATCGAATCCACAACTAACTAACAAACAACAACATCAATCCACTAGATATGATTGTTAGCGGCCTTAAATGGCATTGTGTAGATTATAAGTTTGTGTCTCCAGACTTGCTGGAGGACATGGACGAGAACGATGAAAACCAGCGTACAATATTCCACGCCAACAAGGCTGTTATATTTGCATCCAAACTGTTGGAGATGGTGGAATACTTTAATCAAAAATATGGATACGATCTACATCTTCGAATCGGTATCCACACTGGTGATGCTATAGCAGGCATCATTGGTAAGAAGAGATATTCATTCGATATATGGGGAGATGCCGTTAATATTGCCAGTAAGTATAGGATTGGTAGTCCACTCAATCATTCAATCACTAACTCTATCAATCATTACTTAGGTCGAATGGAAAGTTCTGGCTTCCCCAATAAGATATGCGTAAGCGAGTCAACCTTCTCATTGTTGAAGAGAAAGAGCTCATTCCAGAAGTACTGTATGGACATCAAGGGCAAGGGTAACATGGATGTGTATGTATTGGACCCGATCCATCAGTCTCCTGATCACTCTGGCCAGGCCATCTCATGATAATCAATGCTCTGTTGTGTCTGCAGCAGAGCAAATGGCGGTTGAGTATCCGAGACAGTTCGCCGCAATGACCTCGAGGTGACAATTGTCATGTATTATTTAACAGAGATATAAAAGAGTATAGCGTGTAAGAGAGTGAGAGTAGAGAGTGCCGTTCTCTCTCCAAGTTTATTGTACATGTATTGTATGATGATTACTGGATTCTTGAGTAGAACTTGTATTGCTTGTTCTTTCTGTAGTAGATAAAGACGATGGTTAGGACGATGGTGACCACCAGCAAGGGGATCATGACGGCCAACAAGATGATAAAGTCCTTGCCAGCGCCAGAAGGGTGTCCAAGACCCTTCATAAACAGCTCGATGGAGTAGGCCTCCTCCTTGTACTCTAGCGTTGTGAAATTGCTCAAAGATGGATCGGCAACAATCGTTGAGAAGTTGCCATAAAAGTCGATCTGTGTTGACATCAGCTTGTAAGTCTGGTCGTCGGCGTCGTTGAGTTGGGGTGCGGACACGTTGTACTTGAACGTTCCGTTCATCGCAATGCCATTGAGCACGGTTAGCGCATAGTGGTTGGTGTTGGGGGCAATGCCATCGATCTGGAGCAGCGAGTCGTAGCCGATAAAGTCGATGTAACCTTGAATGTTCAACGACTGATCGGCCTGGATCTCAATGGTACCATTGGAGATAACGTTGCCTCTGATCACTGCATTGGTCTGGACGACAATCTGGCCGGTATTGAACAGCTTCCATATGAAGAGAAGTGGCTTCTCGACCAGGTTGAGCACCGATCCCTCGTGTGGATGTTGGATGTAGTTGCCCTGCTCACAGGTGAGGTTGCGATGGATGTATACCTGTCCATAGGCTTCGATGCAGAGTGTTGGAGAGAGGTGGTGTTGCACGTCGAGTGTGGCGCCAGGCAGTACAACCACCTGACCGTTGAAGTCGAACCAGTTGGCAAAGACTACAAAGCCGCCAGTCTGCAGGACAAATGTGTCGATCTTGTTGTATGGCTCTGTCGTGTTGATCGCTGTGATGGTTGCGTTGTTGACGTTGAGGAAGTTGTCTCCGTATCCAATCAGGAGTTGGGTTGTGATGGTTTGGCTAAGGAAGCCACCAATGGTAAATGTACTGTTTTTATCGATAAAGATCGAGGAGAGGGTGGGATCGGCAGGCGCGGCCAGGTAACGGATCGATGATTGGCCATTGTTCACAGTGATCTTGGAGTATACATCAATGTTGGCGTTGCTACAGGCTAGATTACCGACGGTGAGTAGGGACGACTCTTGGAGGAACAGGTCGACAACTGTGGTTGAACCAAGCATGGAGTTGCTGGTACCATTGAGGTAGAGTACGTTGAAGTTGCCCTTTCCCGTCGATCCCAATGATATCTGTGTAAGATTGGCTGTGCCTAGTACCAACAACGTGGCGAAATCATCAACATTAAGCGTGCCTGTTGAATTAATGTTTAGAGCAAACAGTGACGATTGGTGGAATAGTGTCACGGTCGAGCCTGTGCCAATTGTTAGCGTGTCGTTGATCACCGAGTTGATCATTGAGCTGTCACCCAATACGACTGAAGCGCCCTGTTCGACGTTGATGGTAGGTGCACCCAAGAAGGAGTTGCCAGCAAGCGAGACTTGAATCGAATTGAATGTGATCTGGCCTGCATCGGACGTTAGCGAAGAGCTTGAGTTGAAGGCGAGGATGGAGGTTGAAATGCCCGTGCATATAAAGTTGGAGACGGTGACGTTGGTGAGGATCTCAAGTTCGAGACGCGTTGTCAGGGCACTCAGATCAACAATGAATGTATACTGCTCTGGATTGGTCAGTGCATTGGGATCGTCCCATACACTAGCATCTGTGAATGGTTGACAGGTCTGTGTTGCAACACAAGGTGCTGTCAACACAAAGTGTGTAGTCTTTTGTGCAGCAATCACTTGTAGTAGCAATGTTGTTGCCACTAGGAATAGTAGTAGTGGTGATATATGTTTGATCATTCTTCTCTCTGTCTCTATATATATTGTAATTATATATATAAATATATATGTTATATGTGTTTTGTATGATGTTGAACGGATTGACAAGTGAAGGCTAAAGTGCGATTGGTGTGGTCCTTGACACCAAAGGTGGGAATAAGTGTCACACATCATCATCTTCGTCGAAATATCTGTTCGCGCGAACAAAGAGATAGAAGGAGATAACAATAGCATTGATGTATACATACGTTCATTCATTATCATTATCTAATATAACTTATATCTTTATTATTAGTTGGTAAGTAAATGTAATGACATTAACTTATAACTACTTCTCATAACAGTTATGTTGCCATAGTGATTGTGAAGCAGGACCTTTAACACTTCCATCTAGACTCATGTACTCATAGTCAAAGTATACATTGAATGTGTATAATCGCATATGACCAAGATGTACACTGTTGAACTGTCTACATATATATCTACCGAGTTCCAGACGTAATGGATCAGAATTGACTTGATTATATCCATTCTCCCAGTACTTGAACCATCGATGGTTGCCATACGTTGTGTCGAATGGCTTTGGCTTATCATGATTGACATCGTGGTTGATGTGACCCGTGTGCAACTTGTGGAATGCATTGTTCTTGAACAACTCTATATGTGTGCCATTGTCGGTGGTACCGTGAATCGAGTGCCACCAATGCATCTTGGGCGGCGATGGACTGAACATGTGCCAGCCTTGGTCGAAGCGGATGACGAATGCCGCTCTCTGCCAAGCCACACCCCAATAGGGGATACGATGTGAGAAGATATTCAGATTGTAGCCAAGAACCAAGTAGAAGAGTAGTGCACATATCACATTGGAGACGATTGAGCCGGCACGAGAGTATCCACGATTGGATGTTCGACGACGAATGTAGAGCGATTGTTTCCTGGAGAGTGCCTGAGTCTGCTTACCACGTTGATTGAAGAACTGTACAATGCGAGACATTACTGAACAGAATGTATGTGGTACTCTAGAGCATGTCCATGATAACCAGAACAACAATGGAGACTTGCTCATAAGTAGGTTCAAAGCGGAAAAGTTCTTTCGTCGGATACCATTGTGATCAATGGCCACTAACCAATCATCTCCAAATGTACCAGTATTCTGCTCACCAACGGTCATTGATGGCTCATCAGTTGCGATCTGCTCCAGAGGAGAGTAGGTTGCACACGATGGCAACACAAAGAACGTCTTCATGATGAGAGTAGTGTACTGACTAAGTGGCGACTGGGTGTTGAAATAGATATGCAAAGGACGTTGTCCCTTCATCAACTTGTTCTCGATCCATCCAAATGCAGTGTCCCATACGAATGGAGGCATGTTGATTGCCTGTGCAAAGAATGTAACCCAGAAGAATAGACCAAGCTTCAAGAACAACACGAATCCAAGATGCATTGCCATAAATCCAAGTGCTCCAAGAAAGCGGCAGTAGTCAGTGTAGAATGGTGATATGTACAACATTGGACCAATCAACTCCCATTTTGCAACTGATACTGTTAGTAACCTATGCATATATGAATGATTGATTGAATTAGTTCAATTAACTAGCAGGCCTACAGTTGGTTAATCATCCAATATTACCTAAGAGTAGCCCTCCATGGTAGAACCATTCGAGCAATATCCGTCTGGAAATAGTCAAGACTGATAGCGTAGAAGGTTGCATCACCAGTCTTCCACTCCTCACCCGACTTGTGGAAGAATGATGCAATGTACATGCAGGACATTTGAAGGAGAACACAACACGTTGCCATGGATATGTATCGATATCGATCTGGATTATTATGTTGCTTCCTCGGTGTATGTACCGTCGGTTGTGCCAAAAGTGGATTCCCAACGTGATCATCATTGCTGTCAATCTGGATCGTGGCGTCCGAAGTCTGAATATCGCCACTAGATGAACGAACTGAAGCGGCAGCGGGGCCAGCGGTGGTAGCTTGGCGATCCTCATCCTTATGTTGGTTGGTGTTGATAAATGACCATTTGTCAACAGAGAAGAACTCGGCCGTTGGCAAGAATATTGCAAAGAACAACATGATTCGGAAGTAGACATCGCCACTGTGACCAATCACACCGACATAACCTTGAAGCGACGCTGTCATTGCCCAGGTCAGTGCAGACATACTCTTGGTGCGATATCCAATCAGCATGAAGAATGCAAACATCGTGTGGATTAGGAACAATGCCAATTGTCCATACCAACTCGAGTTGATGAGATGGATTGGGAAGAAGTAGTTGGAGACATAGTGTGACACCAATAACTTTCGCGGGAATACTCCTTCGTCGGTATAGTGCACTGTCAAATCAGTCATTCGCTCTATATTATCTCCAATGACACATAATGCCATCAGTACTCTAAAAAGTGATATGGATCGCAAGTCCATTCCTCCCATCATCACTATTCTTCTCCACACCTTTGAAGGTGTTATCGATATGGATGGGATTATTCCATTTGATAATTTATAGCTAGCTGGCTGTTTTCCAACAGAAGTCTGAGCAGTCGCAAATCCCATCTTTGCTGGACACTAAATTATTTAAGGTAAATATTATAATAATAATTATTTGATTATAATAATATTAATCTGTCATTCAAAATATTTATATATTATAATAGATAGATAATAGATAGTATTTAAGTAGTTACCAATGTATATGGAATCTATGTATTGTCCTACAAGTGACACTCTTGAACATTGACATGTTGACATGTTGGATTTACAAAGATATATCAGTGAAGTGTGAACACACTCACATACACTCACATACACACACATATTCATTATCTCTATCTATCCCACACCACAAATCATACAGATAATAACGACTCACATACACACACATACACACATGGTGTGTTGTATTGATTTGGAAACATATTATGTGACTTGAATGACCGACAGATAAATATTATAATAAGTTATTAGAGTATTAATGGATTGGAAGTGGCCATAGGTATGATGGTGTTGAGTTCATCAATCGATCGAAACAAACAAAGTCTGATGAGATCGTCGATCCGGAAAACATTGTGGTCCTTTGATTAGATGCCCCAATTGTGGAGCTTGAGGCTCATCTGCAAAGTTTCGATCTGCGTGTGTGTATGCAAACAAACATTTGTTGGGTGGACTCACCAAAACAAAACAAAACAAAGTCAACAACAGAGACTTTGATCAAAAAACATTCATTCTTTCATTCATCCCCAACAAAGATACTTTATTACTTTGTACGAGTTATTGGGTCATTGTGCATTTGGTGTGTTTACAACGCAACAAAAAAGACAAGACAACTTGTCTTGGGACCAACAACAATACGGTCCATCTTCAATCAGCACCATCACAGTCATTGTCAGCATCATCAACAACAACACAAGTAGTCACATTCAAATAACCAAAGCCCTCCCTCCTTTTTCTTTGTATCACTACCAAACAAATATATAATCAATCATACAGATACACACTCACACAATCATACACAAGGCAGTCAATACCTTTTCGTTCGGTTTACCCCCTACAATCACATCACTACTCACCCACACTCACATACATCACTACTCAATTCAATCATTCGAGTGAATTGTAAAGGATACCCGTCAACCTATCTTCTATCTATCTCCTACTTATAATAATAATCAATTACTACATAGTACATCATAATAATATTCGTACCATATAGCAATCAAACAATCAATCATCCAATCACAATCAATCAATCAATCAATCAATCATTCATTCAACCCCCTTGTAATACTACTCACAATCACTCATATCCTTGATTGAACAACCAATACTAAATATATAAATATAATCACAAATGGCGACCGCAACCAACCAAACTGCCAACGAAGAGATAATGAAGCTCTGTAACACAGTTGCCTCAATCGTATGTTTCCAGACAATGGGATTATTCCAGACTCAATCAAGGCCTAACCCCACTCCCCCACTCACACATATTCAATCAATCCAGGATGGCTTGGAACAATTCGCCAAGGCATCAGAGAGGGGCGCGAGCTCACTTCGAGACATAAAGAGATACTTTAAGATGCGAGCACAAGTGGAAGAGGAATACTCACGCAAACTGGCAGCTTTGGCAAAGTTTGAGCCAAGTGTCCAGAGTGGATGTATGAGTGCCGCCGTGATGGACGTCTGGACAAATATACGCCAGTCGGCATCGTGGGAGGCCACCTACCACGAGACAATGTACAACAATATCAACGAGTCCATCGTTGACTCTATCGACACTCTGCTGTCCAGCATCGAGAAACGCAACAACACGCTTATGACCGACGTCCACAAGAACTTCCACTCATACAGCGACGCCGTTGGGAAGCTGCGGAAGTCGCGCCAGGCCTGCGAGCGATCGATCAAAGAGATGATGAATGACTCGGCCACGGCGGCCACCAGCGGAGGCGCGGGCCAGGCATCAGGCGACACACAAAAGATCAATAGACGCGTGCTCAAGCAGAGCCAGGACGCGATCAAGATCAACAGAGAGCACCGCGAGTTGGTCAGCGAGACGAACAAGGTGCAGGCCAATCTCTACGGCAAGGTGATCCCGCACGCCATTGCCGACCTGTATCGCATCGAGGTGTATCGATCACACATGCTCAAGCAGTATTTTAGCAAATTTGTCAACATGGTCAGTCTGCCCACGTACCAGGGCGAGCTGGCACAGTTGCGCGACAAGCTACAGACAATCAACGCCGACAGCGAGGTGTCGGCCTACGTGCACCGCATCAAACTGTCAGTGAACCTCGACTCCAACCCGCGTCCATTCGAGGTGGTCGACTTTAATCGCGCACCTGGCAGCAACGCGTCGTCACGAGACGACCACGTGTCCATCCCCCTCATTCTCTCTCAGTACCACCATCACTCGTCCTCGTCCGAGGACCTCAAGAAGGACCTGATGAGGGAGATAAAGGAGCCCAAGGGCGATCACAAGAAGAAGCCAAGTTATCTCAAGCGATGGAGTACCAGCATCAACTTTAAAGCAGGTGGTGGCAGTAGTGGCGGTAGTGGAAACAAGCAACAACAGCAGGCACAGGCACAGTTTGGCGTGGCACTCGATCAGTTGATGGCCAGCCAGAAGCAATCACATCCCAATCTGGAGATCCCATTGGTGTTGGCATTGATCAAGAGAAGAATGATCAAGCTGGATGCGTTTACAACAGAGGGCGTGTTCCGCGTACCCTCGCGTCTAGTCGACATTGATCAGCTCAAGAAGCGTCTGGACGACGGCAGCTTCGACATGGAGCACGTGGACAATGTACATACCATCTCCTCGCTGCTCAAGTTATGGGTGCGCGAGATGCCCGAGCCCCTCATCCCCTTTGCCATGTACGACTCGTTCCTCGGCGCTGCAGACAATCACAACGAGCTGCTCGTCCAGTTCAACAAGATGCCTGCGATCAACCAGCGCGTGTTGTCATATGTGTTGGACATCATGCGCACTTGCGCCATCCCCGACAATGTCAAGCATACAATGATGAACCATGATAACCTGGCCACGGTCTTCTCGCCATCACTCATTCGCTCCAACTCGATGGAGCTGACCAACGCGATGGGAAACCTCTCCAAGGAGATCGCAGTCGTCAAGCTCATGCTCGAGTACGTGCCATCTATCTCGATTGATGACGATATTACAGCGGGTCGCAGGGAGAGCTTTAGTAGCAACAGCAGCAGCAGTGCCAGTGGCAGCAGTCCATTGCGCCCCGTACTCAACAACAGCCTGCTACCGGCTTCCTCCTCGCCCGTGCCTTCGTCACCACTGTCCATCAAGGCCAAGATCTCTAGCTCAGACAACTCTGTGTCGCCCCCATCGTTGTCGCCAAGATCCCCAAGATCGCCACCTGGGTCACCCGTATTGCCCTCTCCCATATCAATGTCGAGCGACTTGTCGACACAGAGTGGCGACAGCGAGCACTTTGAGACGATGTTGCTCCAGGAGTGTGTCAAGCAGCTGATTGAGGACTTCCACTCACAGATGATCCAGCTGTACTTTGACGTCACCATCAATGAAGCCACTTCATACTGCGCCATGACCATCTCCTACACGATCGTCAAGCTCTGTCGCTGGCTCGAGGACTTTGTAACCACGAACCTGGGCATCGCAAGTTACGAAGACGTGCAAGCCGAGATTGAGCGCAACAACTTCTCGTCACCACCCGCCGTCAACTTCAAGGTGCCTTCGTCCACACCAAACCTCGTGCCTTCCGAGCTGGTAGCGCGCATACCCGACCTGCTGCGTCGCTGGTTGCTCATCTTCACGGCAGTCGTCAATCACGCCAGCCACTACTTGTGCTACCTCGGCGGCATGGTCATTGCGTCGGGCACCAGCAACGAGCTGTTGCAGGCCACTCAGGAGTTCTTTGGTCGAAACAAGTTGCTGTCCATAGCTGATGTGTTGCAATCGTCGCACAACAATATCGATATCAACGCGTCGGAGAAGTTGATCCATGGCACCATCGAGATGTCCACCAGCTACATACCTGAGCACGTGTTGCTACAACTACAGCAACTGATACAGGAGCAAGAGTTGATGAAGCAGGCCGAGTACGAAGTCGAGAACATCATCACCAACCTCGAGGAAGAGGTACAGATTGATAGTGCCGACGAACAAATCTCGAGTTTGGACGTGGATGTTGATGTGGTTGGTACTTCCGCCGCGACTACACCTCTGGTCGCAATGGAGTTGTCACGTGAGAATCAAGAACTTCAAGTATTTGTCGAAGAGGATGAAGTCATCATCGTGCCAGAGCAACATCAACTGCACCACCAACATCAGCAACAACAGCAACAACTAGTACTACAACAACAACAACATGAACTTATCCGTCAGACAGCATTTGTGATGATTGATCAATTGAAGCTGAAGCGAGACAGATTGAACGCACAACAGAGTTGGAAGGAGGCGGACAAGGAACAACAGACAGTACTTTCAGCGATTGCCAAGCAGACACAGACCGTGAAGCTCAGCTTGGAGAGCCTTTGTGCGACGCTCGAGTTGAAGCTGCCGAAGCAGGAGCAGCCAGTGTTGGGCGAGAATGGCCAGACAGCCTTTGCAAGGATAGCAATCTTCACCAAGTGTTTCATCGATCGCTCCATAGTCATACTGCGAACGATTCTCTTTGCTCTGAGCAGCGAAATACCCAACGAGTTCAACAATCTCCTCATTGAAAGGTTCACTGAAATGAAGCAGCTGATGGACGGTGGACGTGTGTGATTGATCACCACGCGCAAGTATCGCGCTCGGACACCGACAACAGCCCAACACCCCAATCACGTGTTGTCAAACAAAGGGCCTACCAAGGCCCAGCACCCTACTTTTTTTTTGGGGGCACGTCACCAATCAGGATGGGCACCCATGCGGTGGCAATGAAACATGACTGACCTGTTGTAATGATTGAATGAATGAAACAGTCGTCCTATTATTAGGGATAAGATGTGCAACATGGCCACATCCGAGGCTACAACTTACCATCTCCCCCGCAGGGCGATGTTGATGAATCAAGGAAAACATCACTTGTATGCCCTGTGTCTTGTCCACCCCTGTTCCGATTCAGAACTTGAGTGACAATCAGGTGTTCACCTACTCGGGACTTGGACTTATTATCAATAGATGGGGCGTACACTTGTTCCTAATTAGGACCTCTGTGAAACAACTCAGATTTCCAATATTGATTGATCAGGTGGAGGGAGTCACATCTTCCATAGTCTTTAAAAGGACCATGGTCCTCTCATTCAATCATTCAATCATTCAATCAAATATTCACACTTAGTAATACTACTACTTCGACTACTTTTAATACACTTTCACATAATGTCCAACGTCAACAGCCATCTTAAAAACTGGAACATCGTTACTTCTGCCGCTGTCGTCACTGATCAGATGAACAACTCACCAACCACTACTCTGGTAAGTTCTCGCCACTCACTCCCACCCTACCAACCCTCCCATCACTCTCTAACTCCTACTCCTATTCAATCAATATAGTTGGTCTACTACTTTGGCACTGATGACTGTATTGGATGCCAACAGATCCATGGCTTCTTGGAGACACTCCCAGCTCAATTCCCAAATGCCATCTTCAACATGGTTGCCATGCCAAGTGATGCCCGTACCAACAACCTCTGGATGTCATTCCCAAATCTCTTCCCATGTGTCGTCCTATTCAAGAACTTCAAGGTTACCCAGAAGCAGCTTGCTTTCATCAATGGTGCCAACCCAGGTGGAATAACCAACATGATCCAGTCCCACTACTAAGGGCCTTATAAATACAGAAGAGATCTCTCTCTCTCTCTTGACCTATCTCTTTGATCAATCTTTATTCATTGTACACTTTCCTCTTTGGCTTCATCTTGAATGATATGACATCATGTAATCTTCTTCCTTTGAGTCTGCTTCTGATTAATACTGCCATGACTGCAGCCAGAATTGATGCTCCTACAATTGTACACACTACGATCACAGGTAGCTTCCAACGATCATTTGATTGAGTGCTGCTCTTGCCACCACATTGCTGTCCAGGATTATTGTCATCATCAGTTAACAAAAGTTGGAAGCTTGGATCAATTGTACATGTCTTGGTGAAGTATGGTACATGGATTGATGTCAACAATGTTGAGTTGGCGTCACCGGCTGTGCCAAGTGCACCGTATAGCATCGCGTTTGTTGTTGGATCTAAAAGCAAGACCTTGCTTCTAGTGATTCTGTCATTGACCAAGAGATACCTGGCGTAGCGAGCCGAGAGCACTGTGCCTCCAGACTTTAGCTCGAGCCATGAGGCTGATGAGGAACTACCTGGAGGACCATCCGAGTCAGTGGTCATTGGTGGCCTGCATTGTTGATCAGCCGCTGTTGATGTTGTAGCCATGATCACTTCAAGCATGTTGAGTTGGTTGGCAAACTTCCAGTCGCTAATCTCCACTGTGAACTTGATTGAACTGGCCGGGATGAATATGGACTCGCCGGCAAACTTGATTGTGGCGTTGTCCTTGTAGACGTCCATTTGCAGGTTGACTGAACAATTGTCATTGTCGAACGTGCCCTGGAACTGGTACGACATATTGTTGATCGATGGGGTGGTCTTCCATTTGATCGTGGACATGTTTAGCAATCTGATTTGGCGACCTTGTTCATCAGACTCGCGTAGGAATTTGATGTTGACCAAGTATGATTGGTCGTTGTTCGAGTTGCCAGATGGCAACACTGCCGTACCATTGCCATCAGCATGTGGTGGTGTCGGGTTGACCTCAGCCTTGAGAGAGCAGTTCTGTAGAGAGTAGCCGGTATTACATGTACATTGTCCATTGTTGGTGTTGCACAGTCCGTTGCCACTGCATGCTGGGGTGCCAGGACATTGTACCGTCTGCTTGTAATAAAAGATGTAGGCTACATTTGAGAGACCACCACATGTTACATTGATGGGTAGTGCCTCGTTGCCAATGGTCACACTGGCTGGGAAGTAACAAATGAACGTAGTTGAGTTGACAGGTTGTACTGGACTGCATTGTACATTGCCAATGGTCACCAAACTTATTCCAATGAAGTTCAATCCAATCACTGTTACCTCTCCTGGTTGATTATATTGAGTATTGGTATGGTAATCTATGATCACAGGGTCTGGGTCAAGGGCGAGGGTTAGGGTTAGGGTTAGGGTTGGGGTGGGAGTTTGGATGAGGCCAAGGGTGACTTACATGGTGTAGGTGGAATACCATAGATGAAGTTGAGACTGTATTGACCTTGAGTATTGGATAGGAGTATTCCAATGTTGATAGGTGATAGAGTTGGTTTTATGTTGAAAAATATGTAGTTATCTTGAGGCTGCCCGTTGGTGATGATACCAGTGTTGTTAATAATCTCGATTTGGTAAGAGGTCAATGGTAATGCAAGGCCATATATGGCGATTGTGAGGACACCGGCAGTAGTTGGCGTGGCCGTGGTATTCCAGTTGATTCGGAAGAAGTCAAGGAATGTGGTACCAGGTGTGATCGTGGAGTTCTGGAGAAGATAGGGGTAGGTCGTGTCGGACATGGACAAGACTCCTAGTGAGGCATCCAGAAGATTGAGTGTGTAGTAGGTGTTTTGTGATCCTTGTACTTGGGATGAGGTGTATGGTGCCACAATCTGCTTGCTAAATGGTCCTTCGCTGTAGACCATGTTGGTACCATTATAGTACATGCCCTCCACGACCATGGCTGCAGAGCTATATACTTGGCGTACAATGTCAAAGGAAGACTTTGTTGTTATGACTCCAAGGTATCGATTACCATCGTTGTATAACGCGATGGCACTAGTGTAGTTGAGGGGTATGTCGGACACGGAGAACACTGGTGGATACTTGGTAGTTGTGGACAACGAGTCTATGAAGCGACATCTGTTTGTGAGATGGGATACTCCATCCACATCGATAGTCACTGGGAACATTGATGTATACTGAATGGACCTCTCCAGTTGACATGACAAGTACTCATATGGTGTGGTCGTGTTGATCATCATCGTGTACAAGGACACGCCAAGGCATCTCACAACATTGGTCTGATCGCCAAAAGTTACACTAATCTTGCTGGCATCAGGTCCAAAGTTCTTTCCACGCAAGTACACAATGTCGCTCTTATTAAAGCTTGGCCAGATATCAGATATATGAGGGGCTGTTTGATTGATTGATTGTGAGTGAGTGAGTGGGTGGAATGATTCCAGATGTGGGTGATCATACAACCATACCTTCATATTGGAAGATTGATGTGGAGGTTCCAGCAACATGAGTTACTGTGAGGATATAGGTTCCGGCTCCAGGAGGTATCTTTGCGGTCATGTCGTTGGTGGATCCCAGTTCGATTGTGGTGTTGTCGCTCACACGAGTGAGCTTCTGTGTTGAGCTGTAGGAGTTGCTGATGGTGTCCAATGTGAACTGGAGAATGCCTCCAGATGTGCCAACAATGTTCTTTAGCATCAATGCTATGCGAGGAGGTGGCGCCACACAGACGTAGGGGAAACTCGAGGTAGCGGGCTGCGTGTCAAGGATGAAGACATCATTTTGCCAGCGGCCATACGGACGGCCACCCATCGCCGGTCGATTGACAGCCCACGGACAGTATTGTGTGCATGTGTCCAAACGTGTGTTGTACATCTGTTGTCTATAAAGAGTTGATGCCGAGTCATAATAGATATAGTCAAAGGTTATGCCACCGTCTACCGAGTCAATGCCCAACCACACCTGGTTGATGGACTTGGGCTTCAACAAGTTGTCGTATACCCATTTCTGTTCGAGCTCTGTTGACAATGTGGCCACATTATTACAGGCAAAGCCAGCGGAGGCCTGGACAGGAGAGTCCATTAAATTGTAATCATAGTTGTTGTAGGGGCATGTGATGGCAAGGTAGGTTGGCAACCAAGTTGACAGCAGTAGTAGTGGAAGTAGTAGTTGTATTATGTACATGGATGTATAAAGTTGATTGATTGACTTGAATGATTGACGCGAGGTCCTATTTGACCTCCACAATGTAAGTGTCTTGACTTGAGAACAAGACTAAAAAAAAACAATTGATAATCCATGACCCACGCCATCAATCAGTGACCGCCCATGATCAATCAGTCGCTCAATTTGACACACCCCATATTAAGGTCGGGCCAAGATTTATAAAAAAAGATATTTAGATTGACTTTTGTGATTGGTGGACCGAAGTACGACGCCGTCAATGTACACTTTAGATGTTCGGACTCATGACAAGTGATCCAACTGATATTCCCGGATTGATCTTGTGTGCATGCTCCCAGAGTCTTCGTTGAAGTCCTTCTGGACCGCCAAACTCGTGATCCAGGATTGGATAGTGACGCACGTAGGCCGAGGGATATTGTACACCTGCTTCAATCGCATTGCCTAGATTCTGCTCGTAGAGGATGTCCTTGAGTGGTGTCTCGCCGTCCTTGTTGAACATGACAGCTTGAGCCTCATCGTCCCAGGCCTTCCAATGGATCCAGGCATGTTGGAATACTGCCTGGTAGATGATGTACACGCAGCAGTCGCGCAGGTCCTGCATGTTGTTAATGGCGTTGGCGTTGGGATCGTCGTTGAGCTGGTGCGCCACCAGATCTCTGGACACATTCTCAATCTCGTCCCAGTGTTCCTGGATCTTGGCGCTGTGTACGGCAAAGAATTCATCGACATACTCGCTGATCAACTGCCAGCATGCGTTGTTGGCCGTATCATAGGTGTTGTTCTTGATGTTTTCGGGCAGTGATTCGGGCTTCCATCGATATGTGACGTCTTTGAACTTGTCCTCAAGCATCTTGACCTGGCCCTCGTATGTCAGAGCCGCTGCCATCGTGACAACGCCATTATACATCGGTCTGACTACCAGCCAATTGTTAAATATCACTCCATCAAAGTGAGGCCAGAGCAGCTGTTGAATAGGGTTCTTTACAATGTTCCTGTAAAAGGCCATCGAGTACATCTCAACGATGAAGTGTACGCCAACATGTGCCCAACTAAGTAATTGATTGATTGTGATTGCGTAAGATGATTGGAATGGTTCCATGATGAGCCAGTGTCACACTTACGTGATGTTATAGTTGAACTCGATCATCATGTACTTGATCTTGAATAGGTTCCACTCATCGCTGCCATCGGCCACTTGGGTGAAGACTTCTCCATCAGGCTCCATTTGGTATTGGATGTTGACAATGACCAACTCGTCATCGATCAGTTTGAAGTTGCAACAGGTCTTGTCGGGCATCCACACATCCTTCTTCTTCTCGCAGCCAGTGAAGCTTAGACGTAGCTCGTAGTCCCATGGATGTCCAGAGACCTTTGTGAATATGTTATAAGGTCGATTGCAGCCATTCAGTCTACGATACACAAAGAAGGAGTCCGTTATCGATGCATCTGTTCGAGTCTGTACGTTTGGCGGTAGCATATCCCATGCATGCTTCTCACCTCGCAACAACCAATATACAATTACAAAGGCTACTATCATCTCATTGAACTCATCATGATGTACAAAGCTTGGGCTTGGCTAAGAGGGAGTATGTTTGAATGAGTGAGTATGATTGATTGATTGAGTGAAGTGGTACATACCATTGCTATCTCTGGTATCTTGGTATCTGGATCCATGACGGGCAGTCTCTTCCAATACTTTAGACCAAAGTGAGGTATGGGATTGATGTTCAACTCAAACTCAATTTGTCCAACTTCCTTGTTGTCAAAGTCAAAGAATGGTTTAACCATCTTGGTACTACTACTCTCCATTCCATCTCCAATCAATCCAGCTTGTATCTATTGTATCATTGAGTTAGTAAGTGACGATGAGTGATCGAGTGAGATACTTACATCATAGTTTAGTGATGCACATGTTCTCAAACTATCGCAGAGTATCTTAAGAGACTTATCATTGATAACCTTGATATCCAATGTCAATCCCTTTGATGATACCTCATCCAACATGCTACATTATCATTGTCTGTTAGTCTTCATACATTCTCAATCAATGAATGAATCAATGAAACATACAATTGAAATGAAGGGTCCTCATCCCAATAGGCTAAGAAGCTGTTTGTCCTAGACTCAGATGATTGAGCAGATGTAAGAGATCCCTCTACATTGATCCATAGATGGAAGTTTGTTGGAGTATTGAATGTTGTCTTGATCACTAATTGTTGATGATGTATTAGATTGATTGTATATATATGATTTGAATAGAACACATTGCATACCTCTAATTGAAACAATGATTGGAACTTTGATGATAGACTTCTTTGCAACATTGTGGAACTTATCCAAAGCCTCTTGTCTTGATTGTTTTCTTGCCAACTTGTCTGAGAAGGACATCAAACCTTGAAGTACATTCTGTGCCTGAGTGTTTACTGTATTCTTTATCTCCATTATATATAAATATAAATGATTGATTGATTGAATGATTGAATGAAAGGGAATCAAGGATCTGAAAGGATCTAAAGAGAGAGAGAGTAGCGGAGGTAAGAGGGTGACCACTCTCCAACAACACAACACACATCCAATCCAACCCCTCGCTCTGGTGACTCCAATCAATTGCCCTCTCATTGGGCAAAGCCAGCCCATTATCCAAAATGTAAACTGCTGCGGCCAACGATTGAATCAATCATCAAATTGATTGGGTTATAGGTATCAGCCCGAACAAATATGATTCGAGGCAAGCCAGAGTCAATGTCAAAGTCAAGGACAATGACAATGACAAGGACATTGAGGGTTTATAGGTATTTGTTGAATGGTTTGTTGCCTGGTACCTTGACATTGCCAATGGCCTTTAGCTTGATCTCATCTTCAATAGCTTGATAGTCGACGTTGGGTGTGTCTAGGATGCGCTTGACAAAGCCCAACACCTCCTCCGCTGAGCAGATGTAGTCCTCACCACAATAGACTCTGTACAGCTCAAATACATACTCCTCGGCTTTGGCTCGCTTGTCCTCTCGTTGTTTCAATACGACTGCGTGTTGCTTAGCCTCCTTTGAGAAACGAACGTGGAACTCTGCCTGCTGTGGAGTGAGTGAGCCGTCCAACAGAGATGTGACCAGATAGTTTGTGGAGGCTGGGTCGCCCAGACGTCCAATCAACACCGTGTACAGCTCATTAACAAACTGTCTCGCCGTGTCATTCGTAATGTTTGTCCTAATCGCCTCCTTATCAAACTGATGTTTATCCTCATCGTAATATCTAAATCGTTGTGCGGTTGTTGATGATGATGTTGGTGTTGTTTGTTTCAAAGGTGATGTCGTTGGTGTTATCTTGTGTTGTTGAGGTTGAGGCTGAGGCTGTTGAGGATGTTGACCACCAGATTGAATAGAATGATGTTGTTGTATCTGTAGTTGAATGTGTGGCGGCAGTTGATTCTGTTGCTGTTTGTACTTTTGTAGGATGTGTTCGGGTGTCCTGTTCTTTAGAGAGTAGATTGATGGGAATGTGACATAGAGTGATTCAATATACAGAGGTGCCGTATCAAATGATAGATGACCAGCCAATATCAAGTTTGTAGCAATATCCAAGTGTTGTGTATCACCAGGCTTCTCATAATAATAAAGGAATAGACTTTGAACGAATGATTTAACTATTCAATCAATCAATCAATCAAGTTAGTCATTGTCTTCGAGGTATCTGCTATACGAATTCAATCATCATCTAATCTTACTCTCTTGTTGACTCATTCTTTTATCTGTATGTGTAGTATAGTATATATATTTATAATAGGTTGACGTTGTAGTTGTTTGGGTTATGATTAAAGAGATACTTTCATTCAATGAATTGATGAAGTGACTTTTGGAAATGTATTTTGTTTAATTTATGGTTTTGGGGTAGTTGTGTCCTTGTTCTTCACGAGTTCACTTGGTCTTGTTCAGAAATAACTGCTACTTGATCCTATGTTATTGAGTGAGTATGTTAGTATATGTATTGAACAAAGATGGTAGTACATTTGATTGATGGATATATGATGGATGGATATATGGACAATTTTATTATATCGATGGGTGGGAGAAGGATGGACAAAATAAATAAATATATAATAATATAAATATATATATATACATATATAGGACATGATCGATAGATGGATTGATAAGGATTAACTGGCATATTTGGCCTTAATAAGGCCAGGTGTTGTTATCTTGCCACGAGGTGCAAATGATAGATTATCAAGTGAATACATGATGGAGACTATACCACTCTTTGGAATCCTATTCATAAACTCATCTCCACCATTACCAACTCCAGCATTGCCACCATTGACTCCACCATTGTTGTTGTTTCCATTACTATTGTTAAATACTTGTACTGAAGGATCATCTTCATCAATCCAAAGTCTCATTGATTCTGAATCTAATCCTCTTTTCAAAGTCTGGAAGTTGGCGTTATGATGTTAGAATGAATGAGAGTGTATATATGATTATGGATACATACCTGATGTTTAACTCTATAATCATACATCAGTTGATTCAATTGATTATATACATCCAACTTTTGTGTGAGTGATGAGAAGATCACTTCCATGGTCACTGATGGATAGTTGTTATCGGATGCGCTTATGAGGATGCTGGTTGCATCACCATTTGATACAATCGATGTCAGATGGAATGGGAAACTGATTGAGAATTGATTGCCTCCAAATAGTTTGCGTGGACGTGCTACCATCACAATGTCATTGAATATATACAGGTGTCGAGTATCATTGTGATCGTATGTTTTGTTGATTCTACATGGTAGGTCAAGTATTATACGTCTTGAAGACTCTATCACTTGGAATGGTACATTATCCACCTCATCCTTGATCATCAACAATCTCTCTGTGTTTCCAGATGTCCTCAAACATTCATTGACATAATCAGCAACCTCATTCAACTTTGAATAAATCTCCTCCAACTCTGCATTCTCTCCAGGTGAGTTCTTGATCAACTCTTTGAAGAATAATGGGTACTTGCTGAATTCGTTGTCTTGTTAATGAGTGATTATCATTTTGAATTTGTGGTTAACTTACCATATCCTTTGGATTGGTTTGATAAGATAGTCTTGGAGACCAAGTCCTCTGGACAAGGGATTACTTGACACTTCGGTTAGGAACTGATTGAAGTTATGATCGGACTTGGCTAGTTCCTTGATGTTCACAATGGCCTTGGTATAGTTGATGCAATATTGGGAATACATCTTGAGGAATGCATGCTATGTAGTAGTTCATCAATGTTAGTTATACGTTCAAATAATGATTGAATGAATGTGTAACTTACAATGTTCTTGAACACCTTTGTTGTGGTCTCGATGGTTGGCGTTCCATTGGAGGTCAGGTCTGATCCAAGGGTGGCGTTGAGTCCTCGAATAATTTGAATGATCGAGAATAGTGCGGCCAAGGGAGTACGTGCATACTTGGTCTTCTTCTGCATAAGAGAGTCCACCTCACGGATGATAAAGTCAAGGTCACGAAGGTAATCACCTTCAGTTGATATCAACTCGTTGATGATACTCATTATATTGGATTCGTTCCTGGGGGTTGATGATCCTGTGGTAGTTGGCGGTGTCTGTGACTGATCTGCTGGTTGAGAGATAGAGATTGGAGGTGGCTTGGACACTACCTCACTGCCATCCTTATCCTTCTTGGATGCCGATGCCAAGTTGGGTGTAGCTGGATTACTCTTTTGTATTCCTCCTCCACCTTCATACAATGTGTTCAGTTTCTCAATCAGTGGCAGTAAGTTACCACTTCTTTGACGAGGTGTCTGAGGCAGGGAGCGAGAATCATCTGAAGATATCTCACTACTATTCGAACTGCTGTGATCATACATTGATACCAATGATCCAAAGTTGGCTGATAGTCTTGTTGTTGAGTTGGGATACTCTGTGCTAACTTGTTGCGGCCTTGGTTGCTTGCCAGGTGTTGTATCCCCACTTGTTGTACCTTGTTCCAGATCCTTCCTAGGAGGGATGGGAGGTTTGAACTGGAATGAGTCTTGTTTGGGTGGGCGCATCTTTGAAGGAGTCAGAGGAGGTTTGGAACCAGTGCTCGATGCTTGCTTATTTAGAATGCCCTGTCGCTCATGATTGATTGCTTCTCTCTCTGCGAATATCTTGACTTTTGAGAGAACACTTAAGTTCTCTGGCTCGGTCTGAAGATGTTGTTGAGGTGAGGGAGGTGGAGGTGGGGCGGGTATTGAAGATAGTACTGGAGATGGTACTAATGATGATGTGGCTGAAGATTGTACTGATGATTTGTTATGGATGTTTGAGGATGGTATGTATCCCTCAGGTAGATGATGTTGTAGAGATAACAATGTTGGAGAAGGTGGTGATGATTGGAGATCTGGAGTTGTCATTTCCGATGATGGTTGTGAACTCTTGTTGCTACTATTATTATTATTCATTATTGATAATATCTGTTGTTTCTTCATATTGACCAAGGTTGAACCTATTGCATTATTCGAGCTCTCTGTAGTGTTTCCCTGTTGTTGTTGTTGGAATTTAGATATCCGACTTTGGACATTACTACTACTACTACTATTTGGAGTTGTTGGCAACAATATAGGGTTGTCCATTATTGGTTTAAATACTATATAAAGTTATTTGATTGATTGATTGATTGATTGATAAATATTGTTAGTTCTTTATTTTTATCTCTCTTTGTTTATGTTTGTTTATATGTAAGATAAATATGATTGACATTGGATATACATTCCACTACTAGACCGACACACTCACTACTCTATCCTTTGTGCGCATCTTTCTCTTCCACATTTAGTGTTCCTATATCTTAGGACACTTGCCATATTAGACTTGTAGGTCGGTAGTGTGTGTGGTAGTTGTAGTTGTGGTGGCTTTGTATTGGCAATGACAAGTGAACTCAAAGTCTGGAGTGTGTGTGTGTGTGTGCGAGATGGTCTCTCTTCAATTATTAAGTCGAGACAAGTCTAGTGAGGTCCAGTCAAGTCCAACTATAATAATAATTAAAGAGTACATAAATACTCAATTGTCTTACATTTATAACTCATTTTCTTGTATTCCTGTATTACCAAATCCATATAATGTTGTTGGATTGGGTTTGCAAGTTGAGTCTGTATCGCTGTTCAGTCAATTCTAACTTTAAATTTGAGTAGTAAACTATTAAACTATAGTGAATAAATATTACAACTTTAAAGTTTGGTGGTAATAATATAGTCAAGAAGAGGCTCTGAGATTGATCAACTTGTTGTTGGTGACATACACAGTCAATGAACACACACTACTCTACAACTAACAATACATCAGCAACAGTCAAGTCAAGTAGCATACCGATCAAATTCTATTCTATTCGACATATAGACAGTGAGTTGAGTTGTAATCACATGAAATTGATTAGTATAACTGACAATCAATCAGTCAGTCAGTCAATCACACTTCACTTCACTTCACACTCTACCACACTCACTACTTAGTTACATGTGTTATATCATCTGAGCCTTCAACAATGAGCAATAGGGTGGCAGTGGTTGAGAGATAATGAACACGAGTGACGTTCATACACCCTTTCCTATTATAGGTGTTGCTGTTCCCACACGTCACACTACACAAACACACCTCTCTATCTAATATTGGCTGACACCACACACATATTAACAAAGAGATAATGTATAAAATAACAACAATGAATGAATGAATTGAATGAATGAAGAGTTATTACTTTGATGAATTTACACTTGCTCGGAAAGACCGCAAGACAACAATACTGGAAGGAATATTGATGGAAGTTCCTTGAGATCAACAATGGTGTTGATACGGTTGGATCGAAGGTTGGACGCAGAGGCAACTACCTTGCCATCGAGGTACAATTGCGTCTCAAATGCCATACCAGAGAACACTGGTGTGAGTCGATGTGACAGTCGGTACTTGATGCCATTGTACTGCACGTCGCACTCGGTCTTTGTGAGCAGTCCAGTGGGCGGGATCTGCAGATGGAAGTCGGTCTCCCACGTGTTGAATGGTGTCCTCTTGGCCATTGTTATCCTGAACTGCGGCTTCTTGACCACCGAGAAGTGACCGATCTTGTGCCATGAGTTGTTGGTCGTCGAGCCATCGATCACCAGATCTCTGAACTTGACCACTGGATGCTTGGGATCAAAGTAGAACGAGAACACCTGGCCCTGGAACATCGACATTCCCATCGACTTTACAATCCTAACAAAGTATCTTGACTCGCTCGGCATGTTCATCATTGCCTCCTGTGCGTTTGGTCCACGGAAGGTAGCAATGAATGTCGTGTTCTTGAGGATAAAGTGAGGGAAACCATCTGATCCTCTGACCTTCTTGACGCTCTCAGAGAGTTTGAACGCCTCTCCGTAGATGGCCGATGGAATGTCCTCACATTGATAGAGGTCCAGTGCCACGAGCTTGGTGAGACCGCTCAGACATGTCCTGATCGATTCGCCAGTGACCTTGGTGGGCATGGCCAACTTGCGCAGGTTTGGACAGCCGGCCACCAGTGACTCAGCATGGACATCGCTGATGTTGGGACATTGTCCTGCATCCAGCACCTCCAATGCTGGCGCGCTAGTGGCAATCACATTAAAGGTCGCGTCGGTGATACCGTCCACTTCGTAGATCTTTAGTTTCCTGAGCACGGGCGACATGATCACACCCATGGCCTCGTCGGTCAGTCCCTTGCACTTGGCCAAGTTGATTGATTGCAATGCGCGAAGCTTGGAGAGGTCGGTGAGGATCGGTGGCTGAGCCAGGTCGCACTGTATCAGAGACATCGTGATGATGCTGTGATTGAAGAACTTAACAAACTTGGTGAATGACTCTGGACTGATGTTGCCCAGCAACAACTTGGTGGTGGGCATGTCGAGGCTTGAGAAGAAATGTGCGTCCGACTCGATGAGCTCCAGATCCTCGGGCACCTTGAGCTTGGCGGCCATGGACTTGATTTGCTCCTTGATGTCATCAAACATCTTGGGGCATTCGCGAACCATTGGGAATATCCTCCACAGGTCGCTCTTGAGCAAGGTCTTGAGCTTCTTCAGGGTGTTGGGGTTGTCTGACGACAGCTGGAAGTAGTGTGCCACCTCTGAGATGGGACGAGTGTGGAACTTTCTGTAAGACAACACCTTGGCCATCAAGAGGTTGGTGCGTGGGTGATTGGGATAGTCATGCAGGATCTCCTGGAGCATGTTGACAAGTTGGTCGAATATCTCCTGCTCAGTTACTCCCTTACATCTAAAGATTGCCTCCACCTCCAATGCCTTGGCATCGGCCTTGTCCAGAGTGTTCTGAGCAGCATCCCTAAACACCTCAAGTGAAGTGTTAAACACATCCTTTTCCAAATAGCAGTGCTTTCCTTTAGCCAACATTGCCTTGCCTCTGTTGAACTTGGATCTTTGTGCGTGTAAGTGAGTGGAATGGTAGGGTAGGGTAAGTATGTGATTGACTGATCGAATGATTGGGATTATTCCAGTAGACACATACAGATAGAGTAGGTTCTGATCGATTCTAAACTTCTCCATTGATAGGTAGGTCTCGGCAGCCTCGTCGTACATCCTGGCCTTGACGTGGTGATCGGTCTCATACTTGGCCATGAGCATCTGGACGTTTCCAAGCTGGAAGATGGCACCATAGTTGGTACTCATGGAGTGAAGTGAGCGCTTGAGCATCGACTGCGAGATGTCCAACAGACGACGTTTGGAGCGATCGTCAGACTTGGACTCTAGAGCCTTGTAATAAAGACTCATACCGTCAGCGTAATCAATGATGTTCAGTCTGGTGATCTGTGTCTTTAGCTCCACAATGTCCGGGTCGACAAAGGACATGCCAGACTCTTGTTTGTAGTATTCCTTGATAGAGTCGGCACTCATCACAACGCCAATTGTGTTGATGAATCGATGCAGTATCCTTGGGTAGATTGGCGAGTCCTTGGTGAACAATGGCGACTCCTCTTGATTCTCGGTCAAGAACTCATTTGCATTGTTTGGATCCTTCGTATCATTGATATGTCTGAACTTCTTCTCCATCTTTGGCAACAATATCTCCTTCAGGAACTCATCATTATCGCTTCCAAACACCAAGTTGATAAAGTTGAGGATAATCTCTGTTTGGATGATTGAATGATTGAGTAAGTGATTGATCGATTGAGTGATTGATTGATTGAGTGACTTACTTCTATATGGATAATCTGAGGGTAGATGGGTCTTCTTCATCTCTCTGCGAAGTAGCTCGCGTGTAAGACTCTTGAGACATCTGGAGATGGCCTCGACAAGGAGGACCTCACGAATAGCATCGCGACTGCAACATCTACGCACAAGTCCAAGGTGTCGCATGTTGATACCCTCACTGTGGAACAGCTTGGACAGCTGGTCGCATGTCAACGCTCCCTCGGCAGTGTGTTCAAGATCGTTGGCAAACTTGGGGATGATGTTGGTAACCATGTGGTCATAGGCGTCGCGCACCTCTGCATTGTGGGTCTCAATGTCAATGGTGGGCATTGGTGAGAATGAGTCACTGCACAGTGGCACCTCATTCTTTCTGACCAACTCTAGACGCAGCAGACGGTACAGGTATGCGCCACGGTTGACGGGTGGCTCGGGTGGTGCCAGACGAGCAAAGTCCAACAAGTAGAAGCGGTTATCGTTGCCAATGTGACCCTCAATGTCAATGGGTCCACATATCGACTTTAGATCTCCGGCACTATCCTGCACACGGTGTGGCTTGATGTTGAGTACCTTGGATGTAGTGGACATGAGATGATTGAACATTGTGTTTGACGTGTGGACGGTCTGGCCAGCGTCACATGATCCATAGACCAGAGACAGTTTGTTGATAGGCAGCAGCGAGAGTGCCATCAGACGGAAGCCTCTGTAATCGATGTAAGCCATAAGGGGTACGTGCAGACCCTTGATGCCACTGTTGAGAATAGATGTACATCCGTTCAACTCGTGCGCTGCAGCCTTCATGGCATTCTCGTCTGAGCCGTACAGACCAAATGTATCGCTCTCGACTGCGAACTTGAAGAGGATGCCCTGGACGATGTACTTGTCACCTCCGGCCACACCACCAACGCTCACCGGCTTGATTGTCTTCATCTCGTTAGGCAACAGATGCTCAGAGATAATGATACGACCGTAGGCCTCAGCTGCGTAGACAAAGTCGTGCTCAAGACTGGCCAATCGCTCAAACTTATCCAAGCTGTCGTCCATCTCGAGCAGGTTCTGGAACTCGCTGTTCCATGTCATGGTCTCCTTGGATGATCCAAGGCCACTGATGTCTGTAGTGCCACTGCCGGCCAATACCTTGGGATGCGAGTATCCAGTCTTGCTAGCACCACTAATATAGTAGCTGGCATTGGAAGTCTGTAACTGGGTGGACGACTGCTTCAGGTTGTCCAGCTGCTGTGGCTCGTTACTAATGAGAGCCTCGAGACGCAACAGTGCCTCCTCTGATATATCGCTGACAAAGTCTTGATCGTCCTCCATCTTGTAGTCGGAGCCAGAGTACAGTGAGTAGTCAGCCACGCTGCCATATACTGAGGAGTAGTTTGATGTAGTCTTTGATATGGTGAGCTCACGCTCAACCTCTGAGTTAAACTCTGTTGTGTCCAGATTGGCGCCCTGTGTGACTGGACGTGATGGATCAAAGTTGTCATACTGTGATGATGATCCGCCACCACTTGATGTGTTCACGTTGCTGGTAGTTGTTGGTGTTTCCTCTCCAACCACAACATTTTCATCAGTATCCTCCTCCTGAGTCTGGTTTGTTTGGACATGGACAACATCTGGTGTGTGTACTTCAGTGTTAGGCTCAACTTGATCATTTGGAACTGTTGTGGTGGTAGTTGTCGTGTTGTCTGTGGCGGGTGCGGACTCAGGCACAGCTTGGTCTTGGTCGTGATGTGGTTGATTGGTGTGTGGCTCAGGTTGCGCAACCTGGGCTGTTGGAACGACTGTGATTGGTGTGGCTGGTGCAGATGCTGGTGCCAATGTGACGGTGACTGGTGATGTGGGAGGTGGCTTCTGGACGGGTGTCTGTACTCTATTGATCAGAGGTGCCCTCTTCAACAGATTGGATTGTTGTACTCTCTTATCCTTTACATCCCAATAAGCGAATACTGAGTTAAACTTATTGGGTGGTTGGTTATTGTTGTTATTGTTGTCAGACATGGTTTTGGTTTATGTCAACAATGATTGATAAATGAGATGTTTGTAAATTGAATTGAATGGTTTGGACAGATCATTTTTGATTATGTTTGATCAGGTGGTTGATCAAAAAACGTCAGAAAGAATCCAAAAACTAAAAATCGATTTAATTTCTGGATGAATGATTGTGTGTGTTTTCGATGAATGACGCCCATCGGAGTTAATCCAAAAACAGATACATATAACTTAAGTATTATTATGTTAAAAATAAATATGTTTATTGGAGACAATACCATGGTTCATTACCTAGTATTGTGTTGGCAGTGTCCGTAACGACGGACGAAAGAGAGAGGGAGAGGAGAGAGGAGAGGTGGTTGGTGTGTATGATGGTCGATGGAGGATTGATTGATTGATTGGATGAATGAGTGCTCTAAAGTACAATTGCCTGTCGATATTGTTTGACGCGTGATTCAAGTACACATGCTAGATACTTGTAGAACTTGGGCGCCAATAGTGGCTTGGACTTGAGGAAAATGTTGAGGAAGTAACCTTCGATTGTGTGAACTTCCAGCTCTTCGCTGCTGGCAACAACAGAGATGGCTGAACCATTGGGAAGCAGATAGCTCATCTCTCCAAAGATGTGTCCAGCAGAGAGTTTGGCCAGTGACGTAAGATTCTTGTTGAGACCAATTGACGAGATCATTGGAGGGTTCATGTTGGCGTTGATGTCTGTCAGACTGAGACCCTTGATAATTGTACACTCGCCCTTGACGATTTGGAAGATCTTGTTGAACTCAGTGCCCTCCACGACCAGGATCTCGCCCTTCTTGAACTTGAGCGTCTTGGCGCCCTTTAGAATCTGCTCCCACTCCTCCTTGCTCGGCAGGTCGGGCACGCCGGCAAACAGTTCGCCGGCCTGCTGACCAGCTTTTGCAACGCGAGGCGGTGTGGGTGGCGTCACGCCAGGTGTCGCGTGGTGCTGCTGATGTGGCTGGGTCTTTGGAGGTGGCGAGCGCACTGCACCCGTTCCAAAGTGATTCTTCCATATCTTGGTCATGATGCCATAGGCCTCGCTTAGCTCCTCCTGGCTCTTGAAGCTGAACTTCTTGATCTTGTCGCTCATGGTCAGACTGACCTGGCCCTTCTCGGGCAGGATCTTTGAAATCTTGCCAAAGGGCAGCAGCTTGGTCTTGTTGATGCCAAACACTCGGCCCTCATAGCATAGATGATGCTTGGTAATGTATAGTGTGCCGGTGGTGTTGCTGTGTTTGCTTGAGTAGCTCTTGATGATCACCTCCTCGGGTCCGAGGCCAAAGGTCGAGCGGAACTTGGAGTCGTCACCAAGACGCTGCAGGTCCGTCGACGATGGCTCGGGTATCAGGACGGAGGAACGACGCTGCTTGTCGCCCATGAGGTTGGTGGTCGACCACTGAGAGGACAACGACGTGATCTTGGGTGAGCCGAGGTTGGGGGAGCTTTGACTTGACGAGTGGCTGATGCCTTGAGGAGTGTTTGGTGAGGTACTGGCGATGAATGTGCCTTGGGCCAACGAGCTCGACGGCAGGTGGTGGTGGAGGCCGACACCGTTGGCTCCATTTAGCACAGGAGAATCATTGCTGGACAGTACAAACTTGACGCGATCCGCCATCAAGACAGCAATGTGCTTGTAGTAGGTCGCCGCCAAGATTGGCTCACTGGCAAACAGCGACAAGATGAAGGACTTCTCAATCTCCATGATCTCACAGTCATCGCTGTCACTGTACACATTGAACAGCATTGGATGATCAAACAGGAAGCTGTCCTCGCCAAAGATGTCGCCACTCTCGAGATAACGTGTCTCCTCTGGGGAGTTGTTCTCAAACTTGATGCGACCAGCCATCACACGATACAGGTTGTGGTTGACCTCGCCCATGTGCAGGATCTTCTTGCCCTTCTTGTGTCGAAGTGTCGTGGCGTTGGTCGAGAGGATGTGCCAGTCGCGCTCACTGAGCGACGAAGCGATCGATGGTGCAATGTCATTGCCCGTGAACGACATGCGGTACTTGTTGGTGGCGGTCGTCCTGCGCTTGGACTGAACGGACGACGAGGACGACATGGAGCTCGAGCTACTGCTTGTGTATGAGGGCGTTGGTGAGGATGGACTGGAGCTGCCAGACGTGTCCTCGCGGATCTTTGACACGCGGAAACACTCGTTCTCGTCCCAGACCTTCTCGCCGAGGATGGCCTCGCGCACCAGGGCATTCGACTGGTAGGCGTAGTTGCAGTTTGTGAACAACTGGAAGAACTCTTGGACTCGGTTGCCGATCAGGTAGATCCTCTCGATGTTGACCATTGTGCCATTGTTGAGATGTGATGGGTTGGACTCGTCCAAATAGGTGTAGTCCGTGAGGAACAATGCCAAGTAAGGTATACATGGCTCGCTTGGCGACACCAATGTCAAGTGCTTCCTATATGCCTTGAAGTTGATATCTGGGCTCATCAGCTGGTTAAGCTGTGTGAATAGTTCGTTGGCCTTTGGTGAGACAAGCTAAAGGGGTGAGGGGTCAAGGTAAGAAGGTGGTCCAAGGGCATCCAGTCCAACCACCGACGCGATACATACAGCCCAACTGCTCTTCAATCTTGATATGGCAGAGTTGTGTAAGCTGGCAAGTATCTCCATGACACAGTTGTAGTTCTTTAGTTCTCTCGCGTGATTGGCAATGTTGATGAATGACTCGATGATCACTGCTCTCTCCTCAGGTGTCTCCTTCGATACAATCTTGGTCGATACCCAACTGACTATCTGTTTGTGTTATAAGCAGGCAGCAGACTGTCAGTCGCCAGTCCAGTCCTCCTCCTCATCCTCCCTCCTAGGTCTACTTACTCTATTGAACCAAATGATAAAGTTCTGTATGTTGGCTGCTTGATGCTCCTTGGTCCACGCCTTTTGGGAGAACTCGTTGGTGGTCAGCGATGTTATCAGCTCGTACTCCATGATGGTGAGCTCGCGAGCAATGATCTCTGGTGGGAAGGCCGCCCTCTCCAAGCCTTCCTCGTCCACGTTGTTCTGATATTGGCTGCCATTGTTGCTGCTCATGATGCCAAAGGAGTGCGACGGGGAGTGCGCACCACTCACCGCACTGCTGCTGCCCGTCTTTGAACGGAATCCACTGCGATTGCTCATCTTGGAGCTCCTGCTTGGATGATCGAGCGTGGGCGAGTGCACGCCGCTGCCAGACGACGTGGTGCCGGGTGGCGCGCCACCATTGAGCAGGCCAGTCAGCACGTTCTGCACGGGCTCCTCCTTGGTGTTGACACTGAATGAGAACCTCATCGTTGAGGCAGCGTTGGAGATGCTTGTGCTGGTGTGTGGACGATGTGCACCATTGCGTGGAGGCTCCAACTTTGTAAGTTTCCTTGCCTTGAAGAACATCAAGAACAACTCATTCTTTGTATCCTCGCTCAGTGTATTAAGGAACTCTATCGACACATTGCATAGCTCTGCATTCTGAAAATCCTTCTCATTTAGTGTTCCAATCAATTGTCTAAACAAGTGTATAACGCTGTTGTGTGGCAGTGGTGTACCGTGTTAGCGTCAATGGATGTGGCGCACGCCAAGATGTTGCCCAGCCTCGATAACATACTTTTCCTGTACAATCTCGACCTCTATCTCAAACAGTCTCAAGTGATCCTTGCTACTGCCTACTGGAGGACCTGTATATCTAGTGATCAATAGACGAATTAACTCTAATGGTGTCGTGAAGTCTCGGAATGTAAGGAAGAAGGCTGACGAGAAGAAATAATCTGTTTGATTGATTGGTATGTTTCGGTGTTAGTCTAGTCGACCTCGCTCGCGAGCGTCCATGACATCCCATAATATGTACCAAAGGATATTGCCTGAGTCATTTTCTCGATGAGCTTTGAGAGCTTGCAGCACTTGATGGCTGACAGGCCATCCTTTCTGTTGATATTCTGTAGGAAGATGATTTGTGAATCGTCATCCTCCTGGTAAAAAGGAAATGGTGTAATCATTTTGCTACTGCTATTGCCATTGCCACTGTTGGACATGTTGCTGTTGCCGTTGCCATTGCTACTGCCACTGCCATTGCTTGATACAGTTGTTGATGCCATTGTACCAGTGATGGTGCTACTCTTCTCTACTGGCCTTTCGCGCCTCGCAGATGGTCACTATCAATCTCTTTCTTGTTATGTAAGATATATATATAAATGATGATATTACTGATGTCCTGTATCTGTTTGATTTGAATTTGAATGTCCTCTTCCTGATGCTACTCTACTTGTATTACTTCTACTACTCTGTTACTATTACTACTGTGTTCTATTATAATCTTTGTAGAATTGATTGCTTCCCTCCTACTATCTAATGATGAGGATGAATGATTGATTGATTGGATGATTGGATGATTGATTGATTGGGATACTTTTGGCTATGAGTTAATATAAATAATATAAATATATATACAGGGCAAAGTTACATATAGGGCAAGTGTGAAGATATAGAATGGATTGGATTGCTATCGATAAATAGATGATCGAGTTGTAGAATGATGTAACAAGTCGTTGTCTTTTGGTAGCGTGCGTGGTGTTGTGAGTGAAGAAGTGAGTGAGTGTGGTAGACGCTGTTGCTGTTGCTGTTTTAAGGATAGGGGAGTGAGAGAGTGAGTGAATGAGTGTGAGTGGTGATGTATGATGTGTTTGTGTGATGACTATGAAAGTGGCTATTGCCGACAGTCTGTCTGTATGTCTGTCTGTCTATCCTAGTGTGATTGATTGTTTGTTTGAATTGAACTGGATTGGATTGGATTGGATGGGATGTTTGAATTGATTGATTGATTGATTGTAAATATATCTACATTAATGTTATCTGTATGAGTGAATGTGTATGGAATTGTTTGAAAATGGGAAAAGACGGTGTTATTGTTACTGTGTGCGCGACTGTTGTTGTTGTTTGATTGAAACCCAAGAAGGATTGTGAATTGGGAATGAGTGAGTGAGTGAGTGATGATTGATGCTTTGCTTCCATCAACAAACAAACAAACCAACAAACAGCACAACACAAGAAAATAAAATCGGTTGCGAACCCGAAGGTGTTTGTCGTCGTGGCTCTGGATCTCGAACCCAAAACACCAACACTAACAATACATCATGTTTGGTTGATGATGTTATTGATCGCCTTTTCCATCATGTGTTATTATTTAGTTCGTTTCGAATTCCCTACCTTGGATATATCTCTTCGTTATTCTGTATTCAAACTTATTAATCTGTTTAACTTCACTTCTTAAACTTGTTGTGAATCTTATTTGTGTTTATATATATATTCGTTCATCATCAATAACAACAACAACAATGTCGTATTGACCATTCAATCATTCAATCATACATCCAACAAACACAAAACTCTCTGCTCTCTCTCACAGCCATCCATTCAACACGTTTCATAATGGGAACAGGCCTACCCTCCCAAAACATAGCTTTGCAATGGCCCAACATGCTAATTTTGCCATCATCACTCACTCTTTAAAATATCTCCATTGGTGTAGATCTAGATTAGGTTGCAGTAGCTCCGACTGTGCCACCAAAGCATCGGCACCTTCATGGGGAGCTGGTCTGTAAGTGTGTTGTTTGACATCATTGTTCATGAATGACCCAAGTTCGCTGAGAACTTCTACTTTACTCCTTTGTTAAAGGATAAGTCAGTCAGGTCAAGCCAAGTCATCATCATTATTATATCTATTATCAATCAATCAATTAATTTGATAGATATGATCTGTTAACATGTTTGAATGTGATGCTATTTGAATGGAGGTCGAGAGTAGATAGAGAGTGTGTGTATGTGTAAAGAAAAGAGATAGATTGATGCACTAACAATGAGACCAGATTATAATGATGATGATGATGTTGTTGATGATGGTGATGATGTACAAACCAACGATGATGTTGGCAAGAACAACAACAATAATCATTTCATCATCTACAGAGAGAGAGTAGTAGATGGTGTATTGCCATCAATCAATCAAACAAACAATCAATGGATAGGGTGGCCGTTGCCACCACCAACTCTCTCAAAGAATTACGCCGTTTCGTTGTTTGGAGTTGGAGTTGGAGTTGGAGTAAGAGATAGAGAGTCGTGAGTTGCTAGGTAGGTAGGTACTCACTTTAAAGTTGACAATCCCAACGTACTGTTGTCAGTGTCGTTGTCGTTGTTATGTGTGTTTGTTGTGTGTTTGTGTTATGTTTAACAACGTTTCTACCATCAATCCATCCATCAATCACTCACTTCATCCACCCAAATGAACATGATGATCAGAAATCATCTATATTATAACGGTTAAGAGTACTGGCAGTCTCATCAAATTGGCACTGACTTCACACTTAAAAACACTCCACAGTTATCATAAGCCATGAACCACATCACGTGATGAGAGCAGATGTGTTGCCCTGTCCAGTCCAGTCCAGTCCACATGTGATGATGATGATGTTGATAGACGATTAAGTTGTATCTGTATGTGTGTGTGTTATTTAAATGTGATCAACCATGTATATATCTAACACACACACACAAACACAGACACAACATACAGATAATACACATCATCCATCATAGTGGTTCGTTGGTTGGAGGCTGTGTTGAGGGCTGTGGGTGGTCGACCACCCACCAACACACACACACACACAAGTGACCTCCTATTTATAAATGGATGGATGGATGTATGGAATGGCAGAGATTGATGGCTAGGAGTAATAATTGGAAGCACCTATGGCAGCACATGGAATGGACCTTGTGGACAATTACAACAGAGTCTGATCATGTGCTTGATGATAATGCGAGTGCTATTGTGTGTGTTAATATATGTGTTTGATAGTGTGTGTGTGATTGATGGTTGGTGATGGAGAGTGTGAGGCGAGTACGATTGTGTGTTTAGGGGTGGAGACAGCGGTTGGGTATCGACTAATGGGATAAGTATTGTGTTTGATCCTACCCATCCATCTTTAAAACAGCCCCATAGTGGTGCTACTACTACAGTTGCTACTGCAATGCGGCCGGCTGGTTAGTTATATCTACTTTACTGACCATCAGTCTATCACTCAATCACTCTCTCTATCATCACTCACCTACACACTTACTGACCAGTTGGCCGCATGACCTTCCATTAAAATTAAAGTTATTTGTACTTAGATGATGGTGGTGCTATTGGAGATAGTTCATTACGCATTTCAATCAAATCACTCAACAGTATTGTAAATAGGTACCCCTTCGATAGATAGTTTATTTTTATTCCATTGTAACTGGAACTATAGTTAATATTTCCATCCATCCTTCCATTTTGTAAATATATATTTTTTTTAATTAATTAATTATAATATCCTATCTTTTTTTTTTTCAAATAATAATAATAATAATAATAATGTTGGCAATTAATCAATCACAATCCAATAATAATAAGAAACAATCAGCACTTGAATTATTATTATCATTAAGGACACTCTCCGAAGATGGAGAAGTACCAAATTCACCACCCTCATATATAATTGATGAGGAAAACATAAATAATAATAATAATAATAATCAATCAATTAAATCAATATCACCATATATGAAGCCACAACAACATGTTGGCCAAACAACACCGGTGACTAGTTCACCACCTTCACTCTCGTCGGTCAATCCAACACCTCTGACGACACCACCATCGATCAAATCATCACCGCACTCTATCAACTTTATAACAAAATCGCCATCGCCACCACATTCACCGCCATCGTTCAGCGAGGTGCCAACAGTCAAGAGCTCGCCACTCGAAAACAGCCCACCCTTGACGCCACCATTCAACACGGCCAATGCCCTGACGTCCAGCCTCGACGCATCGCCTCTCTCACTGCCAGTTGCACCACGACCCTGTAAATATCCACTGTGCCTGCTGTGTCAACGCGGTCCACCTTTAATCGTGTTGAAATGTCCAACATGGTCCACCATCATGCGTGTAGTATTCTACTCATTGTCCAAGAGTATGCCAGACCGACTCTACTACAATCTACGCACTGATGTCTATTCCTGGATGTGTGATCACTGGGACTACCTGTGCCAGCCATCCAAAGATAGTAAGTATTTCAATGCACTCTTCCAAGTCCAAGTCCACGTTGATGTTGACTAACATTGAATGATCGCAGAGTCACATAACTGGCGCAAGCAAGTCCAAGACATGTTGAGTCATAGCAAGAATCTGTTTGAGTCTGGAACGGATCACTTCAAACAGAATGGCTTCTGGAGACTGAAGCCTCAGATGGACATTGATCCATGGACCATCAAGAAGCCACAGCGCGACAAGTCCAAGATATCCACATCTTCGACAACTTCGCCAACAAAGAACAAGCATTCATCGGATGAGAATGGCCAGTCATCCAAGAAACTGAGACTTAGCTATTCCGACGTGGATGAGTGTCCTGAGGAGATGGGTATGTATTAGTTATTAATCCATGTGAATGAGTGATGATGATTATGTTACTTACTCGCTCTTTTTACAGACGCAGACATCACTGACTACTTGATCGAGAATGACAATGATGTGAGACTGGAGATTGAGTCTGTAAATAGGGAGATCAATGTGATGCTGCAGCAGATCAAAGCATTGAACACTAGTCTTCAGTGGCAGCAGCAACAGACATCATGTCGATCATCGGCAATGATGATACCCGAGAAGTTTGACCTCCGGTCATCAACATCATCAATGTCATCGTATGGCCAGGAGTTGTCGATGGGAGTCATCAGACGCAACAGCATCAATGGCAACATCAAGCAGGAGGGAGCCGCCTTCCTTCTTCCACACCTGCGTCCAATGGAGTCCATATGTGACGCCAAGTATCAGCTGTCCCATATCGTTGGATAATGTTAATGATGCGCTGCAATAAACTGACTGGGTCCAATCCTCGATCGCACTTTGTGTTGTTGTTGATGTGTGTTGTTGTTGTGTTGTTGGGTCAGAGCATGTCCTCGGGCAGCTTTTTGTTGGGCTTGGAGTAGAAGCTACCACTACGAGACAGGCTGTTGCTGGGCTTTGATGTGAGGAACTCGTAGACCAGTACAGGGCCATAGACAAGATGCATAATAAACTTTGCCTGCAACGGTTGTATCAGCTGCACAACAAACACAGACGAGATGATCCCGGCGTGTGGATTGGCGAGGAAGTGGTAGAGTATTGACATTATGGCCGCAGTCTTGAAGGATCTGGATTGATTGAGTGAGTGAGTGAGCATATGATCAAGAGTGAGATACCATTATACATACATTGATGGATCAGATAGAGGACTCCTCTTGCCAGGTTTGTAGTGATTGAGAAATAGATTCTTGATCAAACTTCCAGATACAGCCTTGGTGAGCGAGAGGAATAAAGAGCCAAGGAGTGATGGTGGGAGTACCGGTGAACCATATGAACCTTGACGCCAAGGTTGATTAGGTGACATTGGCAGATCATATATTGATATAATATCATCGGCAACCTTTGTTGTCATGAATATTAGTTCAAGTGCCTAATTGATTGATTAAATGATTGAGTTAGCTTTGGAATGGTTGTCATTCGATCGATCAATAATACATACCCTGCCTAATGGAGTATCAAGGATACGAATGATTGGAGGGAAGAGTGAGTAGATGAACCAGATGGTGAGGTTGATTGTTAGGGCCACGTTGTTGTGTAGCCACTTTGGTGAGACGCCAAGCATTAGTGCGAATAGAGTTGAACTGACAAAGTCTGAAACAAAGTAGATGGCAAAGCGCATCAAGTGTGGAGTCTGTCGTCTGCGAAGAAAGTCATACTCTCTAAGCATTGACAGACACTTTGTAATGTGCACTACATATGCTGGTGTGAAGAAGACCAAGTTGATTGCCATCTCATTCAACATCTTGCCCCAGTCTACTGGTGCTATTGCTGTTGCTGAGGCCATAACAGCTTAAGATGTTGTAGTTATTGTTGTAGCTGTTATTGTTATTGTTGTTGTTGTATAAGTGTGTATAGTATCTGTATGATTCATTAAACAATGATTCAATCAATTGATCACAATGCAACAATGACTGTACATCTGCATGTTTGCACGATTGAAAGTCACATGACCTTGTTTGACTTTGTGGGTTGCGACCTGACATTGCATGTCTTGGTGGCCCAACAACAACTTTATTCATTGAGTAATATACTTCTTGGATGATGAATGAGGGAAAGAAAGAATGAATGTATGAATGATGACTCATCAATCTAAAGTTGAAGAGCAACATTGATACAGGCTACCTCTTGTCCATTCTGATCGTTGATCACTACGTTGGCAGAGTACTTTCCAGATGGCACTGTCGATGGAATCATTGTAGCAAAGGATCTTGTGTAGGAACCAGCAGCAATTGGACATGGAAGAGGGTTGTCTGCATTACACAGTGGCTCATTCTGGTTCAGTATAGTGATGAATCCATACTTGAGAGTTATATGAACTGTACCGTCTGTGATCTGTTCATCTAATTAATGAAGAAATAACGAGTTAGCGTCATCTTTATATTTGAAGACTCATCAAGAACATATACTTACTCAAAGTTCCAGAGGCGGTAATATTGACAACTTGACCTTTGACTGGAGGGTCTGGTACAATGAGTACGGTATCAATGGCAAAGTGGTCACTTGATGATCCACAGCTAGTCCATATGTCACCATAAATCGAATGGGCAGAGGTCAACACTACCAAGAGAAAGAGAACAGTTCCAATTAACTTCATTTTTTGTGTAGAAATATAGAGAATTAGAGATATTAACTATTAATTTAAGAGATGATGATGAGGAATATGATTGAATGAATGAAAGAATGAATGATAAGGTGAAACTATGTTCTTCAAATTGGTGTGGCTCACATTCATTACCAACCAATCTGTAGTGTTAGTTTAAATATATTAGTGTGGTTTGATTGATTGACAGTGTGCCATGTATAGCAATCAGTCACACATTCATACACAACAACAACAACAACAGCACTGACACCAATAACACCCAACAGTTGCAGTCCACGATCAAATATACATATACACATATAGTAAATAAAATGAATATAAATACTATGCTTAACATTCTATGGACCTGGATACTTTGCCCAGAAAGTTTGGAAGCAGAGACCTTGTGGAAATCAAGGAGAGAGATTTAGATCAGTCTGTCAACGACTACATGGAATGAAGTTGATCGTTGCCCAGGATAACTCACCAGTCCACAATGACCGCACAGTCAAGGAATGAAGAGTTCCTTAAAAGCTGACTTTGAGACCATGGATTGGTCCAGCATACAGCCCGGAACAGAATGTGATAATCCGACCAACTTCAAATTCAGGCTTTGCTCCCTGAACTCCGGGTCATTTTGGTGTTAATGTTTACATGTTGGCATTCTTAAATCTATTGGAGATAATTTTTTGATTGCACTCATCCAAGACTGTCAATCATTTGATTGACTGATGATCTCACACATTGTTATTCATAAATGTTGAACAAACTTCAACTTGAAAGTAATACTGTTGTTGGTCAGTATATAAACTCTAATGCGCAGCTTAAGATGGTCATTCAACAAGCAAACAAGATATCAGATAATGAATAATCAACAAGTTGACCAACCTGCCCAAATAGTTGCCCCTGCTGGTGCTCTCCCTGCCGATGCTCCGCTTGCTGGTGCACCTCTAGTTGAGGTTGTTGTTGCCGCTCCTCCAGTTCCAGAAGTCCCTCCTGCTAAGCATGCTCCCCTCGGTGCTCCTGCTCCTCTTGGTGGTCCTCCTATCGGTGCTCTGGTCGTAGCCAAACCTGCCCCTCTTGTCCCTCGTCAGATAACAGTGCACTACGCTAACATTGACTTTGACATTACTGTCAACGGCAACACGAGGTACAGAGACATCCGAGCAAGAATTCTCGAGAATCCTGATAGTGTCAACTTGCATAACTTGCGCAATCTCCAAGGTTGTGTCATCGAGTACCGTCCAGCTGCAGTTAATGCTGCTGTGGCCAACTCCAATGCTCTGATCCCTGTGGGTATGAACCACGTCTACATCACAGAACCACTTGGTATGTATTCATGTTCGATAATAACTTTGTTGTTTGTTTGTTTATCATTAACTCCGAGCAGTACGTGTTTTCTGGAGAGACAATGATCGGCGTCCAGTTCTCCAGCTTGCTCAAGGATCAACTTTACAGGACATCAAAGAGCGATTAAATTTGGTTAGAGCAGCTCTCCGACCCAGAAACCCTCCTGCCCCCGATGTCAATCATCTTCCTCAGCCACTAGCATATAGTATTCCATCTCCCTATCCAGCTGGTGACTTCACACTGATCGACGTGAAGAAAGAGGTATGTCTCATTTAATATGTCCAATCCATCACTTTGACTAACATATTAACAGTCTATTTTTAGTTAAGGTGGATATGGAGAGTTTTGCTTCGGTTTGCTCCTGGAGTGGCCTATATAACCGCTTTAGTGGCAATAGCCGCTTTGGTTATGTCAGGAATCGCCTTGAAGAAGAAATAAATACCCAATCACTCACCACATCCACAATGAGTCCTGGGGATTATCCAAACTCAAAAAAAGAGTATCAGGGAGTCGGACTTGAGGAAATTTAAATAATAAATTTAATTATTTAATCAAATAATGGAAGTTACGTATTTTTGATTATGTCGATTGAATAATGCAAAGTATAACGAGAATAGATAATATTATTTCCTGCATTTATACGTTGTGAGTAACCCACGAGACATCTTTGTTAGATACTCGGCATGTCCTTTGGTACGTTGGCAATCTATGCTGTGGCAGTGCACTTGTGATGCTTGCTGAGCACGCTCGATGATGTTTGGCAATAGAGGACATATCTCATCGCCTTTGCCAAATTGATTGAGTGTTCGTAGTAGACCGGCATGAAGCTTGAGATGCTCTGGAAAGATTGAAATGTATCGTGTGTAGAGTTGTTGTGCATTGGTCCACTCGCCGCCAACCTCCATCAGCAGTCCCATGTCGCCAATGAACTCGTATTCAGTGTGATCACTTAACAATCGATCATTCATAACTTCCCTCTGTATCATTCTCTCTGCAATTGAATAGTTATAAAGTGATTGTTCTTGATTGGATGCTGAGATTGCAAGTGCTCCACTAGCGATGTTTGATTGATTGATTGGTGAGTGAATGAGTGAGTGAATGGAACTATTCCATGAGTATTATATTGTGATACTTACATATCAACATAGAGTCTACGGATATGTGATGTTGATATTGATGCTCCAACGATGATTGTGAAGCATAGGATGAGGATTACAAAGTCTTTGGCAATTTGTAGGCTGCGGTTAATGGATATGAGTGATGGCCCGATGATGATGGTCGATGTGATGAGTAGAACTTGTTTGAGTGTGGAAACAGCCTCAATTGGTGCCAATTGATCAATGAGCAGATAGATCAGTCCGACACTGATTGTTGACATAAAGATATTGATTGGTACCATATTGATCAGGTCACTCATGTTCCTGGTGCTGGTGCCTGATGAGATTGATCGATGTAGTCTGTTGACTCTACTGATCAATGGTGATATGATGTTGTTGGTGATGATTGATGGCGTTGCCAACATGTAGAGAATGACCATGAACTGCGAGAAGGTACCAATGCGCAGACCAGACATGCCCATTGACACGTGCATTGGGATGCCGACAAGTGGTGCCAGTGGCAACAGGAAGTTGACGTGTAGTGCAACGGCCAGGAAGAGCTCGGCCACAATAGTGAGGTTGGAAACGATGGCCATCGCATTCACCGAGGTACCTAGAGTGGCGGCGAATGTCGAGTGCACCAGCTCTTTGAAATCGGGTCCGACCATCCTTTGCAACGACACTCCTTGTATCCAGTTGGGATGTAGCTTGGCCACAACAGTCCACAGATAAACGATGGATAGTTGGATCAACACCAATCTAATCTGCCACACGTAGACATACTCTTTCCTCTCGCTTGCATCCGATATCCTTTTCCAGTCGATGGTGGAAAGTATTGCCAACAAGAGTACGATGAGGTAGTGATGCTGGAAGTTGTCGGTCTGACTTGACAGCACAAGGAACGCCTTGATCAAGGCCACCAGGTATTGTTCAAAGTGATTATGGACGCCAAGAGCAATGCGGATTGAAAACACTCCGCACACGCCAAGGGACACGAGGAAGGTATGCCAGTCGATGAGTGGCGCGACCACCGCGTCGAGCACGGCGGGTAGGTGACCGATGTTAAACGGTGTGATCTCGCGCCAGTAGTTGGCAGCGCGTGGGATCTCACACCAGCAGTCAATGGCCAGCATCGCGTAGAAGCAGAATCGGAACAGGACGAGCAAGCAGCTGTTGAAGGGCGTCCATGCGACGATGAACTCACTCAGCAGTCCACCTGTCGATGTGTCGTGAACAACTTTGTTCTTTGATTGTCCTCGTAACTGATCGTGTACTTTGTCACGCTGACCAACACCGCCTGGCGTTGATTCCTTTGACACAGGTCTCTTGCTATCCGCTCGATCACTTGTGCTCTGCACATTTCTATTCTGTCGCTCCATTGTCTTGTGTATAGTTTATCTGTGTCGATCTGTTTGGTCTTGATGTTAGTCGACTAGTGTGTACATAGTGTATGATCGCGATGAAGTATGTATATACCTTTGTTTGATTGTGTTGGAAGTAGTAGGTGGCTGAGCACTTGGTGTTGGAAGTCGTGGGAGAGAACATACGCCAGACGAATCGTTCGTCGTGTAGTGCAAATAGTTCGGCAAGAGGAGTGGCGTCAATAGTCTGTTGTGTTGTTGTTGTCAATGACTGTTGTGGCTGAGTGAGATAGGTGTAGTAGTACTTGATTGGGAAGTATGACTGAGCAGCAATGAACAATATTACTGTTATCAATATCAATGTTGTCTGTTGTTTACTCTGTTGTTGTTGTCTTTGTTGTGATTGTTGCTGATGACTAGTAGACATTTATATATAAGTATAGTATACTATAACTACATTACAATGTCAATGAATGAATGAATGAGGATGAACATGCATGAACCTTCGAAGGTCATTTCAAGTTTGTACAACCCTATAACAAAGATAGAGGATAGAGACAGCCCAACCTCTACTCAAGCTTTATTACACCCCATACTACAAGCTTGTAGAACATCTTCATGAATCTGTTCCTGATGGCCTCACCGATGTAACCAACATCATTGGCATGCATTCGTTCAGAGTTGGCACGACTGATGTTGACCGCTTTGAAACCAAGTCTGAGCATCTCCTTCTCGTAGGCCCCGATCAATGTCTGGAGATCACCACCTTTGGCTACCTCTATCAAAGCCTTGGCTAGGTCAAGACCATCCTTCATTGCAGTGTTGCCACCCATACCAGCGTGTGACGTCATGGCGTGTGCCGCATCGCCTAGCAGTGTGACCCTTGACACCTTGGGATACTGAGTGGGCGTGGCCTGGAAGTAGGAGTGGGCCTGATCGGTCATCACATGCTCTGGTGTGGCCAGCTCGTTGACCATCTTTCTCAACAACGGATGCCAGTCTTCCATGCCCTTTCGAACGACCTCTAACATGGCAGCGCGACCCTCTGGAAGAGCACCCTCTGGACGATATTGGTAGGAGATGAGCACTAGGTTGTTGCCAATGGACGAGTCATTCTGAGCGACGATACGTGTGATGATGTCCACCTCCTTGACACCAAAGTTGACGGCCTCTTGCAACGAGTTACTCCTGCCAATGATTGCCGTGTTCTTCTTGTTGCCCATGATCTTGACGATCATCATATCATTGCTAGAGTTGGTGAAGATCTCGTCGGCATCGTCCTTTGGCACATTGGGGATGAGCATGTCGATCTTGTTATATGTTGCAGCACTCGAGCTCAAAGTCTGGGCAGCTTCTGCTTCCTCACGGTCGACTTGATACCGTCCGGCGCCAACCAAAAAGTCGCCAGTGTCCTTTGTGCCGTCGACAAAGGTCACCTCGACACGACCATCTTCATGTTCGGTGTAGGACTGAATACGTTTGTTGTAGGTGATGTCCAGACCCTCCATGAGCACTCTTCTCAACTCGACTCTGTTGACAGTGGCGCCGGCAGGTAGGCCCATGAGATGTTCGAGTTGCTTGTTGGTGATGATAAACTGTGTGCCAACTCTGAACAACTCGGTCTGGATTCTCTGGAACTTCTCTGGCGACAAGGCATCCTTTAGTGCAGCTGTGCCAATCTTATTGATACCAATAAGATAGCCCTGCACTCTAGATGTAGGATGTGGATCCCTTTCAAATATTGCCACCTCCACAGTGTCTGGAGCATACTTTTGCAATGCACCGGCCAACACCAGTCCACCAAGACCAGCTCCAGCAATCATTACTTTGAATCTAAATATGAAATTAGACGAATTAGTGTAAATGTCGGGACATCAATCAATCAATCCATCAATGATACTTACTTCTTTGAAGTTGAAGAAGATTGTGACATTTTATTATTATTACTATTGATATTTATTATTTGTGTAGATATGACTAACTATCTGATTGACTTATTACAATTATAAATGTCAACGATCTATCCATTTATAAATAACCTGACCATTTTGGTAAAAGAGATATTTCAGTCTATTTATGTCTTGGTCCTCCAAGTCGAGGGTAAGTCTATTCATTCAGCGCACCCCTCCCCATCTTTACATTTTTGGAACAGTGTGTCGCTTTGACAAGCGAGTCAAAGAAATAAACACACAAACATTATGTGTTTTTGGTGACAAATACATAATCAATCATTGACATAAAGATGATGATGTATATATTTGTTTGTGTAAGTATAGGTCGATCAGGCCTTTGTTTTTTGAATAGTTATCGTAGACGATTCCTTCTCTGGACTACTCAAGTACACATCAGTCAACATAACTTCCAATGATCATTCCTTAAAATAATACATAATGCAATACTATCATATTTTTAGAATTCTGAGATATCTAAACAAAGTTTTTTTACCTCTATCGAATATATAATACAATGATGAGTTGTAATCATAACTTTATTTGTTTGAAATGAACTTCTGTATCATTCTTTAGTTGTTACCATCCATCATTGTGAAGGGTTACAAGTGTCATTGATTCAAAGATCGGCCATTCACCAAAAATCATCGAGATTGTTTGATTGTTTTCAAAGGGTTTGGCCTGGCGGATGTCATCGTCATCGCCCGTTTGATCTGCAGCTCAATCAACCAAAAATTAAAGATAATGATATTTATAAATACACACTTGTCAGTGTCTCTAATTCATTAACAACACAAACAGATACATAACAAATACATAACAAATATTATATATATATTAGACGAAGAAGTAAAAGATGAAGGCCATTAAAGCATTCTTCAAACCAACTACATCACCAAAGCATACATCTGGACAGAATGTTGCAGCTGACTTGTGCGATTTGACTTTAGATGAGAGTACTTATCACTCGGCCAAACAACAGGAGCCAAGTTATTCATTGTTCTTCTCTCGTCTGGACTCAAAGCGTGTTCAACCTTTTGTCGGTCTGAAGGGCAACAACACTGCCATTCACTTGGGCAACAAGTTCCAACTGACCTCGCTCCAGATCGATGCCGTCGTCAATGATGCCAGCGTCACAACCGTCTACACACAAAAGTATCGCAACGGATTCACCGAGCCGGTCGAGGCCAAGTACGAGATGCCCTTGGCGCCAAACGCCGCCGTCTCCAACTTTGTCGTCACCTACAATGACAAGGTGCTCGTCGCCCAGATCAAGGAGAAGGCTCAGGCACAGAACGAGTACTCAGACGCCATTGCCAGTGGAAACCAGGCATTCATGGTCGAGAAGAACAGCAGTGGCTCGTTCACCACGCTCATTGGCAACCTGCCACCAACCGACGAGGTCACCGTGTCGCTCACCGTGGTAAGCGAGATTGGCACCCATCTCGACAGACTGCACTTCTGTCTACATCGCTTCATGTTCATCCAGACGCCCTTTGACCTGGTGCTCAAGCTGGACGTCCAGTTGTCCGTGCCAATCGAGTCGATCACATTCAAGGATCACTCCACTGGAGTGGACACCACCGTCGATGGACACAATGGCAAGCTCACCTACACCACCTCTGAGGGAGTGCCAAAGAACATCATTGTGGACATCAAGCCACAGCCAGTGGCACAGCCATCATACTTCCTTGAGAAGGGACCAACAGACGACACCTACGCACTTGGCCTCAACTTTTATCCAAGATTACATGTGACTCCAGATGAGGTCGACCAGGCTGCCGAGTACATCTTTTTGGTCGACTGCTCAGGCTCAATGTCTGGCTCTGTCATTGAGCAGGCCAAGCTTGCATTGGAAATCCTGATGCGTTCGTTGACCGAGCGTTCAAAGTTCAACATCTGGTTGTTTGGTTCGGACTTTGTGTCTCTGTTCCCAGAGTCCAAGCTCTACAATGATGAGACCCTCGATCAAGCCAGCAAGTACATTGTCGGCATTGATGCCAACTTGGGAGGTACCGAATTGTTGCCACCAATGAAGGCCATCCTTGGTAACCCATACGATCCACAATACCCAAGACAAGTGTTCATTCGTAAGTCATCCATCAGCGTCCAGTACATCACACAACCTTGCTAACGCCTCACTCAATCAATCAACATTAGTTACCGATGGTGAGGTCAGTCAACGTGATGAGTTGGTGGACTTTGTTGGAAAGGAAGCCAACACAACTAGGATCTTCACCTTTGGTATTGGTGGAGGTGTGGATAGAGAGTTGATTGTCGGAATGTCCCGTGCCTGCAAGGGTTACTACGAGTTCATCCAGGACGAGAGTGATATGGAGGAGAGAGTGATGACTCTGATGAATGTCGCACTGGAGCCAACCGTCTCCAACATCAAGGTCGACTGGCATGGACTTGATGTGCTCCAGGCACCAAAGTTGATCCGTCCAGTCTTCAACCTGGAGCGCATGCTCATCTATGCGTTGATCAACAAGAAGCCATCAAAGTCGTCGGTTACCATCACCATCACTGCCGACGGTCCCACCGGCAAGGAGTTGGCTTACCCCATCGAGGTCCACTTTGACACTGCCCAGACCACCTCGAACAAGCTGCACACCCTCACCGCACTGATGGCCATTCGTGACTATGAGGAGGAGGAGCGCAAGGGATCACATACCAAGAACAAGGACAAGATCGTCGCGTTGGGATTGAAGTACCATCTGGTCTCCAATCACACATCGTTCGTCGTTGTTGCCGAGAACACCAGTGGCAAGCCAGTGGAGGACACACTAAAGGTGGTCAATGTGAAGCAACCTGAGCCCATAGAGCAGGAGGAGGATGTGAACACTACCTTCAATGCACCAACAATGTTCTTGAGTCAGCAGGTTCAGGGATTCACATCAATTCCCTCTGTTTCTGCCACAATGTGCGCACCACCATCCCCAAGCATCCTCCGTTCAGGTTCGCCACGTAAGAGGACTACCTCGAACAACGTGTCTCAAATCCTATCAGCACCAGTCCAACTTGACATGTGCGAAGGAGAGGCACTGGATGACTGCAAGGTGTCATACTCAATGTGCAAGTCTCAAATGTATGTTGAGGAGGAGAGGATCATCCCGACCGTCAAGGAGTCCAACGAGATGATGGAGCTCATTCGTTCACAAAAGGCCAATGGAAGCTGGTCCTCAGTTGGCTCATTCAAGGTGCCATCCGTGGCCAGCATAGCCAAGTCATTGCCAGCCGATGTCTGGATCACACTATGTGTAATCTGTAAACTAGAGTCGTCATTCGCCGACAAGAAGGCACAATGGCAAGCCATTGTCACCAAGGCCATCAAGTGGATCAAGCAACAATTGACCAAGGCTAGCATGGCCGACAAGTATGACCAACTTCATGAGGCTGCTACCAAGGCATTGTAATTGTAATAATAATAAATGAATCATATCAATCAAGATCATAAATATGATCTGGTTCAGGGAATAAGACCTTAACACTTATCGACTTACACATAGTAGTTGTACGAATTCAACATTAATGCTTAGTATCAGTCAGTGAAGGTTATGTTGTTGGCCATGGCCAACATGGACTCTGCAGATATTGATCTGATTGGCTTAATAAAATGCCTTGCCTGTCTATTAATAGTTATGCAAAATGATCATTTTGGGTAATTTTCACAACAAGATGTGTGGTTCGTTTTGTGTCGGTTCACAACCAATCATTTGATAAAAATCGCCAAAAATTAAGTTGTACATGACTGCTCAGTGTGTGACCCTTCAACGATTACCATTTGAATCTATTCAAACAGGTCATCCATCGATCATGATAAATACTGACAATGGTTCAAGTTATCATTATCAATATCAACAACTTATAAATTAATTAACAACAACATAAATAATAATAATAATGAATATTATAACTTTATCAATTTTATTATTGGTGGTCTACCTTGTATTGGACTTTATTCTAAAGAATAAGAAACAATCAAAGTATGATCCACCAGGAGCTACTGCCTTACCACTACTTGGTAATTTACATCAGATTGGATCACTTCCACATATTGGTCTTGAGAACATGGCAAAGAAATTTGGACATGTCTTTAGATTCTGGATGGGCGATGTCTATGCTGTGGTTGTGTCTGACCCCGAGGTCATCCGCGACATCATCGTCAAGAAGTTTGACATCTTTACCAATCGCACAATGTCACCCTCATTCGATGTAATGAGTAGAAACTATGTCAACTTGGCTGTGGCCCGTGATCAACATTGGTACCATATCAGAAAGTTGGTGGCCAATGCCTTCACCAAGACCAAGTTGCGTGCTGTCAGCACTGTCATGGATGAGCAGATCGATAACTTAATGCGCAAGATGACTCAGTTTGAGAAGAATAAACAACCTGTAAGTTTCAATCAATCACTGGAATCATTCCAATCAATCTATCAAACACTCTAACTCTGTTCAATCATAGTTCTACCCAAGGAATCATTTGAAGAAGTTTGCCCTCAATATTATATTTAGTATAATGTTCTCTGATGAGATACCTTTTGAGGAGGAGGAGCATGAGGGTAGGATGGCTCGTTTGTTCAAGCCAATGGATATCATTATGAAGGAACTGGGCTCTGCCAACTTGGGTGACTGCATCAATTTCTTGAGACCACTACGTACTCTCAAGTTCAAACTATTCGGATCAGAGATGGACAAGGTATTCGAAATAACCGAGGAGATCTACAATGAACATTTGGAGACACTTGATGAGAATAAGTATGTTCTGTTTAATCCTATCCAATCACTTAATCAATCATCAATCACTAACCATCCATATTATTTCACAATTATAGCCCAAGAGACTTGTTGGACAACTTGATCATTGACTCAAAGGGACAACATAAGGAGTCTGTTATCATGATTGGCAATGACTTTATATTGGCAGGAAGTGAGACCAGTGCTTCAACAGTGGAGATGTTCATGATGTTTATGATCAACTATCCAGAGATTCAGGAGAAGATGGCTGGTGAGTTGGCTAGTGTTGTTGGTCTTGGCAACCGTGCCACTGTTACCCATCGTGCCAAATGCCCTTACACCAACGCAGTGATCAAGGAGGTGATGAGGATCATGCCAGTTGCCCCACTCGGCCTACCTCGTCAGGCCAAGGAATCAATCATCGTTGCCGACAAGTACTTCATTCCCAAGGGTACGATGGTGATCATCAATCAACGTGCACTCCATCACAACACCGAGCATTGGGTCAACCCCGAACAATTCATGCCCGAGAGATTCCTGGTGGAGGACGACAAGCACAATGATTACTTCCAACCATTCAGTTCAGGTCCTCGCAACTGTGTCGGTCAGAACCTTGCTGTCGAGGAGATGTTCGTAGCCTGTGCCAACATTATAAACACATTCAAACTGAACTCTATTGATGGCAAGCCAGTCAATGAGGAAGAGTTGTTTGGTCTCACAATAACTCCCAACCAGTTCCAAGTGTGTCTTGAGGCCAGATCCTAGATAATTGGAACGATAATAAAATATGACACTGAATGTATTAAGACCTCATTGGCTAGCCAATGATCAATAACAAGACCATGACTTGGGATCTTCCCATTATATTATGGGTGCAAAATAATCATCTGATATCATTTGTGAAAGGCAACAATGATACATCTACTACCTTTGACAGTGATAGGAGCGATAGTGAGATGGATACCGAGCAAAGTCGATCGTGTCATGCTTGCGTTGGTCTGCAAGAGACTATTTGACCTATGAGTCGTCCAACGTGTACGAGATGTATGACCTTGACTTTAGCATCTGTACGTACGTACACTCGCTGATCCAACACCCTAACTCTAACATCCATGTACTCAACAGATGACCTCGACTATTATGACCGCCCACTTAAAATCAATCTGCCAAGGTTCTATAAAGAGCTGTTGGACAATCAATGCATCCACTCTATCTACTTCCAGATGTTACCGTGGTCGTTTTGGGCCGAGCAGAGCGAGTTCATCAATATGCTGTTCGGTCGGATAGTGAACGACAAGATACTGGTGATCTCTGAAGCGCCATTGGTGTCAATGAAGCATGTCCCGCTCACAGTGATGCGCATCCTTCAAATGAATGAGACGCCTCAGGCTCACTACTTCCCGGACACTCTGACCGCTCTGGAGCTTAGGGCGTACCGCACTCTACAACCCATTGGCAATGGCGTGCTACCACCCTCGCTCATGGAGCTTACATTGGAGAGGCTCGATTTGGGCTTGGACCTGGCTGCAGTGCTTCCTCGATCACTCACCAAGCTGAACCTATCGATGTACCATCGGCCTATCAGACACATTCCACCGAGCGTTATAGATCTGACACTTGGTCATGAGTGTACTTCTGTTATCGAATGTGGACAGTATCTGCAAAGTCTTGTCATCACTAAAGCTGTGCGAACCTTCGATTCATCCAATATCGTTTTCCAATGCCTCACCAAGTTGGTGCTCATTGATGCTCTCCCAGAGGTGATATCATCGATCACGTCTTCAACGTTTCCAGTACTCGCTGACCTCCAGGTCAGATACCATCTGAGGTCATCTCAAACAATGGCATTGTCCGCCTCGGCCCTGCCATCTTCGCTGACAAGGCTGTGCATCCCTTGGTGCGAATTGCTCTCCCCTCCACTCGACAGCATCGACACAATTGAGATCACTGTCAGAGATGCTACTCCAACCCTCAGTCTTGCAATACTTCCAACGTCAATCACATCACTCCATTTGAGACAGAATTTTTCCAACTCATTCAAAGTGTACAACCAACTCGATGCGATCCAAGTGGAGCACCTCCCTTACGCATTGCACTCATTGCATCTGTCTCCAGGCATATACCAGGTCGAATCATGCTTCCAACGGGCAAAAGTCGAGTCGCTGCTGGCACGCCTGCCGAACACTGTCACCAACGTGACCTTCTGTAGCGGAAGCACCAAGATCATCAGGCTGACCAACACCATACTTTTCATGGTCCGACAGAAACATGACTTCGAAGATCACGATTGCAACAGTCTACTCATGACAGGATACATAAAAATTGGCGATCTTGATGGTGTTCGCTACTGATTCCAACCATGGCTGCAAGAGCGACTGTGGCAGTGGTAAGGGGTACCCTCACTCTGCCTCACATCGAGAGACTCCAGCATGCCGCCATCGCGCTACAATCTGACTCCCTCCATCCTTCCAAATACAACCCAGACACGCTCCCCTTGGCATATATCTAACGCCATCACCATTCACCAGCTTCATCATCAAAGCGCGAGGCGAACGACTATATATTGATGCGCACAGGCAACACTGGAAACACATCACAAGTCGACAGTGATCGTACCAATAGCCTCACCATCACAGGTCCATTTGACACCAACAGTCATCATGGAGGGATGAGGATCATGCCAGTAGTGGCCCCACTCGGCCTCCTCGCAAAGGAATAAATCATCATTGCTGACAAGTACTTCATTCCAAAGTGAACTATGATTGACTACAACTACATCACAGAGTTCAAAGTGTCTATAGACTTTTGAGGCCCATCCTTTTGTTGGACAAAGTCAATATATTAACATCCAACTCCAACTAATTGCTTGAGAGTCATCACAAGACCTCTTCGATTGATTTAATGTACTTTTCCAACATTATGTTCCTGCCACAGAGTACAACGACAATGTTCTTGTTTTGATAGTGGTTGGCTGTTTTCAGGGCAGCGGCCAAGGGTACACCAGCAGCACCTTCGATCATAAATCGATCAGTGTTGGCGATCAACTTCATGGCACTTTTGATCTCTTCCTCGCTGACCAACACTCGCTCATCGATCAGTTGCTGGCATAATTCAAATGTGATGGCGCCATCGTCCACTCCACCAGCAGTACCATCGGCAATAGTTGGCTGTTCGTCTGCCTCGAATATTCTTCCAGCCTCCAGGTTCTGGTATAGACTGCATGCATTGGCAGGCCAACATCCCACCACCTTGCAATTTGGCCAACGTTGTTTGATTGCGATCGCTGTGCCAGTGATCAATCCACCGCCACCAACAGCAACAAACACTGCATCCACTGACTCCAAACCAAGTTGCAATGATTGATCCACTATCTCCATGCCACAAGTACCCTGTCCAGCAACAATGTCAATGTCATTGTAGGGTGATATGTACAAGATGTCCTTTTCCTGGGCGTGTGCATTGGCTGTCTTCTCAGCCAACAACATGTTTCCATCGACCAGTTGGACAGTGCCACCCAACGCCTCGATGGCCTGCAGCTTGATGGGTGCGGCACTCTTTGGCGCGTATATAGTTGAGTGAGTGCCGGCCAGTTTGGCGGCAAGGGCGATGGCCTGGCCATGGTTGCCAGTGGATGCAGTGATGACACCATCCACACGCTGTCGATCAGTTAGCAGACGTATACGATTTGTTGCGCCTCTATACTTGAACGATCCTGTATGTTGTAGAAAGTCACACTTTAACAACAACTTGTTGCAGCCAGTCATCTTTGACAGGATAGGACTAACATCAAGAGGTGTCTCTCTGACCATTGGTCTGACCATCCTATGTGCCTCAACAATTCTATTATATATCATTGGTATATCCAAGACATTGCCATTATCTGTTTGTATCATTATTATTTATATGTTTGATTATTTCTGAGTTGAATGATTGATTGACACTCCCCATTCAAAAATATCTTGGTGTTTGTGATCAAAACACACCATGGTCCTCAAGATGAGATGACTTTTAATTTTGATCAAAAATGGAACAACTATCTGAATACATATTGAAAGAGATATTCAAACATCTTAAGTCACAAGAACATACTTTGGATGTAACTTGTTTCGGACTTGTTAATAAGAGACTATGGATATTGGCTTGCAAGTTGGACTCTGTTGTCCCTACATCATCTACTTCCAACTCCATCAACAATCATGAACGTGATCAATCAACAACACCAATTACTACAATGGCAGTACTATTGGACAATAATAGTAAACTTGATGACTTGCCCAACACATTGTTGATCATTAGCACACTCAAAGTATATCGCAAAAGATTTGAACCAGGTCTACTTCCAACATCGATAACATCACTCAACTTTGCCGATGACTTTAACAAGAGTCTCGAACCTGGAGTCCTGCCACCCAATCTCATACAACTGACATTTGGAAACTGCTATGATCAACCCATTCCGTCGGGACTGCTACCTCAATCAATCACTGACCTAAGCTTTGGTGTAATCTTCAACCAACATATATCAACGACGAATCTACCTACATCACTCCGATCACTTCATTTGAGCAATCGATTCAATCATCAAGTTGAACTTGATGAGCTACCTCAATCCCTCACCAAGATCACACTGGCTGGTGGCTATCAGACAACACGTCCAACTGATCCCAAGGGCATACCTCGTTCGCTCACCGACCTGGATCTTGGTCATGGATTCCAAGGAGTAATCACACCTGGAATGTTCCCATCTACACTCACGATACTTTCATTTGGTGTCACATATAATCAGAAGTTCTTGGCATTGAGTCTACCCTGTTCGCTCACCAAACTCACATTGGGCGACTATTATAATCAACCGATACTTCCATCAGTGTTGCCAGAGTCCTTGACATGGCTATCGTTTGGAAAGATGCTACGATCACCAGTGGCCTTCCCTAGAAACATACAAATACTTCGACTTGGTCACCTGCCATCACAGATGCACTACCTACAACAACTCTCACCAATGTCTACTTTACAAAAAGTGATCGTGGCCTCACATAATCTAGGTCCACATGCCTGCATGCCCTTTGAGGCACCATCCACAACACCTCGAATCAAACAACTGACAATATTCGTTGACTTTGAGGATCGTTCAGCAAATGGAGTTAATGTGCCACCAGGTGGACCACAGGAAATTCGAAGACTATTGATGCAGAGTCTGATTCTCAAGATGCCCAATGTGGACACGTACACAATGTATACAAAGATCAGTGTATTTAATCAGACAAATATCTTTCATATACTTACATTCCGATCACTTGACAATCATAATGTATTATGTCAATATCGTGAGGATGGACATAAAGTGTTCCGGATATTTCCACGTCCTCCTCCAGCTCAAGATTCATCAAAGTCCAAAGGAACATTTCAATCACTTCTCAACAAACTAAAGATAAAAAGTAGAACAAAAGGTAATTAATTAAATATTATTATGTTTTATTGGAGTTACCCGATGTCATCAATCTCAGAACTACAATGTTTGATTCGTCGCCCGATATTTACTATTAAGGTTATAAAATGGGGTTTATGTCGAAAACGAATTGTGTTGTTTTGAGACTCACGGTTCCGAAACATATCAACAACGATTGGGGTGAGGAACGCCACACACTTTCACCTCTATCATCATTCTTTCAATTGTTGTCTCAATAAATACAATTAGTCTAACTTCTTTATATATATATTACAACTACACCATGGTTCAGTCGACACAAACAGCAACAGTTGGACATATCAACAACAATAATAACAATGGTGTATCACCAAGTGCACCTTTGGCGTCATCTGTGACTACAGCACAACAACAATATCCTCAACAACCATATCCTCAACAACATGGTTCATTCCAATATGCCCCTCAGCAGCAGCAATACCCATATGGTGCACCACCACCTCCAACACAACAACTACAACAATCATATCCGCCTCAAGGCTACTACGCTCCGCCACCACAACATCCAGGCTATCCCTACCCTCCTCATCCACAACAACAGCAACAACCATACCCATACCCTCCACCACAACATTATGGACCACCACCAACACATCAACAACAACAGCCGATCTATCCCGGCTCACAACCCTTCTATCAACCAGCCCCTGGCCAGCCAGTGGTCAGTCAGCCGGTCATCGTTCAACAGCAGCCAGTGGCTATGCCAGGCGCAGTGCAGCAACCTGTTGTAATACTTGGACCACCATTCGACCTTGGACCAACAGTGGAGAAGCGCACAGAGTATAGCTCATTCACATCGTCACACATAAGAGTGATGAATCAGACAGGACGTTCAATAATGATAGCGTACACGAACCTATCTGGAACAAAGGTGGTCACAGTGTCAGCTGGCGATACAGAGAAGATACAGGTCAGTGAGTTTGTCGATAAGGTCGAGGTAACAATTGGTATACCTATCAAACCCGATGACCTTACAGGACTATGCAACGTTGTAATGGAGAAGAAACGTATCAAGCGAGGTGCAGTCATCTCTGTAAAGAATCCAAATCCCATCTCGCAGATCAACGACTTTAGGGCAACCTATAAGAAGAAGAAATTCTAAATGATGATGTAGATGATATGATAGATAAATATATATATATATAGAATACCTCTATCTAATTGTAATGTTATAATAAACTAACCATGTACCTTTATCTTGGTCACCAATGAGTAAGGGCAAGGGTAAGGGTTAGGGCGAGGGCGAGGGTTTGGTGACTTGTGTGTGTTTTTGGATTGAATTCAAACCTCGCGCCAAATATCAAAGATTGATTAAGTGGAAGACTTCACACATTTCAAAGAGATACATTGTTATACAGATATATATATATATAGATAAAGGATAAAGATATTAGAAGATGGATGAGTTTGACTTTGACTTTGATCCTGTACAGGATGTCCCAGTTGCTGCTGGAACAACAACCAACTCAAATGATCAATACACACAAGATAGACTAAACTTGAGAAGATACTATGGTAGGTGATCAATCATTCAATCACTCAATCAATCACAGTCATTCAATCAAAGTACTGACATTTACTTGTCTCAAATATAATAATAACAATCAGAGAGTAAATTCCCATGGGATCTATTGTTTGATTGGCTGTCGGTCAATTGCAATGAGGGCGCAGATCAGGACGCTCATGCAGCATACTTCTCAAAGAGAGAGTTCTCAGTGTCATTGTCACGACCATTGAAGGACTTGGTGCTACGTCACTGCTCATACACAAATCCACAGGACCTCGCCGCCATGGTCATGGGCAAGGAACAATCAGGCAGGAGCTCTTCCACATTGCAAGTGTTTGACAAGTTGGACATTGGCGCCGTGTACAATCATGAGCCCAAGAAGAAGGGCCTCTACAACGACTACCATCCATTGGAGCGAGAGCTTGTCTTTGATATAGATATCAACGACTATGATGACGTGCGTGTCTGCTGCGCCGGCCAGACCCTGTGTACAAAGTGCTGGGGTCTGCTGTCGTTGGCCGCTCACTACCTCACCGAGATGCTGGACCAATGCTTTGGCTTCACCAAGCTGCTATACGTGTTCAGTGGTGGACGTGGTCTGCACATCTGGGTCAGTGACAAAGAGGCCATGATACTCTCACAAGAGATGAGAAGGTCAATCGTCTCACTCCTCACCATATCACCAGGTGATGGTCATCCAGCTATACAGTATGTTGATCAAACTCTCCACTCATGCCCCGCCCACTCACTCATTCAATCAATCAAACTTAGGAAATGCTACAAGGAGTTGTTCCTGCCATACTTTGAGAAACATATGATTGATGAACAGTTGATCCTTTGCGATGAGGGTCAGGTGAAGAAGTTCTTGGAACAATTCCCAACGGATCTCTTTACAAAGAAGAGAAAGAGGGCTGATATCCGTGCAGATGTACAGAGAGTGTTGGATGCCAATGATAACTGTTCAGATGGTGACAAGTGGAACGCAATCAAACAGTCACTGGCCACCAGAGATGACATTGACTACGAAGACATCATCTTTGATGTTGTCATGCACTACACCCAGCCACGTCTAGATGCCGCCGTCACTGTTGGCTTTAACCATTTGTTAAAGTCACCATTCTGTATACATCCAAGAACAAGTAAGTTGTTTTATAATATGATGTATGATTGACTTGATACTAATCATGGCCACGCAATCAATCAAACAGAGAGACTATGTGTACCAATAGAGTATAGTGATATTGATAACTTTGATGCTGATTTGGTACCAACACTGCCAATGATTCTCAATGAGGATGATCAATCAACAGATGCAACAACAGATGACAACACAACTACTACTTCCAATGTCAAGACGAAGCGATCAAACAAGAAGCAAGATCATAGCTTTGCCAGATACAAGAGGCAGTTCAGTCTCTATGTCAACTCTCTGAAAACTGAATCCAACGCAGCAATGGACACTGACCAATTCTAGAATAATAACAACATCTTGGTCTCATCTCTATCTCTCTATCTCTCTTCTCAGAGTATTGTAATTGTCAATGTCTGGACGATTTGGCGAAGTTCTGCATGGAGGAGAAACAACATCGAGACGAATGAATGCAACACAACGACGACTCGTTTTCTTTTTTTGATTTTATTTTAATAATTTAAATTTGATAGACTTGAGTGGTTTTTCAATCGAATGTGCGAATGCTTCATCTCAGACACGACTCGCTTTGAGACACCTTCAAAGAGAAAGAGAGAAAGAGAGAGAGAGACACACAGACAACCATTCTCATCATCATCCACCGCCACACCATTCAAACTCACTACTCCTTCACCATTGCACTCTGATCATCATCAACACAATTATACCCTCTAACGTGCATTATCCATTCATCACTCACTCACCAATCACACGCAAACAACCAAACATATAAACAACAACAACAACAACGATACAAGATGACAAAGACATCGTTGGAGAGACAGTTGTCACGTATACAACAGAATGCACATCAAGTCCATACAGACAAGACGCGTGATTCATTGCTGTTTGATAAGAAAGAAGCTTCAACAATAGATTATGATGGAGTGCTCGCCATTGGACAGGAGGGTCTGCGCGAATTGATTGCGTTGGACCAACGATTCAAGACATTCGAGGCGAACCTGTTTGCACCATCGTCCAGCAAGCATAACCGTATGCTCATCACCAGTGAGGAGACCATCGAGTTGGACTCGCACATCGATAGCTTCCTGCGTCTATTCAGCAGTTACTTCCTGCTGACGCCAGCACAACAGGCACTCGAGTGGCTCATCAGAAGATATCGTGTCAACGAGTTCAACATCGACTCCCTCATCATGTCTGTCCTGCCCTACCATCAGTCAAATACCTTTGCCAAGTTGGTCTCCATTCTTCGTTTCGAGTATGTTAATGAATCATGATTGATTGATTGATTGATTGAGTGCATGGATGGTCAACTAACGCGACACAACAACCATTCAACAGTCAAGAAGGCAAATGGGGATTCCTCACAGAGACAAAGAGACACAAGGTCACAATCACTCGTGACTTCTTTGTCAAGTCACTCAAGAGACATAACTTCTTTGTCGAGTTGCTGTGCAACACGATCATTGAGTATGAGACACACGCCACACTCTCCAAGACAATGACCTCATTCTTCACTGCGCTGCTCGTCGATCTGATCAGTTCAGTTAGGAATGTCCCCGAACATTTCAATCGTGTGGCCCTACCATGTCTCAACTCCTCGCTACGCAGCAGAAACATTGACTTGCAGGTAAGTACCAGTTTGGCGCTACACGTCACAGGTCAGCCTATACTCACTCCATCACCATCACTCATTGTAGCTCGGAGCATTCATGGTTTTGGGCAACATGGCATCAAAGGTTCAGTTCTCGGTGGATGTGTTGGAGCTGCTCATTAGGTCAACGCTCAAGAACTGCCATGGCTCGCTGATGGCTTCATTCACATTCCTGTTGGTGTTGTTCCAACGCCAAAACTTTGAGCGCCCGCTCTCTGATCAGACGCTGGAGATGCTCGTGGGCACGCCAGCCATCAACGACATCCTGCTGGACTTGCACCGACAGAGCCGATCATTGGATCAATTCATTCAGCAGACTCTGCACTATCTTATTAACACCTACGAGGATAATTCAGAGTCGTACGAGTTGCTCATGCTCTATATCACCGAGCTGCCCACCTCTGACGTGCAAAAGGCTATGGTGGCCACCTCCCTCCTGGGCCGCTACCTCAAGGCCGAGGCTGGACTCAATATCGATCTGATGTCGGCCATCGTCCGCGCCATTGAACCCTCGATCGTCCAAGCACTAATCAATGCCAAGCTGACCGATCCAAACTGTCCGACCCAGGTGGCCGATCGTCTTGCCGAGTTCCAATCACACGTATTTGCTCAGAAGTTCCTGTCAAAGTCCAAGGCCAACGAGCTGTTCCTGCGTCTCGTCTCTTCCAGCGTGCATGCCCGTCGCGAGGGCATTGACCAGCTGGCCGAGCTTGCCAACGCCCAAACCAAGATGGACTGGAAGTCATTCGCCGACTCTGTCAGCGAGTTGTTGGTCGACAACGACTCGGTCGTCGTGGAGAAGGCTTGGGGTCTGCCACTCCTCCAGGATATGGTCTCACAGGACACCATCATCCGCAAGCTCGCTCAGTGCTTGGACTCTGAGCTGCTGCCAGTCGAGTGCAAGAAGAAGATCGTCAAGATTGTGTGCGGCATCAAAGCCACCGCTGTGAGTGAGGCCGAGTGGAGCGAGCGAGTCACCCTCGCGTTGCTGCCACATCTCCTGATCACCAAGCGCACACTCACATTCAGTCAATTTATCAGAGACAATCTGATAACGCTTTCAACACAACAACAACAAACACAACAACAGGTCATCAGTGGAGCAGGAGTACTGCTGCATGGTCTCAACAACAGCCTGAAAACGAACGAAAGTGTCATGCAAGTCATTGGCACAAATATCACCGCATCCACCGACGCGGCCTTTGCCGCCATCTCCACCATCCTCAACACCAATGAACAAGCGATCACCAACGACAAGATTTTAATCCTCCTCGCCTCTGCCCACGCTATCACCAAGCTGAAAAATGGTATGTTCCACCTCGTCCTCGTCCTTCCCTCGCTGTTGCACTCATACTAACCTGTCGCCAATCACTCAAACAGCGTCGGACAAGGTCAAACTATCTAATATTATAGTCCAGTTTTCCATCAACCATTGCACTGCAACAGTCTCAAGGGACAACACAACTGCTGCAGGTGCCGCAGCCGCCGCTAGCTCAGCAGCGACCGTTACACAATCGATTCCATACGAGTCACTGTCAGCCGTGTGCTCCGACATTGACAAGCAGGAGAATGTTCTGTCCTCCACACAATACCCATTGGGCACATTGGTGGCCTCGATCAACAACATCATCAACAGTCTGCAGGCGATCTCAACCGAACAGCTCATGGAGGCGCTGACCGCCACCGAGTCTGACAAACTGCCCGCGCTCAACATTCTCAAGACTTTGTTTGTGGCCGCGCTCAGCATGTCTGCCGCCACCAACGCCTCTTTGGTCGAGACATTGATCCAAAAGCTTATCAAGCAGCACTTCACTGACCACGTCGTGCTCTTGAAGTTCCTCTCATCGCTCTGGTGTGATCTCCGCCAGCCAGACTTTATCAAGATTGCTTCCTTGACACTCTGCCAATCGTTCCTGTCGTCGCGTCTGTTTGTCAAGCTGGCTCGTTCCCAAGAGCTGTTGGCCCCATTCCTTTTGATGCTCCAGAATGACAATCAAGAGGTGCGCGAGGCTGTCTGCCAGTGTCTTGTAACCATTCACCAAGCCATCGAACACTCCACAGAGTCAGACAACGTCCACGCCACCAGCAAGTACTTCCGTCGTCCTATCACCAATCTGGAGCCGGTACAGTATGCCAACCTGGTCAAGATGCTCTCTGACTACACTTCCGAGTTCACACTGAGCGCCACCTTCTTCCTGTCCTTTGTCGGATCAGTCGTACTCAACCCCGACAACAACACATTTGGCCGCAAGGAGAAGGAAGCTGTGGGATCATTCTTGATCAACTGTGCCCTGAGCCTCGAGTCGCCTCAGAACTGCTCGACTCTCATGAGTGGACTGTCTGCCATCCGCGAGCCATACTTCTTTGACATCTGTCATAAATACTTCACTGATTTGCTCGGCCGCTTCGAGGCCTCCAAGATCTCGTCCGATGAGGTGTCAGTCCTGATGGTGCTCGGCGATCAGCTCGTCCAGGCACCCATCCTGTCCAACAGAAAGAAGGGCCACATTCAGCTTCTCCATCGTGCACTCTCCATCACCAACTCTGTCGTTGTCGACAATGATAAGACTGTGTACACGTTGCAAAAGACTATCCTGCCCAACATCGTTCCCAAGCTTATGACCATGTTGACAGTCAAGGACCAAACCACCATAGTTGAGACTCTGCTGGACAACCTCAACGTGGCCGACATTCGCTCAATCACCATGGATACACTGGAGTGCGTTCTTATCGATGCCAACAGCATCCTGTCTGTGCTGAGCGTCAAGTCCAAGGATGGCTCAAAGATCCTTCCCGAGCTGCCACGTCTCAACTCGATCCTGGAGATCATCAAGATCAACGCTCCAAAGATCAAGGATGTCCTTCTCCTTCTCGGATCTGTATTCTCCACTTTGTCTCTGCTCAATGCCCAGAAGAGTGACAGTAACGAGTACACCAAGCAGCTCACACTCCTTGCCCTTGGCGCAATCAGCGACAATCTGTCCAAGTCCGAGCGTGACCGTGAGCTCTACGAGCAGATAGTTGACCTGCCCGCTGTGCTGACCTGTGTGTCGGCCAGCGAGGAGGGCCAGACCTGCAATACTGGCCTGATGCTTCTTTCCAAGGTGTCCAAGATCGCACCAACCAAGGTGATCGACAACTTTGGCGCCATCATCGATATGATCAAGGCCACAGTGACTCGCGACGACAACCACACCTTTGGCGTGCTGAAGGAGTTCCTCATGAACACCATGCCAGAGCTGCTCTCCATTGGAGACCTCACACTGACCACAATCTTCAAGCTGTTCCTTGACTCGTTCACCGACATCCCCAAGCACAACCGTGTCGAACTCTTCTCAGTGATGCTCCAGTCGATCACATACTCCAAGTTGGGCATACTGCTCACCCTTATGTTGGAGAAGCGCATTGAGATCCTTAGACGCGAGACTGCCAACGAGGAGAAGCAAAAGGAGACCTTGGCCGCTGCCGCCATGGACACCAAGGAAGACGGAGTCAACCAGCAACAGCCAGAGGAGCTCAAGCAAGACGAGAGCAACCGTTTCAACGACTTTATCACTGCCTTCTGCAATGGTGTGCCCGCACCGGAGATGTCCTGTGCACTAGCCACGTTGTCCAGAGCTGTAAATACAATCTCAGTGGACAGTGGAAACGTCATTGAGGATATGGACGAGGCTATGGATGAGGATGCCACAAATGGAAACGACGAGGACGTTGCAGAGATTGTCAAGTTCTTGGAGAAGAACTCTGCCAAGGACAATCGCTTGCTCCAGGCCAACATGTTGGACTTTATCGACGAGCGCCTTTCGTCCACCTCCTACCTCGAGGACCTGTCATTCAAGATCACCTCAACAGACCGAGAGCTCATCGAGAAGCACTACCTGTCCTCATTCTCCAACCTACTGGTCATGCTGCGCAGCATCACCGAGTGCATTGAGCGCCTCACCTCTGAGAGCAGTGGCAAGAAGGGCAAGGACAAGTACCTCAAGAAGCTGCTGTCGTCCGTCAACCGCTGCATGGACCGCTACAACCAGCTGCTGTCTGTCGACGGCTTCGTCGTGTCAGTGTCCAAGCTGCTGCACCACCCAGACCCCCAGGTGCGCCGTCGCTCTCTGGTCATCTTCAACGAGAAGATCTCCACGCTGAGGAAGCAGCTGACGCCCGAGCAGATCGTCAAGTTCCTCTCACTGCTTGATGAGTTTGCCAAAGTGATCGAGTCTCCCAAGGAGATCGACACCAACAAGCAGACCGCCCTTCTCAGCTTTGAGATCCTGGCGCGTAACTTTGCCACCAACCACAGCAAGGTGTTCCTGAAGCAGATGACCACCATCATCAAGGCCATGGGTGCCGGCAACTACATGGTCGTATCCAGCTCGCTCATTTGCATTGCCACCCTGTGCTCTGAACTCCAAGCCAAGACCGTGCCATACATTCCACAGTTCTTCCCCGTGCTTCTCAACACGCTGACAGGATCATTCAAGTCATCTGAAGAGTCTGAGACTCGCAACCTTCTTCAGCTGTCCTGTATCTCCTCATTGGAGATGATGCTCAAGAAGATCCCCAAGTTCCTCTCACCATACCTTCCACAAATGCTCAACGCTCTCCTTCATCCAAGACTCACAAGCACCAACGTAAGTCCACTCTCTCACCTGGAATCATTCCAATCAATCACATACTCATGCGCACCTCCACCCATCAAACAGGCCACAGGCAAGGTGTACACACAGGTCAAGAAAATCTTGACATTGTTGACAAAGAATGTAGAGTTCAGACTGCTCCTGCCCGCTCTCGCATCTGCCTATGAGTTTGCCGTCGTGTCAGAGAATGACCAGAGTGTCATCTGTTTGTTTGACTTTGTCGGCGACATCTCGACCAACCTGGGCGCCAAGGACGTGGCACTCTACCACAAGAACATCTTCAAGTTCTTCCTGCAGTGCTTTGACTTTAGACGAAAGTACAACAGCAAGGTGCGCAACATCGACCTTGTCGAGCAACATCTGATCAGCTCGTTCATTGCCCTGATCATGAAGTTGAATGAGAACCTGTTCAAGCCACTCTTCCTTAAGATCTCTGACTGGGCTCAGTCACAACAGCAACAGCAACAGAACAAGAAGAAGAAGCCAATGAATGGACACTCGAGCAGCAGTCACACATCGGACGACGCTAACACTGACGCCACTGGTGACCTCAACAACCTGTTGTTCTTCTACAAGGTTGTCAACGCGCTTGCCCAACACCTCAAGTCCATCTTTGTCCCCTACATGGCCTACTTTATGGAGAACTCGATCTTCCTGCTCGAGACACTGATCGTCAAGTCGCCCGGACACAACGCCCACGACGAACACGACGATGACATTGCACTGACCAACAGCAACGGCAAGAGAAAGAGAGCCAACCAGAGCTCGACATCCGCCTCATCTGCAGCGGCGGCTGCACTGACCAACGGCGGCGTGTCTGGCGCAACCATGTCCACCAAGGAGGAGGTGATATGCCAGGTGCTCTCTGCGATCCAGAAGTGTCTATCATTCGACAAGGACAACTTCTTGGACAAGCAGCGCTTCGAGAAGCTGATGCCAGCACTTGTAAATCAATTGGAGAACCAGATGGGCAGCAACAGCGAGGCGTACAGAAACAGAATGGAGAAGTACCTGGTGCCGTGCATCACCCAGCTGGCACTGACGATCAACCAGGAGATGCTGTGGAAGCCACTGAACCACTCGGTGCTGATAAAGACCAGGAACCCATACGCCGCGGTCAGACTGTCTGCTCTGTCCGTCATCCACGCACTGCACAAGCGTCTTGGCGAGCGACTCATCATCCTGCTACCCGAGACACTGCCATTCATTTCGGAGCTACTGGAGGACAGTGTGCCCGATGTGGAGAGGGCATGCCAGGATGTGGTAAAGACCATCGAGAATCATCTTGGAACAGACGAATCCATCTCATCATACCTATAAATAAAGTTAGATTATATATATTATATTTAAATGTCTACTCAATCTGATGTTGGGTTGAGAGTGAAGTTCACAAAGTCAAACTAAGTTCAACAACAATCAAACAAACCCCAACAATTCAATTCATCACTCACTATCCCTACATTCATTCCTTCATCATTAATACAATGATTCTCGAGTATTGATAACACAACAGTTATATAATATAATATTTATTAAGATGGATAGCCATGGAGATGATGATTGGGAGACTATACCCTCTAAACAAGTGAAACAACAACAGCAACAACAGAGGAAACAGAGAAAGGCTGCAGAGATTCAAGAGAGACGTGATGTCGAGAAGAAGGAACATGATGAGAAACAAAAGCGTATAAAGGAGATGTTTGCAGACTCTGCCAACGCCTTCAGTCTAAAGTCGGACAAGTCACGCAGCAGCTATAACAATCCCTGGGAGGTGTTGGAGGATGGAGACGACGGTGGAAACGATCCAAAGAGACACGGTCAAAGGAAGAAAAAGGATGTGCCCACTGTCACCTCGGAGGGCTACGTCTACACCAGCAAGTATCTCAACGATCTCGAGAAGAAGAAGGCCAAGGCTCTCCAGAAGCAAAGGGAGATGGCCAAGAAGAGGCAGGCTGTTGACACAAAGAAGAAGGGTCCAACATCATTCGACAATGCCAAGCAGACTGTATGTGTGTCACGTGTCAACATGTACATGGTGAGAGTTCACTGACTGACCTGATACTCTTCTCACCTCCTGGTATAGTTCCAATACAGTCAGTATTATGAATTGATAATCGCCGTCGTCAAGAAGTACCCAACATCACGTGACATCCAACTCAAGTACATTGCTGAGTTCCTTGAGGAGCACTTTGGCAAGACAGAGATGGATATATCATTGGGTGACTTGATACTAGAGGCAAACTATGGTATGTTCATTCAATCGGTTAAAGCAGAAGTGTTCACTCACTCACATCACTCCTCTCTTTTCCCCTCTCACAGAGTATCCAACGAGCACTTTGGAGAAACGATTTGTCAAGGAGACGAGGAAGTACTTTGACAATGTCCCAACATCTGAATACCTCCAGACCATCACATTCCTTATCAACACCTTGCTTTCAATCATCAAACAAGGTAATAATGACATGTAACATGGACATGGTTACATTGACCATCAACATCAACCTAACGAATGTACATACTCACACATGCAAACAGAGAAGGGAGCATTGAAGACCAGTGGAGTTGGTTTGATAATATTCCTACAGGTAGTGTTCAAGCACATCAAGGCAGTGCCCTTGGCAATGGTCGAAACCTTCAAGACTATATTCAACGCTGCAGGTATCCACAGCTTGAAGCCAAACGTGGCCTCGCTCTACCTTTGGTTGGCATCACAAGCATTCCCAACTCATCCAGAGGTTCCAGTCTCCAGTAAGTTCACATTCAAGCCAACTACAAGACCATCCTCCGCAATCACTGACGCGCCCCTCCTATACTCACAGTCTGGTTCAGTGTAATCTTCCCATTGAAGCTTAACCAACACCTTAAGATACCGACCACAGTCAATGACTATATTCAATCATTCTCCACTTCAGTGTTGGCACATTGGTAAGCAATCACCAATCAATGTCCACCACCTTGGATACATACTAACGTTTCTTGTCCTACAACATAGCAATGACATCCAAAGTGGCAAGTCACGAATCAACGAATCAATCATGACATCAAGCGTGGAGCAATTGCTATGGGCAATCCAAAAAGGATATGAGTGAGTTGGATCCCATCATGGCCATCACTTACAAGTATACTTACACCACCCTACACTTTAGATTGGATGACACTTGCCTTACAATTGGGCAGGTATTGTTTGATGTTGATACGCTGTTCCCATCCAAATCAGTACCTCAACCCTACCTCAACGTACTACTCAGCAATACTGCCATTGCCGATGAGAACTATAGAGAAATCGTATGTTGATGTGGATATGATCATCCTTGCCGCCACTTATTAATATAGTCAACCACCAACTACTCCACTAGATATTGTCCTCATTGATCAATTGTATAAAGTTGGATGGCAACAGCGTGGAGTACATCAAACAGGTGTATCCAAAGAATGTGGCACAGACCAACAATCTACTCCTATTCATATCATTGAACTGGGACCAGTTGAACCTCAAGAGGTCACTGTCCTCAGAGACCATTTACAATCTGGCACAGTACTGCAAACAGAGCAATGATGCCATACTCTCGAGCAAGACAAAGAAGAAGGCGATGGGCAAGAATGTGGAGGTCAACGATCTTGAGATGTGTTCAATCACATGTGACTCGATCATCAGGAGTTTCAAGCCATCCATTGTATCATCTTCAAAGGCCATTCGTCTCCTCTTGCCACTTTTAATCCTGCCACTGGTAGTAGCATGTGGATTGTTTGCAAGACAACAACTCTGCAGTGGTCAATACAACGACAAGCTTCCAGCACAACTAACACAGCTATCACAACTATTGTGCAACAACAACAACAACAGCAACTAATCAATCATTCAATCAATCGACGAACACCAGCAAATAAATAAAAGCCCGGGCTTTAAATTTGGCACGTGGCAAATCAAGTAAAACAGGGTAGTTTTGGCGTCTCAAGTGAACGAGCGAAGGGTTGATAGGCTCGCTCAGATGCACCAGTGATCAGTCAACAACCTGTCCAACATGTAAGTAATCTACAACCAAACACATACAAACAACTACACTCTCTTCTTTCAATCTATCCCTCTTTCTCTACTCTATCGTACAGTGATGATACAAACGTTATTCTAAACTCAGCACTTTGATTTCAAGTGATAGTAACCTCATCGTTCTCATGACAGTCTTCTGATGCACATTCCTCTCTTTCCTTCAACCAACCAAACACCCAACATTCAATCATCTAAACACAATCAATCTTTATCAATCACATACTAATAACTTAAACAATCATTCCCTCCTTACAGTTAATATTATTTCTACTACCAATCAATGATCAATCAATTAACTTTTATTACAATAAATAACATTGTTATTAAATGTACCTTCTCTCTGTGTCTTCCTTTTATCTTATCATTACCTTTCTTAGATTCATTGATCCGTGTTGATGAATCGTCACACACAACGAACTCACTTCTGTTCTCAGATGGTGTTTCATTCCACTCATGAAGTGATCACAGAAAGTACAACAATTATTATTATTACATATACTTGTATAACTAAAGTGCACAATGACCAGTACAGACAGTTCACAACAACAACAACAACCTAAAACGAAATGCTCTCAACCATTGGGCTACGTCAAGAGGAGTTGGGATGAACTGATCACTATTATAGCAGAGGGAAGAGTGCATGAGCTTGGTCGTCGAGAGGATTGGCTACGCAGGATGTGGGCTCACTCTGATTGGATCAAGCAACACTACAGCACTGCCCGAGACTATATTCTCTCGTTGGTGTTTGACTTCCCCATCGTCGACGATGGTATCGAAGCGCTGACACCCATCGCCAGTGCCGCCGCTCAAGAATCGGGCGATGTTGGCGAGCCAATCAGTGTGACAGTGGCAGCGCCTCTCAAGAGGGTGGTGACACCTGATGGTCCAATGGAGCAGCGCATCATAATAAGAATGAATGACTTTCCTTACAACATTGACGAGAACATACGTCACTGTGTACTGTGGTGTCTTCATCCACTGACAGAGGAGCAGGCCAGATACCATTTGGAGAACACATTGGGACTGGGCACATATGGCAAAGAGTACCTTGTGTTTATCAATCCACCACATCTACAAAGTATCAAAGATGTATTCCATTATCATGTATTTATAAGAATAGACACTGGTCATCAGTTCTCTGGCATTGTCAGTACACTGCTATCGACTTGGAAGGACTTGTAATACTACAATAAACAAACATGGCAATGGAACAACTGCCACAATTTAGGCCCTCATGGTTGTCCAAGTAGTCGACTGGTTATAGATATAATATATATTATAACAACCCAATATATTTATATAAGTAATGGTCTTTGGAGCGTATTACCCTTAATCCTCCAAAGTGACATGACTCCATCACCATAGCTATCGGCCACTGGTATACATAATGCAGTTTCATTGTCAAGTAACCTCCAGACTGTCGTGAAATCAAAGAAGTGCTGGTCACATTGGTAGCGTTTGAGAGTAATTGTTTGAGCTGAATACTCAAGAAAGAGCGTGGAATACCTTCATACATATTTTCACGGGTACGATTGACACGGACTTGAATGATGAGATGAGAAGGTCCTTTGGAGGCTGGGTTACTTGTCCTGTCCACATCTAAATAGAATTGAGTTGGTGAGAGAGGAGGCTGTCCGGGTCTGCTGATCTCATGAGAGATGGTGAGTTCTTGGAGATAATTGTGATCCAAGAGTCCAAAGTTATCTTGGGAGAATTGACTGTTAGGAATAGATAGTGACGTGACGGATGGAATGTATTCCATTTTGAGGTATTGATTAAAGTTAAATCCAAAAGACAATCGCCTTACAAGTCGTGGGATGGAACCAACTTGAAGAGGTTGATCGAAATTATTTAAAGATAGTTCAACAACTGATTGTGGAATGTGCCCATATTGAAGAGGTAGATTGACCCCTGACAGTTTCAGATGTGTCACTGATGGTGGAATATGTCCAGCTTGAAGTGGTTGATTGAAAAATATAAGTGTCAGATATATCACTGATTGTGGAATATGTCCAATTTGAAGAGGTTGATCGAACTGAAACAATGACAGAAGAGTTACTGATATTGGAATATGTCCAGATTGAAGAGGTTGATTGAACTGATGAAATGATAAATTGGTAACAGATTGAGGTATGTGACCTATTTGAAGAGGTTGATTGAAATCTTGCATTGACAAATGAGTCACTGATAGTGGAATATATCCAATTTGTAGAGGTTTGTTGAACCGGTCAATGGTTAATTTGTCACTGATCGTGGAATGTGCCCAGCATCAAGTGGTTGATTGAAACTTGGCAATGTTAATTGGGTGACTGATTGTGGGATGTGTCCAACTTGAAGAGGTTGATTCATACGTGTCAATGATAGTTGCTCCACTGATTGTGGAATGTGTCCAACTTGAAGAGGTTGATTCATACGTGTCAATGATAGTTGTTTCACTGATGGTGGTATCAGCCCAACTTGAAGAGGTTGATTCTTATGTGATGTTGACAATGAAAGTTGTATGGCTGATTGTGGAAAAAGTCCAACTTGAAGAGGTCGATTAAAACGCTCCAAGGATAAATGGGTTACTGATTCTGGAAAGTGTCCAACTTGAAGTGGTTGATTGAATAGAGGCATTGACAGTTGTGATACGCATTGCGGAATGTGTCCAATTTGAAGTGGTTGGTTTAGACTGTCAATGATAAATGGGTCACAGATTGTGGAATGTGTCCAACTTGAAGAGGTTGGTTTAGACTGTCAATGGTTAATTGGGTCACCGATTGTGGAATGAGTCCAACTGGAAGATCGATATCAAGATGCAAATCCAGGCTTGTGATTGATGAAGGTATTTGAATATGACCAGAGTCAATTGTGAGTCGCAAAGAGTCGGGATAGAGTCTATTATAACATCTGTGCATCGTGGTTAGATTATTAAACGATCTCAACTTCTTTAGATGAGTGGTGGCATTGGTTGGATAGTGAAGTGCATATATGTTATGCTTTAAAGATGGAGCTATGCTCTTTTGCAACACATAGATGATCTTGCAAGACATGACAAAGCAAACAATGTCGATACAGTCAAGGTATGAAACAATGTTTCTTAATACCCAAATAGGAAGTAATATTAACATTGCAAGTGTTCAAGTTGATATAATTCATGCATATGAGACAATTGAAACTTTTGGTCTCTGATCAGTCTTGCAAACATGAGGGTTCGATTTTTTTGATTAGACTCATTCTTGAACAAACAAACAATGTTATTACTTTATGTAGCACTAAGTATAACGGCAGGAATAGGAGCATTCTTGTATCAACAACAACAGAATCAATATATATTATATTACACTCTATTTGCATTGGCTGTATTAACTATCGTAATTGCATACTCATTAAATAACAATAACAATAACAATAAGATGACAGATACAACAGCAACACCAACTATACCTACACCAACTTATGAGAAGAGAGATTATACATTGGCAGAGATCACACAATACGATGGTACCAGTGCTGACAAGCCAATCTTTGTCAGTGTCGGTGGTATTATCTTTGACGTGACAGAGAAGCGTGATCTCTATGGTGTTGGTGGAGGATATCATGTCTTTGCTGGTCACGACGTCACCAAGTGTCTCGGCAAAAATAACTTGGATCCTACCTGTCTCGATCAACCAGACACATCATCGTACGATGAGAAGGAACTAGGACTGGTCGAGAAATGGGCTAAATTCTACCAGAACAAGTACACCGTTGTTGGCAACCTGATTTGGCAATGATAGATCAAAGACAGGTGGACACGCCTCTCACATTGTATAGACTCTCCCAGCTAGTGCGGCTCTTACCAATAAATGACCAAAGGAGAAGATAGATGTCTTTATTCTCCGGTATGTAATCACTTTAGAATGTTCTTCTTGCCATATTCTTGAAACCAATGCCCAGACATGTGAAGATGATGGTCTTGGTCTCCTCATCAGGCTCAATCTTGAATGTAACACCAAAGAACTCCTTGATGTTTCTGATAAAGTCGATTCTGTGTGTGTATGTTGTCAGTCATGTGATCAATCGATCAATCACCCAGACTCGAGCAGAGAACTAAACTACATACGTGTAAGGTGTCAACTTGCCAAGTCTGACTTTGGAAATATCCTCTGGACATAGGACCATGAACAACAATGCCAGACTCTGGTTGTTGCTATCGATGCATCCGCCATTGAGTATCTCCTCAAGCAAAAAGTTGGCAGTCCTCTCACCTAGATCCTCTGGTGCCTCACCAGGCTCGCCCATGCACTCTGCCGATATACAGCAACCTGTTGTCGTCTCTGCTACCAATGTCAATCCAAATCCAGGTGACCTAAGTGAGTGGAGTTGATTGATCGTTCAAGTCAGTGAGTGGTCGATCGTTGTTTGATTGTCTCGATGATCACATACTGTCCTGATTCGTTTCCTTTGTAATGATCGGCAGAGATAAAGATGTCTGGTGTAAAGTTGAGCAGCACGCCCTTGGCCGTGTCCAGCACACGGTTTGGTATCTGAGGTGAGACACGCGTGGCGTAGGCAATGCCTCTGATTCTTCTGATCTTTCCTTCATCGATCAGTTGCAGTGGTTTCAACTGCTGTACAATGGGACATCTAAACACAACACATCCACCACCTCCAGGTGGTGCTCCTCTCTTCAATATCTTTATCGACAGACCCTCCTCTATTCCAAACTTTCTTACAATAGGTAGTGTAGTAGTTCTAATTGTGTCTATCTGTTGTTGTTTGATTGATTGATTGATTGAGTGAGTGATATCGACTAACTATGATTGAGTTGATGATGTTCTTGATGATACATACAGTCATGTCTATATCATTGTTTGTTATTCCATTAAAGTTGATGTCCATTGGTGTCTTTGCGAATGGTGCGATGCAGATTAATGCTTCGACATAGTAACCGATTGCGCGTGATAGTGGACAGTCGTGAGTTGCCTTGCCACCGACAATGACACCTGGTATATATGTGACTGTTGTACCAGTGGAGTTGATATCTATCTTTGTGCCGTTGGTCAGCTTGTCCATGAGCCTCAGGAATGAGATCTCGTAGTCTGCCAAACCAGGCTTCTCCTCGTCATCTCTGATGTTTGCAATCTTTATTGGTCGACCACTGAGTGTTGAGAATATTATTCTCTGTCTAAACTGTTTAGATCCTTGTAACTTTAACATTATTGTTATTGTTTAGTTGTATATATTAGAGATATGTAATGTTTGTTTGATTGTTTGATAGTTTGTTTGGGGTAGATCAGGTTTTGAAAAGAGAGAAAGGTCTTTCGTTCGTTTTTTTGGGTCAACATCAATTTATTTATTATTGAATTTAATTAAACATTTACTTTTATTCTCTAGTTGAAATAACAAATAATAATATATATATATTGTATAGATTATAATATCTAATAATAAAGATAGATATTTGTAAATATGATTGTGCCCTACACAAAAATGATGGATACGAAAGAAGGATTCTTTGACGCGTCTGATCAGGGAAATGATTCTCGATTGATCCGATTGATTGGAATTTTCGATACCCAACTCTATTCTACATGATAGGTATTCTGTTACCAAAGAACTCTATATAAAGTCTCTGAGAACTACTTGGTTTAGGTATTACTTTCTAAAACCTTTCTTATCTAATAATGGTAACTATTATCACTATCTGTTATTCTAATAATAATGATCCGATCTCTTTGATCACACTCACCACACACCATCACTCTCGCACACTTACCACTTCCAACACCATACGAGTATAACCCCAATCATTGATACGTAAATAGGTATCCAATAAACAATTATCACATCAACACACTCTTTGGTTGGATATTGGTCAATAGGTGGATATGAAGTGGTAACTCCTCGTAGGAGGATAGGTTGATGTTGTTTTTGTTGTTGTTGTTATACTGTATTATCTTTTGTAATGTTATAGATTATTATTTAAAGTTACTCTATCTCTAATCAATCAATCAAACAATCAATCAAACAATCAAAGTTACATTCACAGGTTGACCATATCATGGCATCAACAATCACAGAGACACTCTATTGTGATAAGATAATAGTTACACCATTGGACAGACCACATTTCAATTTCAATCTTCTAGACTATAACAATGATATCCAACCAACAACAGAGTTTGACAGACTGTTCAAACGATTGATAATGAATGTGGTAGTCAGACATCGTGTGTTCCACTTTGTACATCGATGTCAATGTAGACGTGTACACAAGCGATACAATACTATTATAAGTGTCGATTGGATTATAGAGAACAATCACATTGAACTTATAAAGGACAAGCTACGATGTGAACGTCCTTTACTTGGTTGGATACCACGTCACATTGATCAACTGTGTCGACTGGGTCGACTGGACATCATACACTCATTCTTCTCCATTCCACAATGCAATGATATCTTCACCATGTCAAGTTTGGATAGTGCCGCTGAAGGTGGTCATCTTAAACTGGTCACATTCCTATCTGACAATCGTACCGAGGGATGTACTAGTAATGCCATGGATCTTGCTGCAAAGAACGGACACTTGGAGGTGGTCGAATGGATCAACGAGTATCGTGATGAAGGATGTACTGTTGGTGCCATGGATCTGGCTGCAGAGTATGGTCACTTGAACATCCTGGAGTACTTACATCTGAATAGGACCGAAGGATGTACTCAGTTGGCAATGCATATGGCTTGTGCCAATGGTCACTTGGATGTGGTCAAGTTCCTGCACTTGAACCGAACAGAAGGATGTAGTCTAGATGCCATAAACAATGCATGTGCCAACGGCCATTTGGAAATTGTACAATATCTATGGGAGAATAGGACTGAACCAGCTGGATTCATGGCATTCCTACATGCTGCCATCAACGGACATCTACATGTACTCAACTACATATCAGTCCATATTGCCATTGGCAATCCCGAGTTCACACAGGCCAACTACTTCTATGCACTGGAGCGAGCTGCAACTAAAGGTCATTTCTACATTGTAAAGTACATCAACTCATTCATCAACAGTCGTCTAAGGTCCAATGCTCTGAACCTCGCGTGTAAAGTCGGTGATCTTGATCTCGTCAGCTTCCTACATTCACAAAACTATGATGGTACAACCTTTGAAGCCATGGACAATGCAGCAACATATGGTCATTTGGATATTGTACAATTCCTACATTCAAACAGAAGTGAAGGTGCAAGCAAACAAGCATTGAATGGTAGTGCGTAAGTATCCCTCCCTCTAGATTGAATGACTGTATGATTGATTGATAGATATTAATACTTGCTCAATCATAGGTACCATGGACATTTGAATGTTGTAAAGTTCCTAAGTCAATGTAGGTCAGAGGGTGGATCAAATAGAGCGATAGACTTTGCAGCGTATGTATAATAATGGTATTGGACAAAGACCTTAATATATTAATCAACATGTTATTTATAGATCAAATGGACATTTGGATGTTGTAAAGTACCTTGATATGAATAGGAACGAAGGCTACACATCATTTGCATTGGAGAGTTCATGTTTGGTATGTTATATCTTGATACCAAGTTGTTGGCTCACTTACTAACTCAAATTTACAATAGAATGGGCACCTTGAGATTGTAGAGTACCTATCAAAGAAACAATCAGCTGTATGCTCTAAACTTACATTGATCAAGGCATGTGAAGGTGGTCATATTGATATTGTCAAGTTTATATGTGAGACATTTGATAAGCAACATCATTATCAAAAGGCATTGATCGCTGCTGCAAAGAAGGACTTGGTAATCACTCAATATGTATTAGAATATGCAAGGAACAATGGAGACAACTCATCACATGAGATTATTAGCACTGATGTGATGATCAGTGCAATTACATCTGGTCACCTTGATACATTTGACTATTTGTATCGCAGTACCATCAACAAACAGTCAATAAGTTACTCCACTCTGGTGGGTGTGGCCAGTCAGCATGGAAAGACAGACATCCTAAACTACCTTGTTAGAGTGATACCCGTGGACAGTAACACATCAAACATTGATTCATGTGCCAACAGTCTGATCTACTATGGACATCTTGATATCCTTCAGGTGTTTATGAGTAAACATCGTCTATCTCTGGGTTCACTGGTGGTGCCGGACAAGACCTTCCAGAGACTGTGCAAGAATGGTGACATTGGTATGATCAAGTACATTGCACAACCCAAGCACTTTACAGAGACACACCGTCTGACGGCTTTGCAACACGAGCGACTATCAGTGTACATCTTCCTAAACAGTCACAATCCTCAGTATGGTGAGAAAGAGATGGAGTTGGCCATAAAGAATGGATACATGGTAGTGGTCAGACATATATTGGAGAGCTCGCCAAAGCCATTCACCAACCTACTGGCCTTCATCGAGTTGGCCAAAGAGACCATCCATCATCACATCACCAACTATCTAGTCAATCAAAAGGAGAGATTGGATAAACGTCGACGATATTGGACATTATTTAAGTAAAGAACTGTTATGTTTATCGACGTGTACTCTTCTTATTGATGTTAGTGGACTTGTCAATCTTTGGTTTGGAAGCCATCAACAGTGTGAGAATTGATGTAAGCGATGAACAATGTGTCTGTAGTGATTCGAATGCATTGTATCTGGCCTCTTGTTCAGTGCAGCCATATGACTCGACCAATCTTTGATTGCCAGACTCAATCGATGATCTATAGACTGGTGCTGAATACAACCTGGAACTGGAAGTTTTTAAGGTGGTAACATGTTAGGACAATACTTGGACAACTTGTTACCGCTAAACATACGTTATAATGGGTGGTTCCATCTTGTATTGGAAGAACTTCTGAATCACTTGAGACTCTGGCTCTTGTAGTACGTAGGACTCTAGAGGTGTGTTGCTCGGCAGTAGGACATGTCTTCGGATAAAGTTGTTTACAACGTCGAAGCCTTGCTCGAGATAGAGTGCACCCATGAACTTTCCAAGACACTTGTATCTATAGTGACCGATGAATGTCTGCTGATGTCTTGACTCCCTGTCATTAAACTCCATACGCATTACCTTTGCCAAACCAATGACATCTGCTCTTCGACTCAAGAAAGAGGCGCTCTTGGCAATGGCAGTGAACTCCTTTTTTATCTCAATGTCTGTGTCCAAGTGTTCTTTAACAACCTCTGAGATCACTGTACTATATACAAGATTACCTAAGTAGTACGATACAAGGTTAGTGAACATGATCAACACTCGATCGATGATGATGATAGTGATGATCAATCATACCAAAGTAGAGAAGCATGTTCTGCGATGCGAAAGGTGTGATTTGGTCATTGGTCAAGCTCTCTGACACTGAGATTGGTAATAGATTGTTGTCAAAGGAAATGCCCAATGATTTGAGTTGTTTGATTCGGTCTTTGTGAAGTTGTTTATCATTTGTTGCCTTTATCTCTGTCTGTTGTTGTTGTTGTTGTTGTTGATTCTGTTGTAGATTCTGTTGTTGTTGTTGTTGTTGTTCATGTTGTTCAGACTGTTGTAGTGGTTGATCATGTTGATGAATGCCAATTGTTCTCCTTTGAACAGCCAACTCATCATTTAGCTTGACGTGCAAGTCATAGTATATATCTCTTTCAAAGGTCAGATGTCTCAAACCTTTGCCTTTAGTGGTATTTGGTGTAGTAGTAGTTGTTGTTGATGATGTTGTTGATGTTGTTGTATATAGTGATCTAGGATTATATACTACTGTTGCTGTTGATAATAGAGTACGCCTTAATAGGACATTACTAGTAGTAGTAGAAACAAGATGTTTAGTGCTTATCATTGTTCGTTCGTTTGACAATGAATTGAGGAACAAAACTTGTTTGTCCTGTTTGTTTGGTTGGCCTAGGGTGTCTAGTCTTTAGAAATGAGATAGGAACTCCTGAATTGGACAATGAGTATACTATTATATGACATGGACAATAAAATAGATAACACCTTTTATTGTAGTAATAATAATAATGAATTATTATTTAACTACTAAATAATAACATCATGGACCAATGGTGTTGAACAATTCAATTAAATTTAATTAAAAAATAAAACAACCGAACGAATCATGAGACCCTCGACTTGAAATGGTGTGTTGAAATCAATCATAATAAACTCTTACATACACATACACATTTATATATTATATATATATAAAACTAAACTAAAACCAATACATATATATATAGAGAATGGGAGGATCAGTTAGAGCCAAGAGAAGATTAAAGAATGTCGCTGCTATGAGAGCAAAGTTGGTGGTTCATGAGAGCATGAGACTACAGAGAATCGTCGACAAAATGAACGCACATTTGGCCACACAAGATACTAATGTCATGGGTATGTTGTCGAACTGTGATCAACAACAACAACAATATCATTTGGTTCACCATTGTTGTTGTTGAAGTAGATGGATAATGTTCAAAACACTAACACACACACACACAACAACAACAAAAAGACTTGAATGTTCCACCAGAGATGCAAGCACTTACCAAAGCAAAGGATGTGGTTGTCGATCAACAGCAGGATGATGAAGAGGATACTAATGAATCAATGGAAACAAACGATACTACTACTACAAAGAAGAAGAAGGTACCAAAGAAGAAACAACATATTAAGAAGAAGAAGTCCTCAAGAAAGCCTGCTCATAAGAGAAGACCAAAAGTTGTATAAAGTACTATCATAGACATTACTACTACCCATCGACTTTGACTTTACTATTACTTTGTGTCGTTCAAGTAAGTAAGTAGCTATTGATTGATTGATTCAGTGAGTGATTGGGAATGATCATTCAACTAATAGTCGACTCAATAATAATAATAACAAATGGGAATCTCTCTCTCTATCGTTATCAGAGTTTTAGCCCCCAAAGGATGTTTGTTGTAAGGTGGTTGGTGGGTTTCCAGACCAATTTTGGTCACCGACAGGATAATAACTGCCATCAGTGGGGGTGAGGTCCTATCATTGGTTGTTGGCCCATCGGTAGATGATCCTGGTCAGTCAAGACTTATCAAACAAGTAAATTGATAATAATAAGTGTAGTGTGTTTGTTTAATAAGTTGTGTACAACTTCACAACTTCTAGACTTCTTGTCATAATCATCTAATCATTCAATAATAATAATAATAATAACATTCAACATAGAGATACAACATTCCATGTAAGGCTAAATTCACACCTCAACACCCGTTATTGTTGTTTATCTGTTACAATCTCATCACCCACACACACTGTTGGAATGTTCACAGATTTATCTGATCAATTGATTGTGTGACAGAGCGTTTACATAGATGATGAATTTCATTTGAATGAATGATGTGGTTGTGAAGTGGTATCAAGAGGAGATGTAATCAGCCATCAGATATTGACTCTGTCAATTGTGTGTTGTGTGTGTGCCAAGTGTGTAGGTGATATCCATCCAACCCCTTGCCAATCAATCAATCAATCAAACCAATCCTTGGTTAATCAGGGCGATGCTTCCTGTTGTGTGTTTACATTAATTATTAATTAATCAATTGGATTATATACACAAACTAACATTATTAAACTAAACAATAAATACAGAGTTAAGCCATCCATCCATCCGATACAACTAGATACCAATCAATCAATCAATCAATCAACCAAAATCAAATTGACCAATCATTATAACAACAATAACAATGGATGGACCAATGGAGATAAAGTTGACTCATGACCAGGAGGCATTCTTTAAGCAACAATTGCTAAAGTACTCTGTGATGGAGGAGATCACAATGTACTTTGCCGATGCAGAGGCACTCAATCAGACATTGTTCCTGAGATTCCTGTTCAATCAATTGACATCGATACCACTGCTGACACACAAGGAGCAGGCAAAGATTAAGTTCCGTCAACTGATTCACACTCTGCCAAAGATGATCATCCAGTCACAGATGGCCTCCAAACAAGAGACTGGCGATCAATTCAGAAAGTTCGTGGTCAAGGTCTTTGACGTGGCCCTCAGGACACCCCAGGAGAAGGACTACGACAAGAAGCTCAAGCTGATGGATGACCCTGTCCTCGAGCAGGAGATGAAGAACAGACAGAAGAGGCGCTACAACAGGAAGCCAAGTCAGCAGACACTCGACGACAAGGAGAATGATATTGCCGAAGAGGAGAGAGAGAAGAATCCAAAGGATATTGAGCGTGATGAGTCAATCGCCAAGCATCAAAAGCGTCTCACTGAGTTGACGCACATCATCATTATGAACTTTGAGAAGAAGAGCAAGGAGGCACAGGGTAGCGATGCACAGAATGGCATATCTGGTCTGTTCAATATCGTACTCAAGACCAAGAACTTTAGAGACCTGCCGTCAGAATTCACCGAGTTCACACTCACCTTGATCAAGATCATGTCGCTGTGGATGGAGCGTGAGTTGAGAGATCCAAAGCAGTTGCAAAAGATGAAGAAACTCTACACCATCACACCGATCAAGGCTATTAGAGCATCGTTGACCATTGCCAATCCAATCACATTGCTCAAGGGATTCATCGCACTGTTCCTTGCCAAGCCATTTGGTGCCAGGAATCTCATTCAAACGTTCACATCGGTGTTGGTCGAGAGTGGCAAGACTGAGCAGATATTGAAGAAGGCACAGAAGGATGCAGAGATCTCACTCCAGTCACATCCCAACAAGAATGCCCGCAAGCTGCTAATTGGCAAGATGAAGGGATTCGTAATGAACATCGACAAGATACAATCGTTCGACGGCAAACCAATAGCAACCTTCAAGGAGGTGCCTGAGCCCATACAGATCATGCAGTACCAGTGGCCATCCAGTCCTTCGATGGACCCAGACCTCATCTCCACGCTGACCGAGGAGCACTTCACACTGTTGTTTGAGTATGTCAAGATGGAGAAGCGCAAGAAGGAGAAGGATGACTTTATCGAGGTGCTTGGCAATGAGGAGATGATCGAGATCATCAGAGAGTTGTTGCCAGTGCTCTACGAACCACTGGGCAAGCTGTTCACAAAGGCGAACATTGGATATCACTTTGAGCGAGTAGCGCATTGCATCAAGAAGATCATCACTGTGGCTGAGTTTGGTGAGCTCAAAGAGGAGGATGATCAAGATCTGGACCTCCAACAAACTGCAACTGGTGCCAGCGAGGAATATGATGACTATAATACGCCAGTACTTGCCAAGTCAGTTGGGAATACACCTACCATCGGGACTCCAGATGTCGATCATGTACCAACCTCACATTCACAGCCTCCATCACCAGTCACCCACGACAAGAACAAGGGCAGCGGCAGCAACCTACTCAACAAGTTCAATTGGCTCAAACCATCCAATTTATTCTCACCAAAGTCAACATCACCAACATCTGGATCACCTCAACAACAACAACCACATTATAACCAGCAACAGCAACAGTCACAACAACAACAGCAAGCAGGTAACTGTGCTGTGGAGGGAGGACCAGTGGATATCAATGCAAAGGTCTTGAAGAAGAAGTTTAGAAAGGACAAGAGTGCGGCGATCACAATGCAGGAGAGATTGGCATTGTTTGAGGATGTCAACTACATATTGATGGAGAGGATATATGATATGTTTCACGACTTGGTGTCATCTGATGCCAAACAGAATGTATCCAACAATGGATCGATATCAACTGGACTGCTGTCTCAATCGGTCACTTGGCTACTTGGTCTACTGCAGTTCCTCAAGGATGAAGAGGTTGATGTAACATCAGAGATATTTGGACCACTGTCACCATCGATGAAGGATAAGGTGTTGCCAGAGTTGGACAAAGTCATCGAGTACCAGAAGTATAGGATCGAGCAGAGGAACATTGAGAGACGTGTAAAGGAGGAGAAGGAGGCTGCTGAGCGTGAGCTCAAGAAGAAGAAGCAAGAGAAGGAGCAAAAGAAGTCAAAGAAGTTGTTCTCACCATCTACCTCATCGCCAACACTCGAGTCATCAACACCAACTACCACTACGACAACACAGACATCGTCAATGTCCAGTATGGATGGCCATGGTGAGGAGAATGTAGAGGAAAAGAATGGTCCAGAGAAGCCAAAGGTTGAGTACCTACCTCAGATGACGGGTCCATTCATTGAGTTGGTCAAGACCAAGCTCGACAAGTTGGGTGATCCAACCAAGTACTCAGTGTCCATGCTGTCCAGGAAGACATCGACATTCACCACCAACATGGATGTCAAGTCGCCAGAGCAGAACAATGTTGCATCGATGGCAACCAGCTCCAGTCATAGTGGACCACCACTGGTTGAGCTACAGAAGTAATAACTTATATTAAAGTTGTAGTTGTATATATTCCAGTTTTGTTTGTTTTTTGATCAGAATGATGATCATTCTAGAATTTACTCGAGAGAAATAAGATGGAACAAATAAGTGATTATATGTTGAAATACATATACAAGTGCCTTTGGAGACTTGGAGATGCATACTTAGATATATTATCACTAAGTCTTACAAACAAGAGACTCAATAGAGTATTTCAAAGCATTTCTCATTGGATTCTACAACCAGAGGGAACCACAGGATATACAATAACATCAACACCCAGGAGCACTATAACGTGGATACCTGGCAATGATGAAGGGTGTCCTCCATCAGCAACCTCATTGACCTATACTCACCTGTTCTCAAAGCCAATCAAACCTGGTAAACTACCAAACAGTTTACTACACTTGACACTCTCAGATGGTTTCGATCACACCATTGAACCTGGTCAGCTGCCTCCATCCCTCTTATCACTCATCTTTGGCAAATCATTCAATCATCAGTTGGACCCTGGATGTCTACCTTCAAAAATAACATCATTGACCTTGGGATTGGAGTATGATCATATTTTCTCACCAGGTTCTCTACCTCAATCACTAAAGACATTATGTATACTTGGTCGATTCGATGAATGTATCCATCCTGGTGTGATACCTGATTCAGTAACCAAACTATCATTCGGATATGGCTTCGATCAACAACTAGTGCCAGGTTCACTGCCACGATCACTCACACATCTGACCTTTGGATATAAGTTCAATAAGAGTTGGGAGCCAGGCACGCTACCTGACTCACTAGTCACTCTGGAGCTTGGATCAATATTCAGACAGCAGTTATTACCTGGAATGCTACCATTATCACTTAGAAAGTTGAAGTTTGGAACCAACTATAACGAGGTTATCTTGGCAGGTGGACTACCAAGTTCACTTCAGGAGCTTGAGTTTAGTACTCTATATAATCGACCACTTTGTAATCTTCCGGATTCGATCACGACACTCAAACTCGGAGACTACTTCAAACAGCAGATTACTAAAGGTAAACTCCCTCGATCACTCACTGACCTTCAACTTGGATACTTCTTCAATCAAACTCTCATGCCCGATCTACTCAATAATGGATCACTAACCAAGTTAATCTTTGGACGATGGTACTCCAAACCAATCACATTGGGATGTCTACCAAACACTTTGGCCATCCTATCGTTTGGATCGAACTACAACCAGCCATTGACTAAGGATGTACTGCCCAAGTCACTCACATCACTATCACTTGGCAAAGAGTACCATTCATCTGTTGTCTTTCCAAGCAAACTACAGTCACTACAAATCGAAGACCTATCACAGTTGATCTATCTTCAACAGTTACCGTCATCCATAGAGTCAATTGAGTTTAGATTTATAGATGTTGGAAACAAAGCATCATTCACTTTTGATTCAATGTCACGTCATGTGTCATCATCTACTATACAACGATTGACAATCTATGCCTCTGCTGACTACTCGTGTCCAGATTATGCGACCAGCCGGGTTGTGATGCCCAAAGGTGGTGCAAAGGCAGTTCAACAACGTCTTATCAAGAGCTCAATAGGACTGCTGAAGTCAACTACTGTCAAACACTATCGATTGCACACTCGTGTAAAGGTCAACATGCAATGCTTTGATCAAGTTGTTGACTATCGAATGTTGGATGATCGCAATGTCCTTTGTGTGTACAAGGAGATTGGAGTGGAGACCATTGTGTACAAGATACTTCCATTATTGAAAAGAACACCCAAGACTAAGATCAAAGGTGTCCTCCAGTCATTGGTAAAGAAGAATACATAAGTATTGTCAATATTCTCAAAGCTCTCATAAACTATTTAAGTTTGTTGGAATTAATATTTTAATCCTAGGATTGTGTCACACTATGATGAATAATTGACATGGAGTGTTTAACCATAATATCCACCTATTTGTATTAACTTCTCCTTCCAATCAACTATTATCTCTAAAGTACTTGTACTCTCATTATTAGATACGTATGTGGATAGCTCAATCGATGCTTCTCTGGAAATGAAGGAGAGCTCTGGCAGCTGTCATGTAAGTCATTGCAGGACTGAATCTGAGCAGAACTCTCCAAATCCATTTCAACTAAGCCATGACTGTTAATATATTATTAGTGCAACAGTTCTCAAAGAATAAAAAACGAAACATACATCTTTCTTTACATCCACGAGAGAATAGGCTCCTGGAGGGTACGGTGGTATTACTCTGACAGTGCTGTTCCAGCGAACAAGGTTGCCTTGGACCAAGTTTAATCCATCCTTAATGCGTTCCCACGTTGCTCCCTCTCCGAACACCATTGCCAGTCTTCCATCCTCCCAGAACACCCTGACTTGGTGGGCATTAAGAGCAGCAGCGTCACCAACTGCATCATTTGTTAAGACATCATGTTGGTTCTGGTTATCAGCCATGTATTAGTTAGTATCTGTATGAATAGTAATAATTTTAAGTAGAGAATGGTGAATTATGATGAGATGTTGGAGGACTTACATGTTCGCAAAGTTTATCTTTTAGCAAAGTCATGTTGGTCAATCATTGTTGAATGGGGAACAGTCAATCAATCCAACCCTATTCTGATTGCCCTGCCACTGGGGTTTCAAAATTAATTAAAATAGACTCTGTATTGGATGATCGCAACATCCTGTGTGTGCACAAGGAGACCATTTAACACTGCCAAGTTCAAAGGTGTACTCCAGTCATTGGTAAAGGAGAATATATAAAGTAGTACATTGTTGTTGATTCATTATTTATGCTTGATGGTTTGCATCACACCTTGGAAACCGGCCAACAGAGGATTCTCTGTCTTCTCCAGCTTGTTCTGTTGTTGATAGTTTGATACAACGATCTGTGAGTTTGTTTCCAACAATAGTCCACCCATGACCATCTCGTCCAAAATATAGTGAACCTTGTCAATGTTGAAGATAAGGTGGAGTTCGCAAACGTTTTCAAAGCCTATGTAGTCGTTAGTTAGTATGATTGATAGAGTTCATAGATTCAATACTTAACAGTCATATAACCTACATTTATCAAGAGTTTCTACGAATGATTGAATGAGATCGATGATTGACAGCTCACTCTCTGAGGAGTCGACGATAAAGATAAAGTACAATGTTGCAAATGGTTTGTAGACGATCTTTGTATCGCTGTCATATATATCCTCACCCTCTACAAAGTTACATGCTCTATCTGATCTCTTTGATACCAATAGGAATATATCTCTAATGATCTGTTGTTGTTTGTCTTGGCTCTAGAGTCGTTGATTTTAAGTGTTGGTGTTGTGTGTGTGTTAGAGAGTGATCAGATCGGATTCGGGTGATTGCTTCAAACATACGACATGATCATAGAACTTTGTTAGTCTTGCTTTGCCATGATTGTTTATAATAAGAATAGCTTTGATCATTGTTATATATATATATATATCTATCTGTAGTTTTATCTCTAACTATTATTTGCGTGATTGTTTAAGAATGAAGCTTCATTCAATGTTTTGCAAAAAAGGCTATCTACACCCAAAAATATCTGAGCAAATAGTTGACGGAAGTCTCGACCACGTGGTCTTTGTTTATTATTTACAAATAATTTAAGGATGTAGTGTTGTATTGAGTATTAAGGATGAATTATGTTACTCGGTGGTGTAAATGAACTGGCGGTCGGTGTGTCAAATAGTGATGGTGTAAGATATGATGATGGACTTAGTGACATTGGGAATGATGATGAGTTGATCGGTTCATCCACGGCAATGTCAAAGTGACCCACTGTGAAACAGATGATCGTTGTATGATCCATTTTACCTGGATACTTGACATAGTCCTGTGGCAGATGTTTACCTGGATTGTTCTCCATAAATGCCCTGGACGATGCAGTGGTGGTCCAACAGTGGTCTATCAGCTTGTGTGTGATCTGTGATGGTGTCTTCTCATTCTTGAGCAATGATTCCAAAAAGGCAGTAGTGTATGCTGATTTGGCCTTGTGTGTCTTGGTGAGATCGACATCGGCCCATCGAGACTCGGACAGGTCCACCTCGTGTGATATCTCCTCTTGGGTCTTGCCAAGATGATGTGGATCCAGGTTGTCATACACTCCATCCGTAACCATAAGAATGATGTCGCCCTTGTTGACGCTGGCACAAAAGATGTTCATGTTCCTGAGGTCTGGACGACCCTCTTCCAGATGCGGTCCCAGACGGCCACCACAGTCCTTGGGGTCCAGATTGATACGGTTGCCTTCGGTGATGTCGCAGATTTCACCTTCCACCGATATCAGATAGGCCTTGCAGTCTCCAACAGAGGCAAGAACAAACTCCCATTCGGGTGCCCATCGGTCATCACCTTTGTTGATCTCCAACAACACTCCTCCAAGTACGGTTGTGGTGCCAGCCTCTGAGTAGTCACCCTTGCCCTTCATGATGGCGTAGTGGGCTGTCTCAAAAGCATCGAAGAGTATCTTTCCAATCTGCTTTGTATCTTGAATAGTGTCGTTCTTTGTCAGGATGTAGTCGATGAAGGCATCGCTTGCCTTTTGTGCCGCCTCCTTTGGTCGAGAGCCCCAATTGCAACCGTCGGCCAGACATGCCACGAGACGATTCTCAAACACCACGCAATTATATCGATCGGCAATTGGATCACCATCTCTGCCTAACGATCCTATCGAGTAAGGATACGTGCTTGTTGACATGGCCATGATGCTGTTGCCATACTCCACTTGATACAGTGTCTTGGGACCACCGGCAACAATGTTGGCCTGCTTGGCAGCAGGGTAGTCGGGGCCAGAGAACTTGAGACATGCTCTTGACTTTGATAGGATGGGTTTGACATTGAGTCTCGGTAGATGATGGAAGTGTGAGCTCAAGCCACGCTCATTGTAGGAGAACAGTGGAGCAGACTCATTAGTAGTGTCTGGTGTTGCAAGGTGTTGTTGGTCCTTCTTACTATCACTCTTGGATGGTGACACTACAAGTGCTGGTGATGAATGTGATGATGAGAATGATAACATTCCACTGACATTATTACTATTGCTACTACTACTATTATTATTGTTGTTGTTGTGATGCTTCTTGTTACTGCTGCTGCTGTGATGGTTGAACTTTATCAAGTTGTTCCACTTCTTTGACTTCTTCTTCTCCTTGTCCTTCTCGTTCTCGACGATCTGATGTTGGTCAGGCAGTGACTTTGACAGGAATATCCTATCGAGTGCAGATGATGAACCTGATTCCCTTGAGAAACTGGTGCTACTCTTCACGCTTCCAATCGATACTGGTTGAGTTGTACCATTGCTACTACTGTTTAGTTTGGATTTTGATGGTGTTGTCGTTGTTGATTTTTCCAAACTACTGCTGTCTGTTTTGTTTCCAACGTTCATATTGTTGTTGTTGTTGATATTACTGGCACTGCTACTACTATGATCGCTACCTAAACTACCACTACTACCACTGCTGTGACTAAGTCTAAAWTAATACACAAGAATCTATGTTAGTGATTGATGCAGGATAAGGATGATTGACGTATTGGGACAACGATGATAAATGATGGTTATGATGATTGTGGACMACACAAGTGGGAGGAATTGACATACAGTTCATAATATCTTATACTCAAATCCTCCAGTTTGCAACGAAGATCTTCAGACTCCTTTTGGTATTGTTTACAAAGTGATTCCCATTTGATTGCCTCTTCCTTCCAATATTGTAGTTGATCAGCTGCAGCACTATTATTATTATTATTATTATCACAATTGTTGACAACATAGATGACAGGTGGTTGGTGATTCACCTGCATGCCAACATCCTCTGCAATTGAATTCATTATATATTATTTGTTGTTGTTGTTGTTGTTGTAATATATTAATCTTGATATTATTGGAAAGAGGAAACTATTAGCTCAAACTTATTCTACTACTACTACTCTCTCTATCTTCACTTTATAATATTATTGATAATATGTATGGTCTGGACAAAAAAGTGATGGCGAGCATCATGATAGTGGATGATTATTATGATGTTGATGATGATGTAAGAGGATGAATGGAGTGATTGATTAAAACCCCTTCAAGTGGACAACGTCAGGTGATTGTGTGTGTGTGTGTACTATCGATGGAGAGGGGGTGGTAGGTGGAGGGTGGGAGCTGATCGGATGAATGATTTAATGGGCTTTTGAGAGTATGTGATAGATTTGTTTGATTGATGTTGATGATATGCTTGTTGGAAGATATATATGTTTATACATTTATTTCCAGTTATAGTTAAAGTGTTTCTAATGCCTATGAGCACTCTAGTTCACTTACCTAACTTTATAACTTTAATAACTCTCCTCAATGTGAGAACAACAACTATGATGGAAGAGTGATCGACCTCACACCTCACCTTATAAATAGACACACACTATTGGTCGTTTAAGTTGCTTACATCATTAAAATTAATTTCTTTAGGTTGATCACCTTAACTTTTTACCTATGTGATGTGGGTGTCTCTTTGATCAATAAATATCTGTTGGTGATCAAAAAATTGATGGCTCAAGTTCAAACTGTTTTTGTCCTGGTGGTGATTTTTATTAATTTTAAAAACAAAAAAGTTGTAAACACACAATCATTATTCAAACAAAATTGTGATGTTGAATTATTACAACTTATAATAATAATATAATACATAGTACATAATAGTAATTATCACAAAGTAATATTAGTAGTTCAGTAGATCCATTCAATGACAAACAGTTTCTTGCCTCAGTCACAATCTGATGACGAAGGCGTAGCAGATTATAAAGTTGGAGGATACCATCTTGTGCGAAAGAATGATATCTACAATCAACGTTATCAAGTGGTCAGCAAATTGGGATGGGGACACTTCTCCACCGTTTGGCTATGTATAGACTTGGAGAGCAAGCGCAATGTGGCACTCAAGATCGTACGCGCAGCAAAGTCCTACACAGAGACAGCAGAGGATGAGATCAAGTTGCTGATGGCCAGCACTGGCTCGCCCGCCGTTGCCACACTGCTCGATCACTTTGTACACACTGGTCCGCACGGCAATCATGTGTGCATGGTGTTTGAAGTGCTGGGGAGCAACCTGCTCGACCTGATCAAACACTACAGATACAGAGGCATCCCGCTCACCTTGGTCAAATCGATAATGAAGCAGGTGCTCGTTGGACTGGACTATCTACATACCAGGTGCTCAATCATTCACACCGATCTCAAGCCCGAGAATGTACTGCTGCGAGGTACAGTGGACATGGGAGCAGAGAACTTTACATGGGGACAGCAGTATGGATTGTACAAGTGTAGACACAAGTCATCAAAGTTAACAACAACAGTAGTATCATCGTCAGCATCTTCATCAATATCATCATCATCATCAATAGATCAACATCATAACAACAACAACGAAATGGAATTAGATAATATTATATATAACAATGGACATTCATTCTATCAACATAACAATAGCGAACGAGGAGAGGAGCTAAGCAGAGAGCATTACCCTGCATGTGCAATAGTTGACTTGGGAAATGCATGTTGGATCGATCGACACTTTACAGACGACATTCAGACGAGACAGTATCGATCACCCGAGGCAATCGTGCGATCAAGATGGTCGACACCCGTGGACATTTGGAGCGCTGCATGCATGGCATTCGAGTTGGCCACTGGCGATCATCTGTTCAAGCCAAAGTCGAGCAAAACGTTTGACAAGTCAGACGATCACCTGGCACTGATGATCGAGCTGCTGGGACCGTTCCCTTCACCAATCACAACACAAGGATCAAAGTCTAAGCAATACTTTACTCATCGAGGCGAGCTGCGCAACATTTCGAAACTCAGCGAGCAGTGGCCTCTCTACAATGTCCTGACAGAGAAGTACAAGTTCACACATCGCGAGTCCAAGGACTTTGAGGACTTTTTGTTGCCAATGCTTCAATACCTTCCAGAGAAGCGTGCCACCGCTCGTGAATGTTTGAATCATTCCTTCCTAAAGGATGTTCCTCCTTTAGTCCAGTAGACTACAATGACGACTTTACAAACAGTGGTGAACATGACATGATATGACATGTTCTCTTACGACAACAACAACAAGACAACAGACAACATTAATCAAGGAGGGAGTGTGTAAAGAAAGAACAATACAATTCCTTTGTATGTACATTCAGATCATATTGCTATCGAACAACTTATTCCCACCATCTCTCTCTCTCTATATATCAATCTATCTCTCTCTCTACCATCCATCCTATCACGCTCTCTATTTGATTACATTTACATTTATTTATTACTTGGTCATCGTTTGTTACTATTAGTATATGATTGATTAGTTTACCAATAAACCACTTTCCAATAGAGTGGACTGTAACTTCATATAGATATCCAGTTGGTCCTTGGGTGATAGTGATGATACTCGTTGGAGAATAGTGGCTACGGCAGGCAGACGACTTATAAACGTGTAGAGATAGATGTAGGTGAAGGTGCCCATGAAGAACTGACAGTCGGTTCTGTCTGTGATTCCTCCATGACCTGGGATTGACGAGCCAAAGTCTTTGATTCCAAATGCTCTCTTTAGACCACTGGCAAAGAATCCTCCATATGGTGCCACCAGCGAGGCAAACAGACCAAGTACAAAGGCATGAAGAATGATCGGTGACACTGGCAACGACTCGATACCAAACATATAGGGTACAAGCCATTTGAACACTGGTGTAGTAGTTCGGGTGAACATGGCCGATGGCACACATGTGGTGGGATGAAGGATCAGGTCGGTCTTGGGACAGATCATCCAGCTATAGCCAGAGAAGTAGTGGGCCAGGAGTATTGAGCCGATGAGGGTGGTGAACATGCCTCCGATGAATCCCTCCCAGGTCTTCTTGGGACTCACTGCGATAAGTTGGGTCTTTCCAAAGAAGAAACCAAACACGTAGGCGAATATATCATTCAAGATGACCAGACTGGTGGGCAGAATGAACCAAATGAATCCTTGGAAGATGTTGGAGATCCAAAGGGTGGTCTGGGCAGCGGTGGAAATAATGGTCATGTGTGTCCAAGCCAATTGAATGAACTGTTGCTTGTACTTGCCCACCTCCAATGTCATTACAAACAGGACAAAGCCAACAATGTACATTATGAAGCTGATCAGGATATGGTAGTAGGACAGGAATGAAAGGACCTCGTTGTCGGTGGTATGGAAGTAGTTGGCAAAGTGTCCATAGAATATACGACCGATCATAAAGTAGTTGGCGCCAAGGAAGAAGTACCAGTTCAGAGCCCTCGAGAACCATGACAATTGGACCTTGTGTGTTTGCAGACGGCTCAGTGTACTGATCTCTTTGTAGACAATGACGTTGGATAAGAAGATGACAGCACTTGTCACCAAATGTCCGGCATATATCACAGAGATCGAGGTAGCAAACATTGCCACTGTGGAAGCAAAGCGTATCCACCAGCCATACCACCTACTAACAGGCTTGGCTGGGGTGGATGTCGATATATTTGAAGAGGTGGTGGCCATCTTCTCAGTGTTGGTGATTGAAATGGAATCAGATTGCTCTGCAACCAGAGATGAAGAGGAGGATGATGATGAGGATGGAGATGTATTTGATCTTTTAGTAAGTGTGTTTGATGACATGATTGTGTAGTTTCTGTATGTATGTTTGATTATGACAAGATACAATTTGTAGAATTGAACCTGTATTGTAGTCCTTTGGCTTAAATAGTTATCTCATGATTGTCAAGAGGTTGGAACAGTAACCCATCGAACTAGAGTTCAGAGTGATCTCAACAACCAGTTCATACGAAACATCTTCATCTTTGTTGGAACTAGTTGAGTTGAGGCACGGCCGGATAAGGATAGGTGTTTGTCTTTGCACCACTCGATTTGATTCTCTTTTGAAACTTCAAACCATTTTTCTAATTGTGACACATTGATCTTGTTGGGTCGGAATGGTAAGAGTATGTATCAAACTAGATTATCAACATCTTACTGATTTGTAGAGCCGAGATTATTTGAATGGGTATCATTAAACGGCTTTATGAATTTGAGAACCATCAATATATATATATATTCATTCATATTTGATTAGTACCATTATTTTTAAATGTTATAAATGTTATATTTATATCTTATTAATATAGAAATACCACAAATGATTGGGAATATATTTATTAACAACAAAACAAGTTAATTAAATAAAATAAAATTACTATATAAGATCAATCAACGTTTTGTTTGTCCCACCCCATTGCAATCTCTCTCTGTCTTTGTGTTTGAAAACAATGTTATAAAAGTAGTCATTGTAATTTTTACATAGATACATATATACATACATATACAATAAATAATAAGATTACAATGAGTGACGAGAAAATAGATAATAGTGATGTTGTCAATGACATCTACACAAGCAACAACGATAATGTATATGATTCAAATGTTCCTGTAGACGCTCATGATGAGAACAACAATAATAATAATAATAATAATGATAATTCAAACTCTCAGATTGAAACCTCATCATCGTCCACAGCAGAAACAACAACTACTGTCAATCAAACAGATATTAGCAGCACTTCAAACAGAGACAAAGAGGAGTACACTCTTGAACATCACACAGATGACGACAGTGAGAAGCATGATGAGGAGGACGATGAACATCTAAGAGATAGGAACCACAAGCACGCAACATCATCATCAACTGCTGCCTCCAACAACAGCAGCAGCAGTAGCACTGGTACAAGCACGAATGGAAACGATGGAAGATCACACATTGTCCCTCCTCCCATCGTCAAACAGTCGCACATGTTAGACTCCACCCCAAATGTAGCTATAAAGAGAAAGCTGGATGGTGAAGAGAGCAGCGTTGGCGGTGGCGGTGTGGGTGTAGGCAACAACAACAGTGGCGATGTCAATGGAAGTGGCGGCAGCAGCAGTGGCAGTAGTGGTTATGGTGCAGGCGGAAATGGAACGTTGTTAACTGCTCAGACCGGTACTAATCAAGCACAACAATACAATAATCAACACTATAACGCAAATAGCTACACCAACTATCAGGATTATTACAAAAGACGCGTCCAACTACTGTTTGCTATCGTTGCGGAGGTATGTACTTTCATGACCCAAACTACAACAAACAAATAACTAATGTTTGATCAATCAATCGATTATATCTTCATAGGTGAAGGACATCAACMAGGTTACTTGCCCATCGAGACCTGGCCCAATGGGGGTATGTCACACATGCAACGGCAAGGGTCATTTCCAATACAACTGTCCAACAATGAAGTGCTACAAGTGCGGTGATACAGGTCATATCCAAAGGAACTGTACCAATCCAAACGCCAGCAATGAATATGGTAAGTGTTCAAACACCCTCTCTCTCTCCCTCTCTCTCTATCTCTCACTCTCTCTCACTATCTCTCACACTCACTCACTTTAAATACTAACCCAATCCTTTCCACCAACTAGATCCAGAAAGGTTACTATCCTGATATATTGATAATTATATATATATATAATGTTCCTCTTCTAACCTCCTAACCCTACTACTCTCCTCATTATCTCTATCATAATATATTTATCTCTCCTTCTCCTCCTTTCCTTTAGATCACAACAAGCAAGACCTGGAGCACCATGTTATGCATGTGGAAGAGAGGGACACCTCGCCAAGGAGTGCGACGTGTGCTTCAGTTGCAAGCAGCCAGGACACAAGTTCAAGGAGTGCGATGTGTGTCACAGCTGTGGAGAGAGAGGCCACAAGTCTAGAGTAAGTGTTCACTACTGCCGTAACCACTTCGCAAAAGCGGTGGGTTGTTGCGAAGACGACGGTGTGTCTTGTTGGGCAACTTTACTGACAGGTTACCAATTCATTTTGCACAATCAATCAAACAAACAAACAGGAGTGTCAGATGTGTTTCAGTTGCAGGAGGACAGGTCACAAGTCATTCGTAAGTCCATCCATCCTTCTTGGACATATGGCCCATTACTAACATACCCCATACCCAACCTTTCCCTACCCTTACACTCCAATAGGAATGTCCGACACGTGGTGGAAATCCATCGTCATCTGGTGCACCTATTGGCCAGATGCCACCACAGAACAACAACCACAACCACAACAACAACAACAACAACAACAACATGATGGCCAACGCCTACAACTACTACCCACAAATGTCTTATGACCAGCAGTATAACAACAATGCACCAGGTTACTACTACAACCCCTATGGCTACTATTCATAAGCATAGGATACTGGATCCTTTGTACACAATCCAACGACCAATGTCATTATCAATACCAACATACATTCATTCATACATAAATGCATTGACTGCCTGTTGATAACAAATCACCAGCCAGGAAAGGAACCTGTCTATCATGATCTTTGTGCACAAAAACAAAAAAGGAGACAATGATCACTTTGAGGATCATTATCAGGTCCCATGGGGTGAGTCATTATTCTTTCGTCTTTCCAATAGTATCTCTCTCTATCTCTCTCTAGCAACTTACATAATTCAAGGACAATGGATATGAGTTTGATCATTGCATTGGTGTCGATTGTAGTGCACGTTGCCAACTACAACTTCACTGCTCAACTTGAGTACAACACCAGGATATTCACAAAGGTAAGTCAATCATGATAATGATGATCCTAACCGATACACACACTAAAACTTCACCATCATCATAAAAGGCCATTGGTAAATACACAATATACTACTATGCAGTGTATTTGATATTGAGTGCATTGATTCGTGATCACTTTATCGATACTGCCATTCAAAACGACAAGTATCAGATCGAGTTGTTCCCAGATGAGTTTGCCACACTGCTTGGCAACAGCTGCTTTATCTTTGGCATCCTTCTCAACCTGTGGACTCTTCATGCACTTGGAATCAAAGGAATGTACAATGGCGACAGCTTTGGACATGTGATGGATGCCCCAGTTCAATCTGGTGTCTACCAATTGTTCAATGATCCACAATACGTTGGTACCACAATCTCTTGCATTGGATACGCCATTCGTTATCAAAGTCTCAATGGATTCAGTAAGTAGTAGACATCAATATTATGAAGCATGTGACCTTGGGCCACTAACAACTTCACACCACTATCAATAGTTTGCACAGCATTGATGGGACTGGTGTTCTACATTTCTGTCAAGTATGTAGAGGGACCACATATGAACAGAATCTATTCCAACAAGAATGCTTCAAGGATCAACTTTAAGAACCTAAAGAGTTTGAGAAACCTCTAATATTATTACAATACAATAAATGAGTGCTAGGGTTTTGAGCCAATCACCTGGGTCAAGTAAATTTGAATCGATTAGTCTCAGACGATCCTGCAAATCATCTCATTTATCACAACACTAAAACAGATATTTATTTAAACACATATATTAATATAAATATACATACATATAGACATGGAGGAATGTGGAGCATCAGGCATATTGCCTTATATGTTTGATAAGAATGGTACCCTCTGTTTCCTCTTGGGTTTGGAACGTAGAGGTCTGAGCGACTTTGGAGGTTTCAGCGAGTACAAAGAGAATAGATATCAGAATGCTGCAAGAGAGTTTAGTGAAGAGACTCTTGTAAGATCTCAATGAGTGAGAGAGAGAGAGTTCGAGAGAAAGAGAGTTCGAGAGAGTTCGAGTCAATATACTAAACCTTTATTACAAACACTGTAGGGAATACTTTGTTTGAGCAAAGAGTATAGAGGCAACAAAGAAGGAGTACAAAAGAGCATGGAGACAATGACGAGGATCTTATCGGATCAACAGTTGTATAGTAATAATGTGGTGTGTCGGTTGATCAACCCTGCCAATATGTATCATATGTTTATAGCACCAGTGGCACGATATGTACAGCCAGACGAGTTTATTATGGCGGCCAAAGATAATGAACAGAAAGACTTTGCACAGAGGGTGCGCTGTGTCGAGAAGCATACCATTGGTTGGGTGACGGCCGAGGCCTTGCTCAACTCTGTGCCATCGTTCGAGGCAGTGGTCAATTTCAATGGATGTGAAGAGAATGTATTCGGAACGTTCAGAAAGACAATGTTGGACAAGCAGTTTGCAATGTTCATCCGTACACTACAATCAATGGATCCTAATCTAATAACACAACAAGCTAAAGTGATGTGGCTTGATTCATAGTCCATTCATATGTTGTATTCTTGTAACTATCTCTTTGACTTTAAATTATCGAAGTTCCAGGTTTTCATTTGATTCGAATGTGGCGCCTAAACACAATGATCATTGTGGTGAAGTTGATGAATCAATCTAGTAGAGATCGGTTCAGGAAAAGAGACAAAGGTATAATATCATTGATATATATATATATAGATAGAGATGAGTTATACTCCACATACACCAGCTAGATCAAACAACAATACAACGTCATTCAGAACACCAGTGACAGGTCCATCTACAAACACCACGACTACGACGAGACCAGCAGCAATGCAATACAACGAACCATCTCTGATGTATAGCTTCAATGACACAAATCTCTACGACTCTAGAAGCATGATTGATGAGTCTGTCAACTTTCCTGCTACTCCAATTGCACCAAACAGGAATGGAGGAGGAGGGTCCTATCGAACTACTACGACACCATCTGGCATGCCACGGCCACCTGTCACACCATCATCAGTGGCACCATCGATAACACTTACAACACCATCGTCAACTACAAATGGTGGAGCACCAACAAGACTGTACAACAACAACTACACCTACAACGATAGGAGAGGTGACCTATCATCCACTACAACAAGAGGTGTTCGATTTGAGGATACAGTTGGCTATCAAGAGAACTTTGCTGATGATGCCAACAATGTAATCGAATCAATGCAACAATCTCAACAGAGGAGAGAACAGTTGCAACGTAACAACAGCTCAAACTTGTAAGTGTATTGGAATAGTTCATATCACCATCAATCACTGATTCTCTCTCCTTTGGGTCACAATATCAGCAGTTCAAGAGGAGGAGGAGGAGTGGACAGCATCAACAATATGCCAAGTCCAGTCACTGTTGAATCATCATCAACGATGGGCCCCACTGCTCTCTACCCAAGAGACTATGTCAATGGACTCTACAGGAAGTATGAGAAACTTAGTGAACAAGTTACATACCCTCAGACTCCCTCGCCATCTTCCACCTATGACTCATCTCGCAGCAACAACAATGCCCATAGCTCAACAAAGATGGCCCCACCGCAACCAACCTCTGCCACAATGGGACATCCGGTAGCGCCAAAGGTCACATCATTTAATCTGAGCTCGACTGAACAGTACGCAGAACTGATGGTCAAGTACAAGAATGAGAAGATGAGGGCGGACCAACGAGAAGGAGAGCTGCAAGAGCTGAAAGGTGTGCATATGGAGAACATTAGGAAGTTGGATCAGGAGCGATACTCAAGGGACGCTCTGGAGAGAGAAATTGAGACACTGCGATATAGTGTTGACATACTGCAGGAGGATCTGAGGAGATTGCACGAGGAGAAGAGTCAACAAACATTGGCCCATCAGAGAGACATGGCGGCCAAGGATCAAGAGGCTGAGCATTTCAGGGGAGAGCTTGAGCGAATGCGTCCATCGCTGCTCAAGTATCAAGAGTCTGAGAAGGAGATACAGAGAGGTGTGGAGGACTTTCAGAAACAACTGGTTGATTTGAGGCACCATTCAGAATCAGAGCTAATGTCATTGAAGGCAATCAATCATCAGCTCAGCGAGCAACTAGAGTCAAAGAAGAAGGAAGTAGAGAAAAAGGATCGTGGATTGGCCAAGGCAGGAAAGATTATCAATGGTCTCGATGAAGATATCAAAGACAAGTCAAACAGACTTCAGAGACAACAAGTCGAGATGCAACAGTCTTTGAACAAGAAGGATCAGGAGTTAATCCATTTGAAGGCCACATTGGAGAAGGATCGTCAATACCTGTCAAGGTTATTGAAGGAGAAGGAGCAAGAGTATCACCAGAGTCTTTCATCGGCCGTCAATACCTATAATGATGATGTTCGACGACAGAAGCTCGAGTTCCAGAATGCCATTCAATCACAAAAGGACAACTATAATCGATTGCTTCAAGATAATAACAGAAGATTGGATTATGATGATAACAACAACACAAGAACAAACAGTACCAGCAGCAGCAGCAGCAGCAGCAGCAGCAGTGGAGGCATGAGGAGTACACCACGAGTAACTCCAATGTCTACAATGCCATCCTCCACAACCCAGCCACCCAGAGGAATACTGAGGTAATCAACAAACAGCCAACCAACCAACCAACCAACCAACAAACAAACAAATAATACATTTGGTAAATAATCTGTACACTTTATGGCATTGGTGTTGGTATTAGTATAATAATAATAATAATAGTAATAACGTGATCAATGATGCTGTGAATCCGAGGCCATGGGAGTGTCTTCCTTGAGGAATTGGTACAGATGGATGGATTGGTTGAGTCCACTGGTGCTCAGAACCGACTGCAGGTAATCTTGCAGTCCAGTCCTACGCTTCTCGGTGTGATCCTCCGATGAGAAGTAGAAGCCATTCTTTTTCTGTGGCAGTGATGGCATACCATGTTCTCCAAACGTCCTAATGAACATTGTGTTTAGGATTACAAACTGTTTGTATCTTCTTGTCACTGTGTATGTCCTATTTTAAATATATAGTTAGTAATTATTATTAATATTATTAGATTGGTGTTCATCCATGGAACACGACAGTGTTGAAACAACTACTTACTTATTGTTCTCTAGTTCAATTTGAATGACATATGCCACATATGTTCGTTTACTTGATTTCTCAATCTCTGTTATCTTGTTTGGAACGCTTACGGATCTGATTTGTGGTGCAACAGCAGACTTGCTGATGGCTCCATTTGCTGGGTGCTCCGATGTTGGTGAACCATTGGCCAAAGCCTTGTTCTTTGCAATCTCTGTGGCCAACATTTCATTTAGTTCTTTATTGGCTTGTTCAAGTCTGGATATCTCATCCTGTTTGTTGTAGAGTGTAGTGTGTCAGTGTTTGAGACTAATGTCTGTATGTCCCCAAACAACATACCAGTAGGTTAAGGTTGCCAACCTTGTTCAACATTTGCTTTAGCTTCTCATTCTCAGCTTCGAGTGTTGCCAATCTATTGGAGTCCTTTGAGCCACCACCGTTCATGCTATAATGATACTGGGGGTAGGTATATAAAAAAGAGAGATAGATAGATAGATAAACAGATAAAGATTGATTGATAGATTTAATAATAAGTAATGGGAGCTCAATAAACAGTCACTCAGTTCTTCTGCCACATAGTGTCAATACCTATCAAAACTAGTAAGTTGTGACACTCACATAAACACCCCCATATCAATCTTTGCTACCCGCTAAACGCATAAAAAACTATTTATATTAATATTTATCTTTTGGAAAATTCCAAAGCGTGCGTGGACATCTGATGGTTGTCCAGGTGTCAACATCAAACCAGGTATATGACACCCCCTGGTTTGACCTGGTCCTTCAGATGTGTGTGATCATTGTTGTCAGTTGACGTGAATGTCATTGTATGAGTGTGTTTATGAAGGAGGGGGAATTGGGGTGTGTGGGAACGGGTATGATTTGAAACTCGTCCTGACGAGTAATAATAAGAAGTGCGAACAGATAGAATGATTCTTAATTCCTCTGTCTGTCCAAGACATAATATGTTTCTGTTGTAGATCAACACATAATAATAATAATGTGATGATGGACATATATATATATATATATGAGTGTAGGGCTGAACAAACATAAGTTGATCGAGTCCATCATAAATGGTTATATATACTATAACATTGTCATCATTACAACTGTAAACTACTACTATCAATCATTATCATCATTATAAATATATATTATTACAAGTAGAGGAATAAGATACAACAACAATGATAAGTTCCTTAACTATTTTGTTTTTATTGTTACCATTGTTGTTGGTTTACAGTTTAGAAGTACCTAATCTGGACACTAGTGCAGCCAAAGGAAATGATGTACACTTTACTATATATAATGACACATTGGATGCCAACAACTTCTATATACCATTATATAGTATCGTTACCAACAGTAACAAACAGTCATACAGTGGCAACTATTCAATAGAGTTCATCAAGGAGTTCTATATCTTTACAAAGACAGACTCAAACTTCACTATTGACAAGCGTGAATACTCCCATCTCACATTCTATATCTATCCAACACATGAACTACAAGACCTCACCCTAACACTGATCAACGACAAGAAGGAGGAGCATTCAATACCAATCATCAATGCTCTCCATCCAATCAACTCTGTACTGCACACGGCATACCTCACACCGAACCAGTGGACAAAGGTTCAACTATCTCTAGAGTACTTCCCATCCAACAGCTACCGTGGCTTGTGGTTCGTTCAGAAGCATCCCACCTATAGCATCTTCATCGATGACATCAAGCTAAAGAAAAGAGATGTCGCAGAGAATGAGTTCAAGGTGTATGCCAACTGCATCAGTGGTGTTGGTGTCTTGGTTCAAGATGTCAATGGTATCAAACTCAACTCTTCAAATGTGGTCTACAACGATCACGTTTCATCCATCCAGTTTGACTTGCAAGATAAGAATAGACTCTACATTGAATTTAGAAAGAATATTGTAACAAAGAAGGTATGTAGGAGTAGTGAAGTTTAAAATACTCTTTAATAACTACTTACTAACTGGAATATTATTATCTACAACTGTTCCAGGACACTCAATTTGTGTTCCATATCTATCCTGATAAGTCTATCTTTAGGAATGATGTGGAGATAACATTTGTACCATCAACAACAGTTGAACCAATTACAAAGTATAATCTCTCTTCTCTTAGTAGTCCAACCAAACCAATTGTTGAGAATAGTTGGAATAAGGTATGTGTTGTAACAATAATCAATACTTAATAGATCACTAACATAATTACTGTGTTGTTAGATTGGGATACATGTTCCAAAGTCATCTTACAGTGGAATGTACTTCACTTCAGTACATCCATTGACAGAATCAACTTTGATCTATTTGGATAACATCTATGTCAAGTACGCCATGGACGCTACCGAAGTCAACCAGAGTAATAACTCCTTGGTACAGAAGAAAAAGTTTGAGATCAGGACCTCATTGAACATTCTATCACAATTCTTCCCATTCTTTCAAGTCAACTTTCACTTGCTCTCCTCTGTTCCAACTATACCAAAGGCATGGGCAACAGACTTTCCATCAGTGTCATTTACAACGTCCAATCGAGAGGCCTATGCAAAGGCATCCAATCTCACTTTCAATGTCAACTTTAACAATTCAAAGCTGGCACAGGTCGTAGGCAAGGACAAAGACATACCTGTACTATATCAAAAGGTGCTCAAGGTTAATCAGTTCCAGTTCCTTAATCTCAACTTCTCATTCCCAACTTCCAACTTTTTCTTGGTCGTTGGATCACTCGATCTCAACGAGGAGGTGTTTGTCTCTGCAACGACACCCGTAGGTGGAGGACAAGCGCCAAGGTGGAGAGTCATTGATACTGGATTCCTATTCGATGGATATGAGGCCTATCAAGTCAAGATTAAAATGAAGAATCAAGGATTGTATCTCTCGGCAAAGAAGGCTCTAGTCCCGCCACCACAACCAAACCCCAACTTTATAGTTCTCCAGCCTTTGGACCCAGTAAACGGGCTCACCTTCTCAGTAGTGTCAGATACGATTGACTCTGACTTTTTCTTCACTCTCTACGCCATCAATGACAAAGAGACAAACGCTCTATCACTTGGTAGTAGTACTACCCCAGCATTCATTTCAACCAAATAAAGTAAACAATGTAGTTGTTTGTTGTAATAGTAATATTTATATATAGTATTGACTCTAATCAACGCTGTCTTCTCTTCCCTTTGATTTATCGTTGACGGCTGAGAAGTTGACACTCAATCTCTTGAACTTCTTCATGACAAAAGTGGAGAACTTCTTCTTCTCGCTGTTGTTGGCTGAAGTGAGTGTAGGTGTGTTGGACGCCGATGAAGACAACACAATTGGTGTGGAAGGTGTTGGTGGAATCGCAAGAGATTCTCTCCTGTCGGGGGAGCCAGAAGAGACGCTCTTTTGTCGAAGTCTCTTGATGAAACCTTTCTCCTTCTCGGCCAATGGTTCTTTGAACGTCTCTGTGTGATGTCCATTCGAGTTAACATCCATTACGTTGTCGTTGTTGTTGTTTGGTCCACTACCAACCACCTGTGAACCATACTTCAATGGTTCCTCTGTTCCTGGTGTGGTCAGAGTTGATGCCTTGCTACAGTTTGAGATTGTTCTCTCAAACTCTCCAACCCATTCGTTGGCCTCCTCCTCGCTTGCTGCAACGAATCTGTAGCACTTGTTGCCTGTAAGAAGGCCCATGTTGAGAATCACACCATTCACGACATCTGGATTGAACTTCATCGACACCTCTGGGTCCTTGAGGTGGACACAGAACTTCTCTCGGTAGTAGTACTTCTGGTTGTTGGCAGAGTCCTGTGAGCTCTTGGACTTGAATGGTTTTGTGATAAGACACAGGTCCGACAGCAAGTAGATGTAGTACTTTTGCTTGCTTGAAGTCTCCTCCAGTGCGCCCTGCTTGACAAACCAACGTCCACTCTGCATGAGTGACTGTCGTCCCTTGCCATCATCGAGCAACATCGTTTCGATTGACATGATGCTGCTGTAGTTGACTGACATCTCCAGTTGATTCTGTAGGAAGCTGGATATCTCCTTGATCAATGAGAAGGCAGCGGCAATGTGTTTGTTCTCGGGGTGATCCAGGGGAGTGCACTTGGTCAGGTTCTCAAACAGCAGCTGGTACTTTTGGATCCTATTGATTGGCAGAGAGAGCAGAGGAGCCAAATCAAACTCGTCTTCACCAGACACGTTGGCATGCTTGGTGAAAGAGGCAAAGTCTGGATTCAGACGGCACCATGACAGAGTGTTCATCGCATACTTGAAGTTGTACATGTATTTGCCATAGATGTTCTTCATCTGGTTGAAGTTCTTGATAAAGAACTGTGATATCGTCTGGTATTGATAGACGGTGTTGTCCTTGTTGGACGAGGTGATCTTGGCGTTGTTGCTCCTGGTCTCATCAGAGGCAGCTGTTGTGTAGAATGGTGCCAGTGTCGAGAAGAACTTGAGTGTCGATATGAATACAGTGTGGAGATCATAGATTGTCTCGATGTTGGAAAAGATAGAGGCGATCTCCTTGTAGTTGAGCAGTGGCTTGTTGATGCGGAACTTTGACTGCAGTGGCGCCAGATAGCTCTTGAGGATGTAGTCCAACTGACGTCTGTAGTCGTGCTCCGATGTGATCAGCTGGTCAACCAAACCAATCCATTGCTTCTGTTGACCATGTAGCTCCTGAGCAGACATTGCACGAGTGCTCGGTGTGCTCCAACTGCTCTTGAAGCGATTGTAGCGGGTTCGATGCAGCCATCGTCTTGCGTACGACTGAAGTCTGACAACGAGCTCATTGTTGTCCTTCCAGAAAATCTTGTCATCGTAGGACAGACACAGACCGTTGGTGAGTATTGATGCTGATCGCTTCATCTCATTGGTGACAATGTACTGCACATGTGGATAGGTCTCATAGTATGGTTTGACATTGATGATCGGTGTTCCATTGGCAATGTTTGGATCAGAGAATGCAATGGTCATTGAGTTCTTTGATATCTTTATCACTCTGGCAGGTGTCACCTCTATCAACTGTGTAAGGTTATGTTTAGATTTACGATCACTATAGTGATGATGGGATAGTCAGTTATTAAGAACAAGTATAACAAAAGCAAAAAAGTATTACTTACTGGATTCTAATCATATTTGAATGATAGACTATCCAGACTTTGGCAAAGCCATCCACACCAAACTCCTTCCAACCATTGGAGTACTGGTGGATGGGTAGTTTGAGTACACCCTCTCGCTCTGTTTGCTGTTGATGTTGTTGTCCAAGTGTTGTTGTTGCTGTGCTGGCGGCATTGGACTGCTTCCTGTTGCTAGTCAGTCTGTTGGCAATAGTACCCAATGTCTGTCTTTTGCGATCCTTGAACACAGTGATTGGATAGATGTTGGGAATGGATGTGTCACTGACTGTGAGATCAGCACCAACTGGTAGTGAACCGCTGTTACTGTTGGACAAGTTGCCACCACCATTTACCAGAGGGGAAGTCGCGCCGTTCTCTGTCTCTAGAGTTTGCATCAAGGCCTCCAGGATGTGTATGATGTCTGAGAACTTTGGTCGTTGGCTTGGCTCGTACTGGCAACACTTGATACAAAGGTCATAGAATACAGTAGGACAATCGTTTGGAATGGCGATGTTCTCCTTCAGCTCCTCCACGTTGATATCGAAACCATTGGTAGAGTTGCGCACCCAAAAGTCCTTGCCCGGTCGCTTGAATGTGATGAGCTCGGCCAGAATGACACCATAGGAGAAGACATCGACGCTCCAGTCATACTTCTTCTGTAGCAGGATTTCTGGTGCCATGAAGCTCGGTGTTCCACAGATGCTCATCCTCCTGAGACGTCCAGATGCTTTGGTGCCATTTCCATTGGTGTCGTAGAGATCATCATCAACGTCGGACTGAGAGTCGTCGTCACTGCTGCTGCTGTCACATCCTGTCGAGTACTGTGAACCAACACGTGCGAAACCAAAGTCACACAACTTGGTCTTGAAGTGGTCTGTGCTATTGAGCAGACTTGCTGCACCGCCTCTGGTCATCAGAACGTTCTTTGTCTTGAGATCACGATGTATTATATTCTTGGAGTGCAGGAAGAAGCAGGTCTGTGCCACGGACAACGCTAGTGATACACGTTGTGTCCATCTGGGTGGCTTGATGGTGCACTTGACAAATTGTCTAACGTCGGGACCATCCACAAACTCTGTGATCAGATAGAATCCTGTTGTATGGTGACAGGCACCAAAGAAGTGTACCACCTGTGGATGTCTGATGTATCGCAGTGCCTTGACCTCGCGCTCTGTATATTTGCAATAGTCTGGGTCGTCAAAGGATGGAATCTGTTTGATGGCCACCTCTACACCAAGATATGATCCTCTATACACATTGCCAAAGTTACCCTTGCCTATAACTTCTTTGAACACCAAGTCGTTGTACTCTATGTTCCAGAGTTTGGAATTGGGTAGTCCACCAACCATAGTTGTTTGTTTGTTTGTTTGTTTGTTGTAATGTATGTATGTAACTCTCGCTCTTTTGATTGACCTTGTGAGAGATATTTGTAATATGTTTGACACAATAATATATAAATATTTATAGATTTAATTCTTACAAGATACAAAAGAGAAAGAAAGAGTGAGAGCGAGAGGTGAATGATTGATTGTCCCCCACTCACTTTGCCAATGATCAGAGTTGGATACTTCCTACACCCACCAAACACTCGAATCTGATCATAGTTTTTTGTGGTAAACAAAATTAATTAATTAATAGTTTATTATACAAAGTATGACTTTTACCAACGGCTTAGCTTGCGATTCAACTGTGAGAGCTCTCTGTTACGTTGATTGGACGAGTCGAGCATTCGCTGATCCATTCTCATTTGCTCTTGATGATAGGCATCCTCACGAGCTGATTGCTTACGACGATAGGCGAGGTCATCCTCACGATCCTTACGTGCCAACTTCTTCAGGTAACGCTCCTCTGCCAGGTCAGGTGTCACGAGGAACTCAATCTTGTCCTCCAACTCGAGGTCACATGGCTCCATGATCATACGACCGACATTGACGGTGATCAGGATGTGGTCCTTTGCAGGTGGCTTGAAGTAGGATGCTCGCACCCAGTCCACTCCAAACTTGTTCTCACAGAACTCTGATTCGTTGACAGAGTTGGTGCCGTCCACTCTGAAAGTGTAGGTGGGTACGATGGACAGTGCCTTCTTGGCGGCAAGGTTCTCACGGCACAACTGTTGCACTGGATGGAGTTGTGCGGGCAACTTGAGAATGTTGGCCAACACTGGCTTGAAGTCAACGTACTTGAGGAAGCCAGCATGTTGGATGATCGACTCCCAGTCAATCTCGACACGGACCACGTTCTCCACGGCATCGGTCAGACGTCTAATAGTCTCTTGGAGGAACTTTGGTTCGTTACGCTTGATGTAGCCACGAACGATCTGCAGACGGAGACCGAGAGCGTTCTCAACCTCGCGACCATAACACTCAAAGTCATCGGCAGTGTCTTTGAGGAACTTGTTGATGTTGCGCACACCAACGTGGATCTCCAATGTGCGTCCAACCAAGTCGGCCACCAAACCACTGGACGTGGCGACGATCTTCATTGTGTCCACCTGTGTCTGAATGGTCTGCTGCACCTCTTGGTACTCGACCAACTCGCCAAAACCATACTGAGTGGGGAAGCGAGATGGGATCTCCTCGGCAAAGCGATGCATGTAGGTGATGTAGTCATCGACGTTGGTGGAGAAGGCCGAGTCGGACTCGAGCGAGGCCCAGTCGATCACCAGCTCGATATTCTTGCCAACCATCTTGGAGATCAGTGCCTTGTTCTTTGATAGGTCGATTCTCTTGGCAATCTCCTCCTTGATCTTGAGATTGCGCAACTTGAATATGCCCTCCAGAGTGATGCGCCATGGCATGGTCTTGCCATCGATAGCACCAGACAGGTTGATAGAGACATTGAGTTCGGTGCCCTTGAGTTCAAAGTCGTAGACCTCTCTTTGGTTGTTCTCACAGCACAGATGGAACTGGATGGAGGTAAGCTGGCGTTGCAGTGACTCCTTGACTGTGGCGTAGGTGGTGAGTTCGGCGGTCTGGTCGTGCTTGACCCAACCAGCTCTTAGCCACTGAGCAAATGAAGCAATGATCTTGGTGTAGACAGGCTCCTCAAGCTCGTGCAAAAAGTTGCGGTGATCAATGAAGGACTTGTAGTTGACGCTGACCTGCACAGTCTTGCCAATGAGAGAGGTAATCTCGCTCGAGACTGCACTCAACTCTGCCTTGTTGTTCTCCATTGAGCGGGCAATCTTGAGTGGACGGGTACCCAATGCCAACTCAAACTGGTAGTCCCATGATGGCATCTTCTCTCCAAGCAGACCATCGACAAAGTTTAGCTTGAAGGTAAGGCATCCAGTCTTACTGTCGAGAGTGGCCACGACGTTTGGATCCTTGTTTCTCTGTTTCTTCACTTGATCAGTCACATCATACTCAATGTTGATTGAGTTGACCTTGGTGCAGTACTCCTTCTTGACGATAGCATCTCTACATAGAGTGGTAACACACCTCAGACCAGAGCCTGGAACGGTGACCGCGATAGACTTGATGGACTTGTAGGCAAACTGATCATTGGTGAACCTGGCATACGTTCTCCATGAATCGTAGTTCATAACCACTGGGACCTTCTTTGATGTGGCACTGGCAAGTTCATCAACCAACGAGGCGATCTGTGGGAATGTATCTTGGATGGCACAGGGGAAGGCCACCTTGAGTTGCTCCTTGAAGTAGACATTCATCGAAGACGAAGTGTTGCGATTGTTGGCTGGATCATGGAAGGTGGCGGTCAACTCCCATGTGTTGCCACATGAGAACTTGTTGGTCTCCTGTTTGGCGTTCATGATGTTGGTGAGGACGAATCGATTGGTTGCTAGGAATGCACTCTTGCCAACATCATAGGAACATATATCACAGATGGCTTTGCGAAGCTCCTCGGCAAAGCCGTGACCAACTCCAAGCTTCTCAGTGACGGCACGGTATGTGTTGACCTGACTCTCTGGTGACTCCTTCTCAATGATCGTCCAATTAAAGACGACGTTGGCCTGGTAGCTGGCATCGGAGGGCACGACAATCTTGTCCAGGTAGTTATCCTTGACACGAGAGCGCACAGACTCGTCGATTGACTTGGCAATGGCAGGGATGATGGTGTCTCTGATCTGTACCTTGTAGAGACGAGCCTTGAAGCTGTTGATGAAGCGATCACGGAATCCCTTGCCACCCTCGGTACGGTCCTCGAATATAGAGATGATGTTGAGAGTACCATCGTCTGCCATGACAACGCTACGTTTCTCAAACATTGTCTTGCCAGGTGCCGCTTGGACAAACACAATCTTTGTGATCTCGCGTCTCAATATCTCCACCTCCTTGCTATTGAACGTGGAGAGGGCACCCAAGAGATCGGTCATTATTGGATTGCTGGTGCCAATGAGATTGGGCTCAATACCTGCAGACTCGTATGCCTTGTTGGTCTGGAATGACCAATCCATTGTGACTGGACAGGGTGGCACCAACAAGTGACCACCCTCCTGGGCGGTGACATCACGGTGGGCAAGCAGACGGATGTCCAGTTCCTCTCTGATGAGTTGCGCTTGCTCTGGCTTCTTTGGAGTGGGTGTTGATGGGCGAGCTGGGAACGCCTGTATAACCTTGGAGTCAAAGTACATGGCACAGTTTCCAAGGTCCTCAAAGACTGTCTGAATGATGAGGTGTCCATCTTCATAGAGAACTTTCTTTGCAGTTGTGGATACACCTTGAATGTTCTGGAAGGTCATTGAGCGCAGGTAGGCACGAATAGTTCCTCCCATGGCGAAATCAGTACAGGACAGCTTGACGGCATTGACTGTCTCTCTCAACATTCGGTAGAGAGTCAGGTTGACATTGCGAAGAACTGTGCTCTGCTTCACTGCCGTGGGGTAGACCATGATTGAAGCCCAATCCAGATAGATGGGTGCACCAATTGGAACGTCCTTGTCATCGACAAGCTTGAAGTGGTTGAGGAATTGGTCAATCTCTCGGACAAGGAATTGTTGAGCTGGATCACTGAATGTTGGCTTGTACTCCATCTCTGGACGACCCTTCTCCTTTGGCTCAGCAATAGGTACGGGAACTGGTGCTGGTGGTGCGACAGCCACTGGCTTTGGTTGTTGTACTGGTTGTTGTTGATATACAACTGCTGGTGGTTGTTGTTGATAAACTACTGGTGGTCTTTGTTGTTGGATTACTGGCTGAGCGACAGCTTGAACGACCGCTGGTGCGACTACTGCAACTGGTGGAGAAATGAACTTCTCCTGTGGTTGGTATCCACTCTGAGGAATAAACTCATTGAGTGCAGTTGTTATCTTCTTGTCGAGGTAATAGGAACAGTTGAGCGAGTCCTCCAGTGGCAGGGTGATGATAAGCATGCCCTCGTGGGTAAGACAAGCTTTCTTGGACGTTGAGGCTTTACCAGGTACGTTCTGGACTACCATTGACACAAGGTAGTCACCCACGGCTGCCTTTCTGACCTCATCCACCTTGGTGAGTGATGGCACGATCTGCTTGACAATGTTGGGAATGTTGGTCTTGACGGAACGCAGGACACTCGTGACATCTGGACTGAGGGACATACTTGCCCAATCAACATAGATTGGCATCTCAAATGCTGGCTTTCCTAGCACCACTGACTCAATGCGGACTGGCTTGAGGATGCTCAGAATCTCAAGCTTGAGTGTCTCTTGGGCAGCAACAGGATATGTGGGTTGTGAAAGATCAAGACCGCTGGCAGAGACTGGAGGTGGAGCTGAAATGGCGGCAGCAATTGCAGGGGAAGGTTCTGAAGTTGGAGCTGGCTCAAAAGCGGCCACTTTATCAGGCACAACTGCGCCTTGTGACGGACGGAACTCGTTGAGAGCAGTGATGATCTTCTTCTCAACATAGTAGGAACAGTTGATGGCGTCCTCAAATATGGTACCAACTTCTAGAGTTCCATCGGCAGAGAAGGAGGACTTCTTGGACGTTGAGGCTTTGCCAGGTACGTTGGTGATCACAATCCTTGTAATATAAGTCTGTACATTGGACTTGTTGACGGCGTCCATTTTATCAAAGGCAGAGGCCACTTGCTTCATGAGGCCTGCTATATTGCTCTTGATGCCTCGCAATACATTGGACTTGTCGCTCTTTGAGTAGCTGGACAACGAGGCAAAGTCCACGTATGTTGGGATGACAGCCTTGACACCTCCAATAAATTGGCTATCATAGTGGACCTTTGATTTGTCAATCAAATCAAGAATCTCTGTTGTTATGATTCGAGTGTATTGTATTTTGTTAGTGACACTGTGACCATTCAAAGGATACATTGGCAATCCAAATATCCATACCATTTCTAGTTGTATTCAACTGCTCATCTTGGAAGTCTACCAAAGGTTGGGAAGGCACTGGACTCATGATCTATGTGCGTTTTGGAATATATATATATTATATGATTGTTTGTGTAACAATTGTTGTTGTTTAAAGGTTTGGATGAAGGACCAGAACTCTTCTACACCGCCACACTGTTTGGTTGATCAATAATCATAACCTAGGTGGACCACTTAATAGATCTCGATGACATCACCTTTTCTATCAAATTTCTATTCGAAATATCGGCTTGAACCGATTTTCCTTTGCATCAGCCAGACACCATCAATCTTCCCCACCAAAAAACTGTTTTTAACGTTTATCATTAATGATAGAATCTTTATTGACATCTAAATTGGTCATCATATCGATCATGGACATCACTAAAGAATAGATTAAGGTGTAAGTTAATATAAGAGGAGATAGAAATTAAACAAGCATTATAAATATATATTGGAGTAATTGATAGGATAGGATCAGAGATCTTGATGATTAATGAGTCATCAATAAAGTTACAGAAGTAGCAAAATTTTTTCATCATGGTAGTAATAGTTGTGAAGGTGGATATGTGTTTGTAGGTGTACTTACGTGTAACAAGGTTGTAGAATGAAGAGAGACTGTGCTGAAACACATAATTTAAGTAAGTGGTCGCCTGCACGAATGAATAAAAAAAAAAAAATCAGCGCAAAAAGTTCCCGAACCTCGAGGTTTATTTCCTGCCGTGCAGTCTCCAGCACTCTGAAAGGATAATTGATATGGATTGTGATGCATTGAGACCACCATTGATGACATAGCTTGGGACATGGATATCTTTGTCAGTGAGACGCAAGAGGGTCGACGATATACCTTTACCATCGGAACCAAGCAACACTATCAGTGGTTTGGTGCCAAGCGATTTGATACTATCGTCACTGAATATCGACAAGGGTGCATTGCGTTCCCTACCAATGATCGATATGATCTCCCATCCATAGACTTTGAACTCCATCAAAATGTCACCCAACTTGGTGATGCTAGGTGTCTCTACAATGTCCACATACTCCATCGCACCTCGACTAGTTAGGTATCTTGATGGTGAGATGATACTCTCGCCATTGGACAACAGTGACTGATTGAGTGATATCACAGTGCGAACGCCAAATGATGCACATGACCTGATGATTGGTCCAACATTGTCCATTTCCATGTTGTCCAACACAACAATGATCGGTCGATCCAGTACCGATGGATTTCTGTTGGGCTCTTTGGAGATGATCGGGGAGGTAATGGTTGAGTGTGTCTTTGGTGGAGTGCTGTTGGCATTGGCACGTCTTGTCTCTTGTTCAAACAGTTCGTGTAGCGTCATCATTGGTCTTGTCTTTGACACCATGCAAATGCCCTCGTGGTGAATGGTGCCAGCCAACTGGTTCATCTCATCTTTGTCTTCGATCAAACGATAGGACTTGCCTTCCTGTGTGAAGAACTGAACCAACGCCTTTAGACTATCCATCTTTCTATTGTATAGGTCGCGAGTGATATATAGTTGTTTCAAGTGGTCAGGATTACGATTCTCCCAGGCACTCAACACTGATTGGTATCCAATGATGTTCTCATTGCGATCACGTTGTTGTAGTTGAAATTTCTCCTCTGTACTGTCGTCAATGCCATCGGGAATATGTTTCGCTCGCTTTGCTTCAGCTCGTCTAATTTGATAATCTCTCTGAACTTGATTGACAATAGATGCCTCCTCTCTTATTTGTGATGATGATGATGATTGGATTCTTTTTGATTGTGGTTGTCTCTTTCCTCTTGTGTTGTTGTTGTTGTTGTTGATTGGAGGACATCTGCAGAATGTATTTGAATAGCTAGAAGTATATAATGTGCTACTTCTCATCAGTTTCATCGTTGTTGATGAAGAGGTGAATCTCATCAGAGTACTTTGAATCTGACCCAACATCCTTATTCTATGTTTGTATTAAATTTATGACTTTTGCAAATAAAGTGATGTGAACCCAACAAAACGAGTCGTTTTATTTGATTATTGGCTCCATCTACCTATCACCTAGATGACAATTGTGTACAGTACTGTATTCTCTCGTTGAACGAATTAATGTCTAGAAGATAGTGCAAGATCCAGTTAGTAATGACTAAGAGTGTTACATAACAATATAAATATCACACATACATTTGCTCAAAACACCTTGATCCTCCTTGTCAACTGATATCGATAATAGGTACTCAAGTAGTAGGAGACCATCAGTGTAGTATTGCAAAGACTTTGGATAGTCTTTGTACATCTCCTCCACTCCTCCATTCCTGCCCATCTCCAACGCAGTGTCGTAGATGAACTTGTTGGGTGAGAATGTTTGACTAGGCTCGAGACCTCTAGCGTAATGTTTCAATGTCTTGTCCAGGTATTCGCGCAATGATTCCCGCAGCTTCTCTGTGACTGCGTTGTATCGATAGAGGTTTGGTGAGCCAAAGGAGAAGTTGGGTGTGCTGCCTTGCAATCTGGACTTGATGAGAAGCAACGCCTTTAGATAAAGAGGCACGCATTCGCTAGGTTCGAACTGTCTAAGGTCGCCCAATTCTGCTATTGCCACTGCTCGTTTGCCAATTCTTTCGAGGGTATTGATAGATTCCTCATCGTCCAGTATAACACAGTCCTTTTCAAAGTCGATTGATGATGATGATGTAGTATTCTTCTTTGGTTGTTGTTGTCCATCATTAATATTCTAATAATATAGATATATGTTAGTAGAGTTAGCAATCAAATTGATAATGAAATAGAGTGAGACCAACATACAAATTGGTTGTGTTGTTGTTGTTGTTGTCCAACTATACGGTCAGGTTTGGATGGAGAGTATATTCCAGTAGTGGCACTGTTGCTACTACTATTGTGATGGTAGAGAGCATTGTTGTCTATGAATGGTGAGGCAGAGTTGATGTAGTTTGTAGCTGAGGTTGGTGACAGTGCAATTGGTATGTTCTGTGAGAAACCTAGCCATGGATGCAAAAAGAAGTCCTCCCATGATATCCTGTTGGCCTCATTGGTTTGAAGCAGTGAGTATAGAAGGTCTTGACATTCCCTGCTAATTGACACATTGCTAGGGAGCTTGATGCGTGTTGTTTCCAGCTGGTGTAATAGGTCTACCACTGTGTTGCAGTTGTAGGGTGGTTCGCCAATTAACATTTCATAGAGGATGACTCCTACCGACCATAGGTCAGCCTTGACTGTGTAGTTCTTTCTGTGAAGTATTTCTGGGGCCTGTGTGTTTGTTTGTATGATTATTGGATGATGATATTGTGATAGTTAGTTAGTAAAGGTTTTTGTTAAAAGATAGATTGTACATATAGATAGATAGATACCATGTAGAGTGGAGATCCACAGAATGTATCAGAAAGAGACTGAACATCTATGAAGCGGGCAAAGCCAAAGTCGGCAATCTTGAGGATGGGTGTATCAGAAGAGTCAGAGAGGAGGAGGTTCTGGGGTTTCAAGTCTCTGTGGATGATATCATTCATTCGAAGGAATCGCAGTCCATTCGCCAGTTGACGCATAAAATACAGTGCTCTGTCCTCTGACAACTTCTTGTGCTTCCTAATATACTTGGAGAAGTCACCACCTTCGCAACATTCCATAATCATGTAAATGTATGAATCTGAAGGAGGGGGAGACTGTTGTTAGTAGTGAATGTAGTTAGTTAGTAAGAGAGAATGTATGTGTCCTGTTGACAATAGCCATAAACTTACATCCAAGACATCGTAGAGGGTGACAATATTGGGATGATTGACAGACTTTAGGATCCTGATTTCATAGTTTAGGTTCTCCTTCAGCTTTGAGTTTCTCTCTGTAAGTCGATAGACGTCAATCATCTTGATGGCCACTACATTTCCACTGGTCTTGTGAATTGCCTTGAAAACCTGAGCAAATGCACCAGAGCCCAATCGTGATTGTAGTGTATAGTTTTCTATTTGTCCCCTGTCCATCATTGCTGATGATGTCTGCTACTGTTGCTATTGCTATTGTATACAATTAGGTTGTTAATGATGTAATTTTGTATTTATATATATTATTTATGTGTATTTATATATATATATATATATATTTGTGCTCCAATTATTTGTGTAGATATATGAAATAAAGTAATAAATTGGTTCTCTACTTAAGTAGTTGTTGTTTCGATTCACCACGAACAATCTTGAGAACACACATTCACCACATCACACACACACACACACACACATACAAAGAGATAGATACATACTCAATACGATGATGTCGATTGCAATACATCTGCGAAGAGGGATATACCCTTTACGACTACAGACACCAATCAATTTGTTCAACAACACGACATTGTTGTTGTCAACACAAAACAAGAGGGCATATTGTAGTAGTAGTAGTAGCAGTAGCAATACTACTGTAACGACAGACAAGACAAGACATTCAGTATGGATGTTTGGAGCATGCGACTCATCAAAGCTGGGTATGATTGGTGAGACAGACAGAGTGGTACCAACCAGAATCACACATTTGCCTCACAGACTACGAGTGATTGACGGTGGTTCTACTTGGCAAACGAGCTTCATTCTCACCGATGACAACCATTTGTTCATGTGGGGAACAAATAGCGCTGGTCAAATGGGTCTGCCTGCCAACCAGGTCTTTAGATTCCCAACTGAATCTGACATGCTAAAGATGGTGGACATTGATAAGGTTGGCATGGGCAGGTCGTTCACAGTCATTCTTACCAGTAAGTAGAATGTGATAGTAGTGACTGGGCTATACCCTAACGACAAAGACACAAACTACAGAGCAAGGAAAGATGTTATCACTTGGTTCAAATGAGTTTGGACAATTAGGATTGGGTGCTGGTGTCAGAGGGTCACATACACCTAGAGTCATCGAGACATTGTCACAACAATCAATTGTATCAATTGGTGCTGGATTTGACCATGCCATCGCAGTAACAAGTAGGTTAGTTAATAGGAAAGTTATTAGTTTTAGGTACCTTGTTAACTAATGATCATCATGAAAATAATAATAGAGACAGGACATGCATTTGGATGGGGATACAATATAGAAGGTCAGATTGGACAAAAGATAGTGGAATACAAGAGAGTACAAACTGCAGATGGTGAATCAGCAGAGAACTTGGACGAAATGGACAGGACAATGGTGGCCGACGAGGAGTTCAATCTACCTCTACTGGTACCAGGCCTAGAGAATATCAAGATTGCTAGAGTGGTGTGTGGATATGACTGTACCTTCTTCATCTCGTCAAGAGGCAATGTCTATGCCGTAGGAAACAATGAAACAGGGACTCTGGGAATAGGCGATGATGACAATGCAGGCAGAGTTATGAAACCAACCAAAGTACTGATGCCAGACAAGGAGAGAGTCAAGAGTATGGCATGTGGCGCTACACATGCACTGTTCCTATCAGAGTCTGGAAGAGTATATTCATGTGGTTGGGGCTCAGAAGGCAGACTTGGTTTGGGTGACAACACCATCAATCGCTATAATCCGACGCAAATCACCTTCTTCCAAGAGAATAATATCAAGATTGTTCAGGTTTCCGCTGGAGGTGCTCATTCTCTGGCTCTCACCGACGATGGAAAGGTATACAGCTGGGGATGTGGAGACAATGGAAAGCTTGGCCATGGTAACACTGCTGGTGAGAATATACCCAAATTGATCGAGTCAATCTCAAACAGAGAGGTGATTTTTGTAGCTGCCGGTATTGACACTTCAATGTTGGTAGTTAAAGAATAAAGTACACAATGTCATGGACAGATATAATAATAATAATACAGGCTGATGATTTTATTATTTGTTTGATAGGTCATTTACTTGCTGTCTGAGGTTCTTTACCTCTTCCAGAAGCATGGCCAGTGTTGGATTGATTTGTGATGTTACAGATGATGTGATCTTTGCCTCAATGTCCTGTAGCTTGTTGTCGTTGACCATGTCCTGTTGCAGTGAGATTGCAGACTCGATAGGGAAAAGGGAGAGCGAGCTATTGCTTTCGATCCTCTCCAGGGCATTCAGTTCAGAGTCGCTCAGTTGGTTCTGTTGATTGTTGTGCATTCTTTCCTTGAGATAGGCAAAGAAGTAGAGGTAGTACCACTTGTTGTGATCATCTTCAACATGCTTGTTAAAGTCGATGCCTTTCTTCTGGAAGGTCTCTCGGTCAATCGAACAAATGAAGCAGTAGTTGGCCTTGTACTCCTCAGTGATTGATCTCTGGTCACGGATCTGTCCAAAAGTGTCCACAATGATACCGAGAATGACGTTGAGCAAAAAGATCGTGGTCACAACGTAGAAGATCACACAGAACACTGTCCACGCCAGTAGTAGTCCGGTGCCAGCGTTGGTGTTGGGATTGTCAAACTGGAACTTGACAAATTGTACTAGTTGTCCACTGGTTGGCACTCCATAGAACACGTTGCCCAAGAAGCATTGATACAGTGTCGTACAGAAGAACGTGTCTGTGTTGTAGTTGTAGTAGTACTGACTGAAGAAGGCATAGGAGAAGATCGACATCAAGTAGGTGGACTGTATCATGAAGCATCCCATCAATAATAATGTACCTTTGTTGATGTTGATTGCCTATGTTCCGGTTGTGGTGGTGGTGGTAGTGAGTGATGTTAGGATCATATTGATGTTATGGATGGTTGGATGTATCTTACTCTGATCACAATACGAAGTGCTTTGGTCTTGAGTGTTATCTGTAGAATGTGGAAGGCATAGAACAATGGGTTGTAAAGGCCAAGCAATGAGAATATAATCGAGAAGAAGAAGTACACTGATTCAGCATCCGTTATCAAGTGTAGGAAGTTGATATAGAGGTACTTGTGAAGTGGATATTTGGCTCTGATGTGATGCTATATATTGTAGTAGAGTGATTGAGAGTGAGTTAGTGATGTGATTTTGGATTCTCTAGGATGTGACTTACCATTCTCTCATTGTTACCTCGTAGCATGAATGAGTTGCCATTGTTTAGATACTTGATCCATCCTTTATACAATATGACTGACCCATACTTGATGTAGAATGATACACTGGTAAGTATACTGAACACTGTTTGGAGGATAGACAGAGGGAACATTGTGGCTACATAAACAGAACGTCTATAAATATAGGATATCGGGTGGTTAGTTTCAGACACTAGATCCTCTCTCGTCATCCTGAAAGCTTACCCAAAATCATCCTCAAAGTTGGTGGAACCAGAAGTTGCATAGACGATCAGTAGGACGTTGATGACCAGAGCAAAGGCAAAGTTGGTCAGTGCCCATTTGTTGTAGTTCTTGACCACAAAGTACAATAGAGGTTGAAGCTTCAGTTGGTAGTGATGCTCGATCTCAATAAGCTTGTACTCGGACCACTCCATGAATGACTCGAGCTTCTCACCCGTCTTGTTCCAGTTGATTCCATTGGCAATGAAGAAGTCCTGGAGGTCTTCTTGAAGTTGGTTCTCATCACTTCTGATCTTGGTCTGCTCTTTGGCCTGCAGGATCAATCGACGACAAGAACTTGGGATTGGGAAGTAAATGCGTTCTAGTTTGGAGTTGTTGAACATCTCCACACGACCGATACGCGATTTACAATGTTCTCCACAGGCCAACAGATGCTTGGCCAGTGTTGGGTTCTGAGACTTGTCATTGTCGGCCAGAATCTTGATCAGTCTGAACGACATGGAGGCCAGCTTGATGGACTGAGATTCATTGTCAAACGTTGTAGATGTCTTGGCTGTGACCATCTTGGTGTTCTCTTCAATGACGCTGTAGTCGAGCAGTTCGATCATACGGCTGACCACTCGTGGATCCTCTCTGTCAATCACGTGAAGTAAAAAGTCGATGATGACGATCTTCAAGTTCATGAACTTCTCCTCTAGACGGGGTGGAACGTTCTTGCGCAGGATGTTACAGATTGGCTTGCACATCTGGATGTTGGTCACAGCTATCTGATTCTCTGGCGTGTGCTTGACGATCTCCTTGAGACAGGAGAAGTAGTGGGTGGCAAGCTTGATCGACTCAAAGTCAATGTCAACGATGGACTCGAGCACCTTGAGGAAGAGACACAGCTCACGGAGCAAATCGAATGATTTGTAGTTGTCAGGTTGGCATCGAATATAGCTCTTGAACATGTTGGAGGAGCCTTGACAGAGGAGTTGGAGCACCGTGAAGATGTTGTTCATCATCATAAACTCTGTGGCATATGGATTGGGGTCCACGTTCATGTCGAGGTCGGCATGCTTGTGAACCAGACCGATGGTGGTGTTTTGGTGCTCAATGACGAGGTTGCCAGATATGTTGTGCTTGATACTCTCCAGTCTGATGTTGCGGGTCGTATCTCGCAGGTTGGACTTGGCGCGATCCATCATCAGGTAGAGGTTCTTAAAGAACTGGATATCGGGTGACGATGTGAAGAATGAATGGATGGCTTCCTTGACAACATTGTTGGCCAGTGGGTTGGTCTCGTCGTACTGCTCTTCTAGCAGTTTGTGGAGAAGGTTGAGTGCACCAATTGCCAGCTCGTTAGACTTGGATCCGATCAAGCCGATACAGGCAGAGTGACAGTACATCTCGGTCAACTTGATTTGAAGCTCGCGCTTTGATCCCGAGTTGTTCTTGAGCGCAGACAGGAGGATGTTGAGACAATGGAGCTTCAGTTCGTTGTTGTCAAACAGAGAGTTTCGAAGTTGGAAGACCAGGATCTCGAGAAAACCATTGTTTGAGTTATCACTGTTGCTGTTGATGCTGCTGCTGCTGTTGCTGTTGCCATCGTCTGCACTGCTCATTGCGATGATGGCCATCTGCTGATAGCCTCTCTCCTTGACGCGAGTGACAAGAGGATGCTCCTTCTTGTCGGATAGGAAGATGGACGATTGTTTAGAGAGCATGGTGACGGAGACGTCGTCAGTCTCTGCACGTTGTCTTGTCCATCTGGAGTTCTGGTAGTCGAGTCTGGTCGTGATCTCCTCACAGCCCTTGATCACCTCGGACACGGATGCCACAGAGATGCCCGGTGTGGAGGCTGGGGCGATTGCAGAGCGGTCCATAGCTTTGAGACACTTGACCAGTGAGACCAACAATGAGATCTTCTCGTCGAGACGGAGGTCGACAAAAATGGGGTGGATACCACCTGAGCTTCCAGGGTCATCATCAGTTACCAAAGTGATCTTTTTGGTGCTGTTGTTGGCTTGGTTTCGTGGGATGCTCAAAGCATCATCATAGGAGTAGAACTTGAGAAGGTTTCCCATGAGTACACTGCTGTACATCAAGTGTTTCTGTGTTGCCTTGTCAAAGTAGAAGCACTGTGAATAGAACCTCTCCAGAATGGCTACCATTGGCAACACAATGTATCGCGCAATACTGGTGAAGTAGTCCAATGACAAACGGTTGGTGCTGTAGCTCGTGAAGAGGAACTTGAGCTGATTGGTGAATTGGTCGACGAGGTTCCACAGATTCTCGTTCAGTTGAAGTGCCAAAAGGTCTCCCTTGAGCGTGTCAGAGTTGAAATAGACCTCATGCAGGAAGTTGATGTAGGCACTCTTGAATCTGAACTGGAGATTGTGATCCAGGTACTCCTTGGTGTCGTGAATCATCAGACTGCTGTTCTCTCGACCGGCACCGTCAGTGCGGACGACAAGAACCTCGAAGCAGTCATACATCGATATGAATTCACTGCATATGATCTCGGTGGGTGTGTTGCGACCAAAGCTACATACTGTGAGCAGCCAGACGAGCTCCAGGTTGATGACAAACTCTCTTGGCAGTACCTCCTCCGATGTGATCAACATGTGCTTGGCAGTGGAGCGAATCAACTTTGGGTTGTTGTTGTTGTTGTTGTTGTTGGATGTCTTGGTGGAGGAAAGATGTTCGGCTCCGTCTTGCTCGTTCTGTAGTGAATGGACCAACACTTCTTGAAGACATGCGTGTAACTTGTATGCAGAGGAGTTGTTGGACTTGTGGAACTTGGAGATAGTCGCTCCTTTTGGCTCACGCATCACCTCCTTCAGAGTGGAGAAGGGAAGCAGCCAATTGGCAATGATGACTCGATACTGTTTGATGATCTTTGATATCGATATCTGGATCTCTGTGACAGCGTTCAGACCAGTGGGCTTCATGATCATGTTGAGGAATTTCAAGCTGTATGGGTCGACCTCCTTGATGTCCTGATGGATGATGAACTCGATGAGCAGCTTCATGTAGGGAGACTCTCCAAACTGGACACACAATTTGATATTGTTCTTGAAGATCTCCATCAACGTCTCGATTGTGCCAAAGATGTTGCCGTAACGAATGAGATGTCCAATCAGGAACTCTATGTAGCCATAGAGTACTGCTTGGTTGTCTGCATTGTTCTTGCAAAAGGTTCTCAGGAACTCATAGCAACTCCTGAAAATCTTGGCCACAAAGCAGGACTGTTGTTGTATCCTTTGACTCTCGCCATTTCCCAAGCTACCACTTGTAGAGACAAGTGATCCGAGATTGGAGGAGCTGCCATCGGAAGTTGCCAAAGTGTTGTTGACCTTGGATGAGGATGTTTGTAGATAGTGACACACCTCACCTCTCTCGTCAAAGAGACGCTCGAGGGAGCAACCCATCTTAAGCACACCGATGATCCTCTGATGAATACCCATGACCTTGAGCATAGTCTGATTCTTCTGGGCCTTTGCATCGCCACTCTCGCACATGTGAACAAAGTAGGCCAGGATCTTGAGCACTTCCTCAGTGTCCACCAGAGATAGTGGATTGGAGCAGTACTTGGTCATCTCCTCCATCTTCTTCATTGACTTCTCGTAGAGTTGTGATTGCGGCGAATTGGAGATGATCAGCAGCTTCTTGGTGGGGTTCACAAGGAGGGCGTTGCCTTGGTAGCGGTACACTCTGACAAGCATAGATAGAACAAGACTGGACAGTGTGTTGTTCTCGTGCTTCAAAAGATCAAACAATGTGATGATGAACTTGTTCTGAGTGATCATCGTGCCTGGACGCATGTCATTGAGCTTGTTGACAATTAGGAGCTTGACACCCTCATGTGAGCTGTCGCTGTGGGAGCCAGAAGTGGTGGCGGTGCGCACTTGTTCATTGGAGGACATGTCACGAAGGAAGTTCTCAAACGTTGTCTTCTTTTGAAGTGACAGCATGGTGTGTAGGATTTGGAGGATCTCGATCTTGATGGCCACCAATACGGTGGAGTCATCCTCCAGTAGTCGAGAACCACCAATGGTGCGACCAAGGTCCACCTGTGAAGCAGTGGGCATAGCATCATTTGATTGATACTCGAGAATGTCTCTCAGTCTGTTGAGTAGAATTCTCTCCTTTCGTTTGAAGAATCCAAACTTAAAGGCGTAGTTGACTGCAATGAGAATCTTATGGAAGAATCCCCATTGTGGTCGTTGCAGGGCAGGCTGTGATGAGTACATGGCGTTCCAGGTGAAGTTCTCTGGACGCAGTACATAGTTCATGAGGAACTGGGAGATGTTGGAGGGGTCGCCAATGTGAATGGTCTCAGGTACAGGAGCAAACGTGGTGAATATCTCATCGTCGTTCGGGCCTGCAGATGAGGAGGAGGAGGAGAAGTGTCCAGTGCCGACAGGTGAGCTCATATTGTTGGTGCTAGGCGCAAGTCCATCCGATGATTTGTGTGTGTTCCTTCCAATTGTGCTTGGATGAGAGTCGGCCTCACTGACGACCAGTGGATTCCAAATGTAGTTGATCTTGGCGTACGGCTTCTGTGGGTAGCAATCCATAATGACATGGATTACAACATTGGTGTATGAACCACGAAGCATATATGGAAGTGAATCATCCTTGAGGCATAGGAAGCACTCTTGGAATGAACAGCACTGATTGATGAGTCGAATGCCATTGTAGTTGCGGCCACGAGATATGTTGGCGTAGAGCGACAGTGATTGTTCAAAGTAGCGCTGTGTCTTCTCGTCACCTTTGCTCATGAACTCTGGCATGGACATCCATCGACCTGGTGCCACCTCGACCTCCACGGTGGTGCCAACCTTGGTTCGTAGTAGGAGATCAGAGTTCCTCTCAAGCAATAGGTCACACAGGTATTGTTGGTTCTTCACGATGGGCTTTCCATTGCACACACAGAGCTCGCTCAGCAACTCCAAGTACCTGGGGTCCTTTGTGAGTCGGATATCGTCAATGAACTCGATCACCTTGTCCTCGGTCAAGTTCTCCAGAAGTATATTGTTGTTCTTGTAGATGTCCAACAGGATTGAGCCAAGTCCAAATGATATGGCCTTCTCACGAATCTCTGGTGGGCCAGCGATGGTCTTGATATGTTTGTTGATAGCTATTCCGTTCTTTACATTGGACTTGCATATCTGCTTGAAGATTCGATAGATGTAACTGATGGTGAGCGGATCCAAGGGATTGAAGAACTTCTTGAGCAGGTCCAACAGAACAGAAAGGTTGTAGGAGCTAGCCAACAGTGATTGATGTGTCTTGATTGGAGTTCCCTCTCGCTCTAAAGGATCTTCAACATCTGATTGAGTGCAAAACTTGATCATATCAATGAGAGTGGATCTCAACTCTTGCAATGATATCTTCTTTCGTAGCTCTTGCATTGGTGCCAAGTAGCTGTTGATCCTCTGTATCCTCGATGTGATGTACTTGTAGTCCTCCTTTTGAGACTTTGGTATTGGTTTGATTTGGAAGTCATCGTATTTGAAGTACTTTTTGGTTCCAACCAACTATAATAATATTAGAGAATAAAAAAAGAGTGTTAACATATATGAATTGAGTTGTTGTAGTTGTTGTGAAGGATTACTTACATCACCATTATGAAAGAATGTCTCTTCATTGATGAAATGAAGCCAATACTTTGACAGGGACTGTATCCTTACGAATGAGTTGTAGGTCACATGCTCAGTGTTGGTTTGTTCCTTTGGTACAAAGTAAAATGTTGCATTCGGTGTGTTCTTCTCAGACTCTGGCACTAGTATCAAGGGAATGTCATCTTGATAGTTGGGGTCAGAGGCCGAGTCAGCAACCGGCACTGAATTGCTGCTCGCTGACATGCCATTGACTGTAATGGTAGGTACTTCGTTGCTCACGAAGCCCCTACCAAGTGATAGATAGTTCTTGGTGCCAAAGAGACGTATCTTAAAGTGCTGGCCAAAGGTGATGTCGTTGGATGTTGCCAAAGAAGAGAATAGGTTCTTGGTTGACAAGAACATGGACTTTGTGGGAATGTTTGAGCTGTGGTCCAGTTCGATCTCAAACAGAGTCTTGACTGATGATGGCGTCTTAGTCTTGTATGTGAATGTAGTGTTGGAGTCTTCTTCGTTGGCGTTGACGTATCCTCCCTCGCGGTGAAAGAATCGCAATGGTTCGTTGGCTTTGGCCACATTGATGCCCACCTTGCCCTCTACATCAGACAGTGACATCTTCCAAAGAGTACCCTGCTCAGAGAGGATCACCTCGAACATGCCCTTCTCATTGCAAAAGTTGGTGATGCGCAAGTATAGTCCTGACTTCTCGTGTCGTAGCTGGACAAGATCGCTGTGTTGTACTTTTGAGCCATCCATTCGACTGAAGGATCGTGAGGGTGCTATCTTGAAATAGCACTTCTGATTGCCACCGCTGCGAAATCCAACGACTGTATGCTTGGCATTGTATTGCTTGGCAAATAGGAACTGGTTGCTCTTCTGGTGGAACAGTTGAATGATCTGCCCGTACACAAGATCTCGTCCCTCTAGTTGTATCATTGTTGCCTCGTTGGTTACTTCCTCCATGTCCTGATACTCCTCAAGTTGCTTCAAGTCGGCGTCCTTCTCCTGGTCTTGATCAGCTCCAACAACAGAGCTCGCGTTGATAGCAGGACTGCTAGCACCTGCTCCAGCTACTCCTCCAATCCTCTTTGCCTTCTTTTTCAGTGCCTTTCTCGCTGTGTAGTGTGTCATTGGATGAATCTTGAATACGCACTCCTTTGACTTGTTGGGTAGTATGACGGCAGAGTCTGCTGTCTTACTCAAGAAGCCCTCCTCTTCGTCCTGATCCGAATAGAAAGTGACCAAGTCTCCTGTACGGAGGTTCTTGATCTGTTGATCATCATCTTCGAGTCCTAAATCCATTTCTTGGTTGATAGACTGATAAGAAATGTTAGTTGAATATTAAGTTAAATAAGCTTATAATACTAACTTACAATGAACCTAAAGATCTTAAAGGTAAAAGATATTTATAAATATATAATGTAACTATGTTCAGTGACAAAAAGATTGAGACGGTTGGACCATGAAAAAGGATAAAAAAACGTTGAGACCTCTATTATTATTGAAAAAAATCAAAATAATAATTAATAAATCCAAAAGAACACTTAAATTAGAGTTTTCAGCTGTAATATGTATTTATTTATTTATTTATTTATTTATTATTTATTTAATAGTTTCGAATAAAAGAGTCACAGGAGCAAGTGTGGTGAAAGTTCGAACTTCAATACCACACAAATTCTCTCTTTTGATACAGGTTGACATCAGCGCGCAAAGCAAGTCTTTCATGTTTGTCCAATGGACATTGATTGTATGTTTGTTCGAAGATTAATAATAATAACTTGTTGATTGTTTATTTGATTGTATTTATAATAATAATTAGTATAAGAGTAAATAATGAAAGAAACTATAATTCATCCAAATACTTTGAGGAATCTTGACATAGGGAAGTTGACCAGACTCTATGAAGTTGTCCCTTCCTTTGATCACTTAGAGAGGAAGCACATCACATATGCTTTTGGTGACAACACCAACAAAAGATCAGAGAATAATTTCTTCAAGATGTTAAAGAGACACAAGGTTACTTGGTTCACTGGACATCCACCAGCACTTGCAGTTTACTTGGTAAGTATACTTCAGGTTACCTCGTTTCGAACAGGTCAGATTCCTTCTACCAATACTTACTTCCATTTGTGATAGACAGAGAATCCCAATATAATCGTAGAACCTGGTCTTTATCTCCATCTTCGTGTAGGGATAAATGGAAAAAGATGTAGTGCCTTCATCCCAGCTTATCAGAACTCATTTATAGAATTGGCAGCTGCAGCTAGGGAGATCTATCTGAAGGTCAATCCTACCTTTTCTATATACAAGGACCCATCCCCAGAAATCAATGACTTTCTGATGGCGGAGCTTCGTATTAGATGGGTGAGTATGATAGAGGATACACAAGCAGCCCACAAAGCTGCCAACTCTACAGTCATAGCAGCTCCTCCTATCGATACTGCTCAAGTCAACCCAGTTCAAATCTACCATCCTGTCCTCATCAATCATGATCATATCGATCCTGTCCCCTACAATCATGGGATTGTCGATCCTGCCAACATCGATCAAAATCATGTCGATCCAGCCCTTGTCGATCCAGCCCTTGTCGATCCAGCCCTTGTAGAGCCAGCCCATGTCGATCCAGTCCATATCGATCCAGCCCATGTCGATCCAGCCCACATCAATCATGGGAATATCGATCCTGCCAACATCTATCATGATCATGTCGATCCAGCCCATATCGATCCAGCCCTTGTCGATCCGGCCCATGGCGATCAAGCCCACATCATACATGGGAATGTCAATCCTGCCAACATTGATCAAGATCATGTCAATCCAGCCCATGTCGATCCAGCCCATGTCGATCCAGCCCACATCAATCATGGGAATTTCAATCCTGTTCAATTTGGCACTCAATTACCAACAAAGACATCTACAAAGGATGGTGTGGTCATGGGCAAGCCTCAATTTGTTCTTCATTCTCTGGACACCAATACGTTGAGCCGTCATATTGACATAGATGACCAACGATCAATTCGTCACTTGGCTCTCTTGGAGGATCGCCAAGCAAAGATGGTCAAGAAATGTGACAAGAACGACGATGGAGCAGTGGAGTTGCTCCAATATGAGGCGACGGACCACAAGCTAGTCACATTCTTGAGAGACAGATACCAAGAGCATCACGCTGGCGTCAACGTTGTTATAGTTGACCGTGTCTCAATTCAGAAAGACACCAACATCAGGTATACATCTGGGTATATTATTAGATATGACAAGACTGAGGACAACGAACTCTCAAAGGACTGGGGCGTAGTATGTGTACCTAAGCTTTGGCTTGACTCCAAAACATACTCAGTCCCAAACTTCCCGCCGCTGAAAGACAAATGCAAGAGTGATGTAATGTTGTTGAAGCAGAGAGAATCATTAGGAGGATTTGATAAAGGAGGTGTCAATTTGATGACACAATAAAATTGATAATATTAAAGATGTTACTTCCACATCACGAAGCTGGAGCCGCGGCTTGGTTGACTTGAGGGGAGGGTTGGTGGTGGACCACTGGATGAGGTCTTTGATCTGTTTTGCCTGTGAGTCCAGATAGAAGTGATAGATCAAATGGAGAGTGAGAGTGTAAGACTTGATTGCTGCAAACTTGGAGTATTGAAGGGCGAGAGTCTTTTTTGCCCATAAGTCGTCGCAAACACTAATCGCTTAAGCCATCGATGCTGGGGCGACCCTTGTTGGTTGGAAACCACTTATCGAGTAGCATCTAGACTTGGCCAAACTAATATGAATGGTCCAAATGATATGACCGCGGTGATGACCCTCAGACAGTAGTGTGAGTGTGAGTTACAGATGTCCCCA